>NC_052162.1:92744095-93096183 GCF_902713615.1 Scyliorhinus canicula
GTCCCTCCAGTATTTCCTCTCTCACTATGCTTATTGTATCCAATGTTTCACACTGTTCTTTAACTCGAATGTCTGAATCATCTCTCTCCATAGTGAAGTAGGAGACAAAATACTCATTGAGAATCCTGCCCACATCTTCTGAATCAACCCACAAGTTAACATGTGATGTGTTAGGCAGGCTGATTCGATGTGGACTGCACTTGATGAAGGGAAGCTAGAAGCAGACATCTAACACTGGAGAAAATCCGAAACAGTTTTAATCACTGATAAAACTGATATTCAATTTCAGCTGTGGGTTGACACTATATGAACTGACTGGAGACCTTGTATTAGCCTGAGTAGACTTACTAGCTACCGCATGGTGTTTGCACTGGCTAGCTCGTGGGCTCTGACTGTCTCAGTAGCTGGGTCCAGAGAGAGCGGAAAACCTAGGGCGCGATTCTCCGGACTCACGACGGTTCGGAGAATAGCGGGCGTCGCAAATTTTTACGGCGACGCTGTTCCGACGCCCTCCCGCTATTCTCCGAACCACGCAAAATCTCAGAGTCGCCATTCCCGACAAATGCCTCCTTCTCGCCCCCGACACGACCAGATTCGCCACTAATAGCCCCCCCCCCCGCTATTCACCGGCCGGGATGGGCCGAAGTCCCGACATCATCGCGCCCTGTTTGCACGGCGTGAAACACACTGCTATTTAAGTTCGTCAACCAGTCGGGCTGGCTGACGACAGCTTGGAGGAGGTGAGCGCACCGCTCAGCGCACCGATCGAGTCTGGCCACAACGGAGAAGGCATCCCTGAGAACGGGAGGGGGGGTCCAGAGCGGGGTCAATGGGGGAGACGGGGGGGGGGCAGTGGGGGGGGGGGCGGGGGGGCAGTGGGGGGGGCGGGGGGGGCAGTGGGGGGGACGGGGGAGGCAGTGGGGGGGGACGGGGGGAGCCAGTGGGGGGGACGGTGGGGCAGTGTGGGGGGACGGGGGGGCAGTGGGGGGGACGGGGGGGCCAGTGGGGGACGGAGGGGGGCAGTGGGGGGGCCGGGGGGGCAGTGGGGGGGCGGGGGAGGCAGTGGGGGGGACGGGGGGGGCAGTGGGGGAGACGGAGGGGGGCAGTGGGGGGGCCGGGGGGGGCAGTGGGGGGGCCGGGGGGGCAGTGGGGGGGACGGGGGGGCAGGGGGGGGGGCCGGGGGGGCACTGGGGGGGACGGGGGCAGTGGGGGGGACGGGGGGCACTGGGGGGACGGGGGGGGCAAGTGGGGGGGGGCAGTGGGGGGGACGGGGGGGGAGTGGGGGAGACGGGGGGGGGCAGTGGGGGAGACGGGGGGGGCAGTGGGGGAGACGGAGGGGGGCAGTGGGGGGACGGAGGGGGCAGTGGGGGGACGGAGGGGGCAGTGGGGGGACGGGGGGAGTGGGGACGGGGACGGGGGGGAGTGGGGGGGGACGGGGGGGAGTGGGGGGGACGGGGGGGGAGTGGAGGGGGGCGGGGGGGGAGTGGGTGGGACGGGGGGGCAGTGGGGGGGAGGGGGGGAGTGGGGGAGACGGGGGGAGCGGGGGGAGATGGGGGGGGGAGTGGGAGTGGGGGGGGTTAGGTAGAGAGTGAGCGAGGTGAGCCGTCCAACCCCGTAACAAAATGTCTGCCACCATGCCATGGCGTGCCGGTCACGAGGACACGGCCGCTGGTTGCCCTGTGGCTTACGGCCACAGGCCACTGACGCACCCGTGAGGAGGACATAGTTTACTGGCCGTTGGATGCAGAAAGTGACCAGGGGTTAGGCTGCCCGCGTGTCAGCAGCGCGATCAGGCCACCGGGACACACAGGTATCCCGTGGCAGGCGGCTGCCGAGGTGTCGACTAACCTCCGTCTAACATGTCCCGTTTCTCTGCCTCCCACCACCCTTCTGTAGGTTAGCACAATGTATGTGAACAGAACGGCTATGTTCTGCGCAGTGGTTTGGGCCGCTGCACTGCATTTGGCGATGCAGCAGCATCCACACCCACAACCCGCAGTGGATGCAGGGCCAGCTGCAGCAGCAGAGGGAAGGGCCGAGGAGTTGCCAGTCGTCGAGCAGCATGGGGAGGAGGGGAGGAGGAGGAGGAGGAAGAGGAGGAGGAGAGAGTGAGGGTGCAGCCACGGCGCCAGAGGCGACGACCAAAGCCGTGGGTGTACCGTGTCCGGGTCTCTTTCCTAACAATGACGGACATCATCTGCAGGAGGAGGACTCCGGCTGAGTAGGCAGACGGTGATACATATCTGCCAACTCCTGTCGCACCTCACCCCACGTGGAACGGGGGGAGGACACGCGATCCCGGTTGCCATCAAGGTGACGGTCGCTCTTAACTTCTATGCGACCGGCTCCTTCCAGTCTCCGAGCGGGGACCTCTCCGGGGTCTCCCAGTCATCGGTCCACAGGTGTATCCGGGATGTGACCAACGCCCTCTATGCCATCGCGGACCGCTACATCACCTTTCCCGAGGACCAAGCAAGTCAAGACTCACGAGCTCGTGGATTTGCCAGCATGGCCGGGATACCGAGGGTGCAGGGGGCAATCGATTGTGTTCACGTCCCCATGCGCCCACCTGCAGGGGACAGGGATGTGTTCACAAACAGAAGGGGGACATACTCCATGAATATCCAGGTGGTATGCGACCCCCACATGAGGATCATGAACGTCTCTGCAAGGTTCCCAGGGAGTGTGCATGACTCCTACATACTGGCGCAGTCGTTCATCCCTGCGATGTTTGAGCCCCGGCTGAGGGGCTGGTTGCTAGGCGACAGGGGTTATCCGCTGAGGTCTTGGCTGATGACGCCTATACGGAGGCCTCAGACCAATGCGGAAACACGATTAAACGAGGCCCATGCAGCAACCAGGGGTGTGGTGGAGCGCTGGCTTGGCCTCCTGAAGATGAGATTCAGGTGCCTGGACCGCTCCGGAGGGGCCCTGCAGTACCAGGCCGAAAGGGTCGCTCGCATTGTTGTGGTCTGCTGTGCGCTGCACAACATCGCGATGCAGAGGGGAGATGACCTGCTGCAGGAGGCGGAGGGAGAAGCCAGTGGGGGTAGGGGCAGGGACTGCACACCCGGCACCGAAGTTTCACCACTCGTCAACCCCAGCGACACTCGGTCACCATCACAAATCCTGTGGCTGTGGAACAATCACACGGTATTCCAAGTAAGGTGGAACAGTGCGTTTAATGTTAACAATTATTTACAGGTGCCCTAGCCCCTACAACTAAACTGTGCCCTTCACCCGTGCCAACTTACTCAGTGTCTATCTTAGTTGCCTTACGGGCCCTACCACTACGTCTAAGTGACTCCCCAGATGATACAGCAGGAGTGGAGGAGGATTGCTGCGAATTGCCCCCCTCGACTCGTTTCTCCTTGGCCAAGCGTTTCCTGGGGCAACCCGGCCTTGATGGGTCAGGCTGCTCTGCGGGCGTCTCGGGTGACGTTGTGCCACCCTGCTCTGCCTGCTGCCCACCCGATGCACCAGGGATGGGACGGGGGGAGGCCGAGAATTCCGGGACGTCCCGTGATGGACTTAATGGGACGGGCCCCGAAACCTCCTCCTCCCTCGGGGAGCCCGGTGGCCCCCGGGCCTCACTTTGGGACAGAGGTGCGAGCGGGGAGGTGCCCCATCGCACCACCGACACCTGGCGCTGCCAGTCCTGGAGGCCTGCAACGGTATCCACCAGGATCCGAAGGTTTGCAGAGACGGAGTCCAGGGAGTTAGACATTCCCGCCAGGGACTGTGCGATCTCAACCTGTGAGTGCACAACGCCATCCAGCACATGTGTCAGGCGGTTGATGCTCTCGGCGACTGACTGCTGCGACTGGCCAATGACCTGGTGAGACTGGGCCAAGGCCTGCAGGGCGCCGGCAATGTCGTTTTGCCTCTGGCACATTGCTGCCTGTGAGAGGGCAACCCTGTCCAGGGCCGAGGATGACGCGTGCATATGAACCCCAATGCCTTGCATCACCTGACCCATTGCCTCCACCGCGGATGCCACCCGTGCGGTGTCGGACTGGGTCTCTGCCATGAGCGGCACCACTCCCTGCTCATGGACGCGGTTCGACTCCTCTAACAGCGTCTGCAGAGTCTGGAAGGAAGCCCTCATCCCGTCGTTGTCTCCCTGGGTTTCTTGAGGCATCGGCTGTGTGGGTGGGTTGAGAAACTCCAGGAACTCCGAAAACGTCTGGGAGCCAGCTGCATCCTGGGCCTGGTCTGGCCTCCGTGAGTCCGGGCCCTCGGTTGCTCCGACCTCCACCTGCTGTACCTGCTCAGCTGTGATGTGCAAACCAGACTGCGACCCAGGAGACTCATCACTAAATAGGCCCGCCGGGGTGAGTGTCTCTGGGATGATGAATGTTGTGGGAGATAGCAGTGCCGCAAGCCCAATGTTTTCGCAATTTAGCCCCTCCTCAATGGTGTGGGGCCGCTCAGAGTCCGGAGGGTTATCCCTGGCCATTTCCGTGGCTTGTGGTCTCGCCACAGTCTGGGCGTCCTGATCCGCAGATTGGGTTGGGGAGGATGGGGCTCCCCGCTGATCGGGCACCCTCTGTCGTGCAGCCCTGGGTGAGGTGGCGGCAGATGCCTGTGTCCGTCTGCAGCCAGACGGCCCTGGTCGTTCGGCATCACGTCCTAGGGAAGAGAATGAGACGGGTTATTTAGATTTGCTCGGCAGGCCGCTGGACGGTCCCAGTGGCCAGCGTGTGAAGGGACAGAGGATGGGGGAGGTATCCCAGTGGGCAGGGTGTGTGAAGGGAAAGAGGATGGGGGAGGTATCCCAGTGGACAGGGTGTGTGAAGGGACAGAGGATGGGGGAGGGGTGGGTGTTTGTCAAGGAGGGTTGTTTCACTTGTTGCAGCTCCGCCAACCTCGCATAGCGCGACATCCCGGGTGGCAGACCCCCCAACAAGGTCCAGTGCCCTCTGCTCAAAGGTGGTGAGGGGGTGCAGGTTGGGCGAACCCCCTCCAGTCTTGTGCCGCTCATGGTTGTTGTGAGCGGACTTGGCCTGTTGGGGGAGTGTACATAGGTAGATCATTACAATACGGCAGGTATCAGCAGTCCGTTCAGATACTGGCACAGTTTGGGGGTCAAGTTGTCATAAGATGATTGCATCTCTCTACGGGGCCAGAGCGCTGGGTCTGTGACAACTTTGTGACCCATCCTCAAATAACTCTGGCCCAATCCCCCTCCACCCCCCGTGCCAGGGGGGGAGCTGGGTGATTAGGTCAAGGGGGGGGGGGGGGATGGTTGTGACCAGGGGGCACCTTCTTGGCACTTACCCTGGCAGCCCTGGTGAGGTCGTGTAGCTTTTTCCGGCACTGCTCTGCAGAGCGAGGGTTCTGCCCCACAGCACTGACGGCAGCGGCCACCTCACGCCAGGCCTGGCGTACCGCGCTGGCAGGTTGGCGATGCCCTCTCCGCGGGCGGAGGATGCCCCTCCTCTGCTCAACAGCATCGAGCAGAGTCTCGACATCGGCCTCCACAAAACGAGGTGCAGCTCTCCTGGACTCCGACATCATGGCCGACAGATTCTGTGCTCGCCCGTGCCTTTTTACGACGTCGGGCGGCGTCACGTGGGCGTGTTCGTGTCGTCGCCGCGTTCCATCGTCATCGCGCACGTGATTGACGCGGCCGCGTTACTAGCCCATTTCCCGGAAGTGAATACGTCGGGAAATGGACCCTTCACGACCGTCGTAAAACGCGCCCGTTTTTTACGACAGTTTTGCGATTTTTCGCGGGTGCGGAGAATCGCGCCCCTAGTGCCCTCTGGCTTCATAGTGGTAGTGTCCTGTTGATTGGCTGCACTGTGTTGTTGCTTACTGGCCGTCCTGTATGTCAATCACTGCCTGTCTGCACCTCATTATATACATGAGTAGATATTATGACGTCTCCCCCCTTGTTTTTTTAGATAAATAAATACTAGGGTGTGTGAGCGTATGCCTGACTATATACAAAAGGTGCCTAGATGAACGTATATACATGGGAAGGTGTCGATAGTGCAGATACATGGCAAACAAAACAATATTTACAGAGGTTAAATCGATGAAGTCACAAAATGTACAAGAGTTCAGTCTATAGATTTAGTCTTTGTGGTGGGCGACAAATTCTTGTCGATCACCGCAGAGGTGGATCAGGAGCCGCCTGCACTTGGATAGGTGGGATCGCTGCCATCAAGGTGGTCGCATGGGACGGCAGGATTGCTGGTAGATTGGTGGCCTCGTGGTAGGCGGCGGGGCACTTTGGTCAGGTAGCGGGCGTGGACCTCTTTGCAGTGCCCGACTGATGCATCGTAGCAGGGAGCCATCAGCCATGCGGACAAGGAAAGATCTTGGGGCCACTTTTTTTATCACAACAGCTGTGGCTGACCAGCCACCCTCAGGCAACTGGACACGAGCATGATCAGTTGGAACCAGCTCGGGGAGATCCGTGGAATGAGCATCATATGTGGCCTTCTGTTGGGCCCGTAACTGCTGCATTTTCTGTAAGACCGTGAGGTGGTCAAGGTCTGGAACATGGCTGGCTGGAACTGTGGCCCTCAGAGTGCTATTCATGAGCATCTGTGCTGGAGACAATCCAGTGGACAGTGGGGTTGCCCTGTATGCCAGCAGTGCCAGGTTGAAGTCGGAGGCTGAGTCTGCAGCTTTGCACAGCAACCGCTTTACAATATGGACCCCTTTCTTGGCCTTCCCGTTTGACTGCGGGTAGTGAGGACTGGAGGTTATGTGATGGAAGTTGTAGTACTGTGCAAAATCAGACCATTCCTGGCTGTAAAAGCACGGACCGTTGTCGCTTATTACCGTGAGCGGTATCCCATGCCTGGCGAACGTTTCTTTGCAGGCTTTGATTACCGCCTTCGACGTGAGGTCGGACAGTTTCACCACCTCTGGGTAACTGGAGAAGTAGTCGACCAGGAGTACGTAGTCACACCCCTTGGCGTGGAAAAGGTCTACACCTACTTTGGACTACGGAGAAGTCAGAATCTCGTGCTGCTGCAACCTTTCTTTGGGTTGATCTGGCTGAAACTTCTAACAGGTAGGGCAGTTGAGGACTGTGTCGGCAATGTCCTGGCTGATGCCCGGCCAATAGACTGCCTCCTGAGCTCTGCGTCGGCATTTCTCAACCCCAAGGTGACCCTCATGGAGTTGGCCCAGCACCATAGCCCGCATGCTCTGAGGAATTACGATCCTGTCGAGTTTCAGAAGGATGCCTTCCACCACTGTCAGGTCGTCTTTTACGTTGTAGAACTGGGGACATTGTCCTTTCTGCCAGCCATTGGTAAGGTGCTGCATCACACGCTGCAGCAGAGGATCCTTGGCCGTTTCCTCATGAATTTGGACCACCCGTTCGTCAGAGGCCGGAAGGTTGGTGGCACACAACTGCACTTCCGCTTCTATGTGGCAGATGAAGTCACTTTGTTCACATGGTGTGGTAATGGACCTGGATAGAGCATCTGCAACAATCAGCTCTTTGCCTGGCATGTAGACAAGTCCGAAGTCGTAGCGGCGTAGCTTAAGAAGAATTCGCTGTAACCGAGGTGTCATGTCATTTAATTCCTTCTGGATTATGTGGACTAGAGGCCTGTGGTCCGTTTCTACCGTGAATTTTGGCAGGCCTCAAATATAGTCGTGAAACTTGACTATCCCTGTCAGCAGGCCCAGACACTCCTTCTTAATCTGAGCGTACCATTGCTCAGTGGGTGTCATGGTCCTGGAGGCATACGCCACTGGACCCCAGGACGAGGAGTCATCCCGCTGAAGGAGCACCGCCCCAATGCCGTCCTGGCTTGCATCAGTTGATATCTTGGTTTCCTTGGCTGGGTCGAAGAACACTAGAACCGGGGATGTGGTGAGCTTTGCTTTCAGCTCATGCCATTCCTCGTCATGCGTGGGCAGACACTGGAATTCCGTCGACTTCCTGACGAGATGGCGGAGGGCTGTGTTGTGGGATGCCATATTGGGAATGAATTTCCCGAGGAAGTTGACCATCCCGAGAAAGCGGAGGACCACCTTCTTGTCCTCCGGGGTCTTCATGGCGTTGATCGGCATGACCTTGTCGGCATCTGGCCGCACGCCCTGCTGCAAAATGTGGTCACCTAGGAATTTGATATCCATTGACCAAATGAGCACTTGGCCCTGTTGAGCTGGAGACCATGTTCATGGATTCTCTGAAATACCTTCTTGAGGTGAGCGATGTGTTCCTGGGGCGTTGTGGACCAGATAATTACATTGTCAACATACACTCGCACCCCCTTGATGCCCTGCATCATCTGCTCCATGATGCGGTGAAATACTTCGGAGGCAGATATGATGCCAAAGGGCATCCGATTGTAGCAGTAGTGACCAAACGGGATGTTGAACGTGCACAGCTTGCGAATGAACCCGTCCAGCTGTATTTGCCAAAAACCCTTAGAGGCGTCCAGCTTAGCAAATAATATGGCATGAGCCATCTCTTTGGTCAACTCTTCACGTTTTGGTATCGGGTAATGCTCCCGCATGATGTTGCAGTTTAGATCCTTCGGGTCAATGCAAATGAGAAGCTCCCCTGACGGCTTCTTTATGCAGACCATGGAGCTGACCCAGGCTGTGGGCTCTGTGACCTTCGACATAATGCCCTGGTCTTGGAGGTCCTGTAATTGCTTCTTCAGACGATCCTTGAGGGGTGCCGGCACCCGGCGTGGTGCATGAATTACAGGGGTGGCGTTCGGCTTGATCAGGATTTTATATCGGTATGGGAGCGTGCCCAACCCATCGAATTCTCTGTGGTACTGCGTGATAATGTCATCTATGTCGGCTTGCAAGTTACCATTAGGCGAGGCCGTCGCCGGTGATGATGACATGGTGTAGGCTCGCTGAACCAGGTTCAAGAGCGTGCAGGCTCGAGCACTGAGCAGGGATGCTCTGTCAGGCCCGACAATTTCAAACCGCAGCGTCGCCTTGATGAACTTGTTGGATACCCCTAGTTGACATGAGCCACTGGGAGCTATGGCATTGCTATTGTAGTCAAGGAGCTGGCAGGCCGTTGGAGGAATGATTGGTCTGACACGGATGGTGTCGAGATCGGATTTTGAGATGAGGTTCGCCGATGCGCCGGTGTCGTTTGAACCGGATGCGAGCCTTGTTAACTGTGAGGACAGCACACCACTCGTCGTGGGGATCCACACTGAGGATGGAGAGGCGTTTCGCCCTTGTGGTGGAAGGCAGCGCATGTGTCGTTATGATACCCGCCAGCATGGGGACTTGAGGCACTCAGCATCAGGGTGGGCTGTCAGGATCGGAATCTGGCATTCCTTGTTGTATTGACAGCTGGGATCGCTGGCTGGTGAGCATTGGAGCAGATCTGCAAAGGGCTGCGTAGTGTCCAAGCTTGCCACACTGTAGACACCGGCGGCCTTTTGCTGGACATTGCCGATTTAAGTGGGTGGAGCCACAATTCGGACACGTCATGACGCCGACGTCAGCGCATTCCGTGCACCATCGCGCATGCTCAGTGCGGTTGGTCGATGTACGCACCTGCGCAGTCGGGTTGTTGGTCTCGTCGTCCACTCGGTCGTGGCGCGCATGCACAGGGACCCGGGAAAAGCGCGCAAAACGGCCACTCTCCTCGATGCTCAGGCCCTGCATCTGTGCGCTGCCTCTTCTGGAAAACATACCATTCAAAGCTCTCATTCATCTCAATGTCGCAGTGGCTGTCGATCTTCAGCAGGACTGTTTTGAATTTCGTTTTGTCTTCGCCTTCAGTGAACGTAAGGGAGTTGTAGATGTGGATGGCATGGTCTCCCGCTGTGGAGAGAAATAGCGCGATCTTCCTGGTATCTGATGTGGCTTCGAGGTCGGAGGCCTCAATGTACAGGAGGAACTTTTTCTTGAAGATCTTCCAATTGGCACCGAGGTTGCCGGAGATGCGGAGCTGCGGAGGAGGCTGGATGTTTTCCATTTCACCGGATGGCTGCTTGTTGGTCAATGCTGATTCACTCAAGGTAGGTCCGTCAAGATTTGTATCACTCTGGTACCATGACATGTTCGGCAGGCTGGTTCCATGTGGACTACACTTGATGCAGGGAAGCTAGAAGCAGACATCTAACACTGGAGAAAATCCAACACTGTTTTATTCAATGATAGAACTGATATACATGTTCAGCTGTTCACAGTCGACACTATACTGAACTGACTGGAGACCTTGTACTAGCCTGACCAGACTTACTAGCTACCGCATGGTGTTTGCACTGGCTAGCTCGTGGACTCTGACTGTCTCAGTAGCTGGGTCCAGAGAGAGCGGGAAACCTAGTGCCCCCTGGCTTTGTAGTGGTAGTGTCCTGTCTGGTGATTGGCTGCACTGTGTTGTATGCTTACTTGTCGTCCCGTATGTCAATCACTGCCTGTCTGCACCTCATTATATACATGAGTGGATATTATGACACCATGTACATCTCTGATAGGCCCTAACATTTTTGTAGTTATTCCCTTCCTCTTAATGTATTGGTGAAATATCTTGGGAATTTCTTTTATTTTACCTGCCGATATTTATTTGGTTCCTGGTTTTCATTTTTGCTTCACTCCTGTTCTTTCCATACTCCTCTAGACTCCTATTAAGCCTTTGGTGACTGGGCGGCATGGTGGCACAGTGGTTAGCACTGCTGCCTATGGCACTGAGGACCCAGGCTCAATCCCAGCCCTGGGTCACTGTCTGTGTGAGGTTTGCACATTCTTCCTGTGTCTGCATGGATTTCACCCCTACAACCCAAGATGTGCAGGTTCATGGATTGGCCACTATTTAGGTAGTCTAAATCTGCAGAAGGAAGAAGTACTTTGTGACTGTCATGAGCTTTCTTTATTGTCTATACCATCAACATGAAGGGACACTTATTAACAACAGGAATCCAGAGGCTTCCTCAGGAGGAGTGGGAGATGAACGGACAGGAGGCAGAGATGCTGCATCCTGATTCCTTTCACCAGATGGGCTGTCTGAGACTTCCAGAGTACCCCTTCTGTGTTAACTGCCTCTTTAGGAAGACAGAGAAAAATGTCTCTCTGGAGCTGATGCCCCTGCAAGAAGGCAGCTTTGATATCTATAGATTTGCATTCCCATGCCTTTTGGCTAATAGAGCCAAGAAGATATTTAAAATAACCTTTCCTGCCGTAGGTGAATCTACCCTTAAATCCTGATCTTCTAAGTTTTCTTCAAATCCCCTTGCCACAAGCCTGGCCTTTGCCTGATAAGTTCCATCTGGAAGAACTTTTTCCGTGGGATAGAGCTCATTGGCCCCTATTCACTCCCCAAATTCACTCCAACTATGCAGTTCTTGCTGTTTGGCAACTTTGATAACTTTTTCATCTAATTTATGGGAAGCCACCAAAATCCCACGTGCATGTGGGCTTCTACTACTATTAGTATTCGTAGTCTTACTCATGTTCCGAGACCTTGATAAACTACGTCTCCTCTCCCGCCTGGTTTCTCGTTCTGTACTGCTACTACTTGATCTTTCCCTTCTGCTGTGGGATGTCCTTTCAATAGCTCTTGACCTTTTCCTGCGGACCTGTTCACTATCCGATGTACTATCTGAACTGGCACTGCGTTTCTGTGCCCTCCATTTTTGAACTTTGTGTTCCCAATCCATTGTCTCCCTCCCCCGAATGCCGTGCATTCAACCAATGTTTATACTTTCCAGTGGCCTTCCCTGCTCTCCTAATAACAGTTGCATCCTTCCATTGACTAGACCCTTCAGGCAAGTATGTCACTTTTGTACCAACTTTTCGCAGTTGTCCTTTCGGAAAAATGGCCTGTTCTAATTCATCAGACGTGTTGTGTTCCTCGACAGAACCCCTGTCTATATCAGTTAACTGGTCCTCATAGTTCTGTAACACATGCTGTAACAGATGACCCTGGTTCCTCGTCATGTCCCTCTATTCTGTCTAAATTTGAAAATTTGTAATCTGCACCCATTATCCTTGATGAATGTACCCTAAAGTTTGATTGCCATGTTGCAAAATAATTGTTTTGCCATCTATGCCTATGATCTTCCCTGGGCCTTTCTATTCATTAAAATTGTCTCTCTTATAATATACTATGTCTCCTTGCTGGAAAACGGTATTTGATGGTCGTATATTATGCCTTAAAGCTCTGCGAGTTCTTTCAGAGACTTCTGCTTCCAAAACGGTGTTTCTACTGCTATGTAATGCATTTAAATGCTCAGCAAAGACAGCTAATTGTAGTCCCTTCCCAAGCTGGAGGCTGGTATCCACAATGGACGGAATTTTAGGATTTCTACTAAACACTAATTGATAGGGACTATAGCCCCCAACCAGCTGCAATGAATTATTTGCATGTACCGCCCATTCTAAAGCTGAATTTGGCCTGCAATTCGGTCTATCTGCCAAAATACTCCGGAACATGTCATCGATTACAGCATCGTTTCTTTCACAGACACCATTACTAAATGGGCTTTCCACAGCCGTACAGTAGAGGACTGAGCATCCTTGCGGGGCTTCAGTGTTGAGGACTAATGTGGAGGAGGTGCTGTTGCCTATCCTGACAGATTGCGGTCTGTTGGTGAGGAAGTCAAGGCTCCAGCTGCACAAGAAGGGGTCAAGTCCAAGATTGCAGAGTTTGGTTAATAATGATGTCAATATAATGGTGTTGAAGGTGGAGCTGTAGTGGATGAACAGCAGTCTTAGATAGGTGTCCTTGTTGTTGAGATGTTCGAGTGTTGACTGTAGAGTCAGGGAGATAGCATCGGCTGTGGACCGCTTGTGGTGATAGGAAAACTGCAGTGGATCGAGACCATCTGGGAGGCTGGAAGTGATCCGTCTCATGACTAGCCACTCAAAGCATTTCATGATAACAGACGTCAAGGCCACCGGTCAGTAGTCGTTGAGGCAGGCTACCTTGCTGGTGGGGATGAGCTAACACCGTACTGTTAGGTAAATCAGTTCTGATTGTCAAGATTGTTTTTGGGTGACTGATGGGAATGTGGTACACTGAGCTGTAGCAGTCGGCAGCAGTGTCATTGGTGGGTTTTTGAAGGTATATTCATTGACCTTGACCTCTGTGAGGTCATTCAAATTCTTCAAGCACCACATCCAGGTCCATGTTGGGTCAAACTGAAGGAGAATCTGATTCGCATCAGGGTTTTTACATCTTTGGAAGTTAATTGTGTCATGGGAGTGTCCCTTTAAGAAAAGTTTTTGTCTTGTCACATGGCTTCAGTGATGTCATTTTGTAGGTAGAGCTGAGCTGTGGCTGTGAGCTTTTTTTAGTTTCACTTTCAGATTTGACTGCTGTGGACTCAGGGAGAGAGGACTGTTTTGTTCCTGTCTTTCTGTTTTCATTTTAAATATCTGTCCTGGTAAAAAAAAACATTGATTCTAAATATCTGCTGTTATTGTAACTTAAATGATATAGTTTGCTTTTTCGGAAGTGTTTCAACCTGCTGGTGAGATGGGGTCAGAATCTCAGATGAGATTCAAGTGAGAATGCAGAGTGCTGGGTTTTTTTTCTGATTTATGGGATTTTGCATTTGAATTGGAACATTTGAGGAGGAATTCATTAAGTGTTATACATGGATTACTGTAGCTGTGGGGTATCTTTATCTTTGTAATTGATAAAAATTCTTGCTGTTTGGTTATATATAAATGTTAACCAAGCTCTTAGAATAAAGCTTATTTGATTAACGTGTCTGGGAAGATTGTTGAATAACTGCTGAAGGATAGTCTCTTGTGCTCACGCTAGCCAAATTCAAACAAAAAGTTATAGGTCAGGTGAACTCCATAATACACTTTGGAGTTTTTATACCCTGGCCCATAACAATTGTGAGTAAAAATCTAGCAGAAATTATTCATCATTTTGTTTTTCTTCTCACAGAAAATTTCTGCCGCTTGCACATCAGCTCCGGATTGGGGACCATACTTGGAACAACACAAAGGGGAAGGATACAGAAAGAGACCAGATTCCACAAAAGGCCCTAACCGTGTGCAACTTCTGGCCACTCCTGAGATTTGAAATTTCAAGAAAGAATTTGCTATTCTCTTCGTAAAAAATGGTCCTAAGCTCCACCACAGTTCCGGTGTACTCAAAATCTAATTTCAGTGGGAGTCAGCAATTCAGCCAGAACCCAAATATGGATAATATCTAGGATGTGTGATTAAATTCTTAATTACTACTCTGTTGCATTGTTTGCTCATTAAGTTTGACCCAAGTTCCTCAATGTCATTGTTGGTTTGAGTATGTTCCTACTTGCTACATTTCCAATATCTTTCCCATTTACTGTGATTGAAGCTCTTGCAGAGATTAACTGTTCAGACTCAACTACTGTGTGCTCTCCAATTCTTTCCAGGTTGACTGATTCTAACTCTGCACCAATTATTGTTTAAATTCTCTTTGTTAAAGGTTTCACTTGGAGGACAAGGGAAAACATTAAATCAGCAAGAGATAATCTAACTCATTTAATTTTTCAGTCTGTCAACTTTCTGACTTCTCAGAGGCATCATTTTTAACAACAGCATGCAAGCACTTGAATATTTCAGTGGACAATGGCTGGGATTCTCTGATCTCATCCATCACCGACCCAGGAGAGCAGAGAATGTGGCGACGCACCAAAAATTCCATTCACATTCAGAGGGACTGGAGAATCCCAGCCGCAAGCGAGATCGGAGAATCCTGGCTAATATCTCCATCTGCATCAGATATAATAGTTCAAAATTGACTTGCGCATGTTCTCGAATGTCAGGTGCTGCCGGAACACACGAGACACCTCTGCGCCCAATACCCGGGCAGTGCGCACGAATCCTTCATCCTGGCACACTCGGCGACATGTTCGAAAGCCCCCCTCGAAATGTTCGAGGGCCCCCTCACTCCCCCCACTCCCACCGCATCCCCACCTCCCTCCGGCTGAGGCGTTGGCTTCTGGGTGACAGCAGTTACCCTCTGCAGCCGTGGCGCATGACACGTATCCGGAGGCACCATACCAATGCAGACTCGCTATAACGATGTTCACACAGCAACCAGGGTTGTGATCAAGCGATGCTTCGCCATCCTGAAGATGTGGTGCCTGGACCATTCTGGAGGGGCCCTCCAGTACAATGCTGAGAGGGTCACGCCATCGTGGGGACCTTATATACCCAGGTAGATCAATACATCCATTTCGATGTGGATGGGCCCTCCACGATGCATGGTAAGCGGGGTTCGCCACCATTGCTGGGATACCCAGGGTCTAGGAGGCGATCGACAGGATACGGGCACCTGCAGATTACAGGCCACTCTTCACCAACCGGAAGGGGTACCACTCAATAAATGTCCAGCTGGTCTGTAACCATCAGCTGCACATCGTACACCTCTGTGTCCAATACCTGGGCAGTGCGCACAATTCCTTCATCCTGGCACACTCGGCGATATCTGACATGTTCGAGAGCACCCCTCCCTGACATGTTTGAGGGCACCCACCTCGACATGTTCGAGGGCCCCCGCGACACGTTCGAGGGCCCCCCCACTGCCCCATCCCCCCTCCATTCCCCTCCCCACCCCCACCACCGCCCCACCCCCGGCTGAGGGGTTGGCTACTGGGTGACAGCAGTTACCCGCTGCGGCCGTGGCTCATGACACATATCCGGAGACACCATACCGACGTAGACTCGCTATAACGATGTTCACGCAGTGACCAGGATTGTGATCAAGCGGTGCTTCACCATCCTGAAGATGCGGTGTCTGGACCATTCTAGAGGGCCCCTCCAGTACAAACTTGAGAGGGTCACCCGCATCTTGGCGGCCTGTTGTATCCTCCACAACATCGCACAGCAGAGGGTCGATGTGCCGGACAAGGAGGAGGTAGGGCAGGCCTCCTCCGATGAGGAGGATGCGGGGGAAGAGGACAATGACATGGGGTCCATACAGGCAGGGGAGGCCGAACGACATGCCTGCCAATGCCAAGGTGCACTGGACGCTTTGGTCGCCTCCATGTTCACCGACTAGAAGGGAGTGGGTAGAGGGGGGGCTGGCCAAGGGCAAGGACACCACATCTCAAACTCACACACCCTCACTTCCCATCCCGCCAAACCACCCACTTGCATCCTCCTCCGTCATACATACCTACAGCTCTATGAGGTGGGGGCCCTGGGTTGGCAGCAAAAGTGGGTCTGGTCCATGGGATGGAGGATGATGACAACCCACTCTCTGATGAGCTCTGGTGCTCTGCATCGAATGATAATGTTTGACTCATGCCCACGGTAGCACCTTCTACCTGGGTGATCCCTGCATGCGCGCTGGCCATTCCACCATTCCAACGTGCTGATGCTTTCCGTCACCTCCGCTGCGGGACTCACCGGCACGAGCCCCGACACCTCCTCCTCCCTCGGGGTGCCCGATGGCCCTCAGGGCTACTCCATGGAATGGGGATGCGAGCGGAGCCATTCCCTGAGGTCTCCCCACCACCTGCCGCTGCCAGTACTGGAGGCCCGCTCTGGTCTCGACTATTGTCTGCACGCTCCCGGCCCTGGAGCACAGGGAGTGGACCATCTCCATATGGGATTGCACCACATCATGCTGCGACTGTGCCACCGCCCAGTGGGTCTGTGTCACATCTACCAGTAACTGTGCCACCTGCCTCTGGGATTGGGCCACTACCCTCTTGGACTGAGACACCTCGCTCAGTATCTGCGCCACACTGGCCAGCGCCTGGGCAATGCCGCCGACATTCCCAGCCATGGCCTGCTGTTACTGGGCCACACTATGGAGCGCCGCTGCAATGTCTTGGTGGCTCTGGAACATGACTGCCAATGAGAGGGCAAGCATGTCCTGGATCTCGGCTGCCATCTTCACAGAATGCCCCAGGCATTGGACATGCTGATCCATAGCCAAAACTGTCACCCCAAGACCTCCACCACGGACGCCGACCACGGTGTTGGCCTGGGTGGCATGCATGGCTGACACCAACTCTTCTCCAGCACCCAGTTGGACTCCTCCACCTGCACCCGCAGGTGCTGGATGCTGGTGTCTGGGCTGCTCTCCTCGTCAGTGCTCGGCTATTCGGGGGCACTGGCTGGGGGGCGGGCACTGGCTGGGGGCGGGGAACATCGGCTGGAGGGTTAAATAAGAACTCATTAAGAATAATTAACTATAATCATGTTAAGCAACAATACAGAAATTGAATTAAAATACAACATCCCCAAGGGCCAATGGTCCCTTGAAGATATAAAGAGAGTTTGGGGGGAAACTACCTGAATGAAGGATAGGGAGTGTGCGAGATGGTCTCTTGTGGTAATGGGACAGCTCCATAGGCGACAAGAAACAATCGGCAAAACAAACCACGGTCGTGAACTTAAAACTGCCAAAGATCAACTCCAGGCAGTCTGAAAGCAATTGCAAAAATCAAAACCTAAGCTTGAACAATTAGAAACCCTATTGGGTGAACACGAGAAAACTAAAACTTCATTAACTACTCAGACTCCAGAGTTCAACAATTACTATCACAAAATGCTGAGCTACAAAAGGAAAATACCCAGTTACTTAAAGAAAATTATATTGTGGAGACTGAAATGGACGACCTAATGAGTCATAACAGATTGCTGAGAGAAAATTTGGCGGCTTTGAAGCCGGCAAACCCTCAGCTATTTCTCAATTCTCCAGCCTAAACAACTCCGCCACAGGCAGAGTCAGGATTAATTCTGACCCCGACTATACCTGCACCTAGTTTGTCCATGCCGACAAAATTAAAATGCATTGGCAATGCCACCGTCACCGTCATTGCCACCAGCTGCTGCTGCCATGGCAACTATGAATCCTCTGACACAAACTCCACAGGTGTGGTCCGGCAAACAAAACCACATGTCCGTGCCGGGTTCAATGGCCCTTGTCCCCACGAAAGCTCAACCTCAGCTAGTCCCTACACCCGCCTACAATGCGAGTGTGGTCGGCCAAATCACTCAGCTAACCCCGATTCAAGGGTCTCCAGGGACAGCTTCAGCAGACTCCGAGATTGTTATCACTACACGAATCTGAATACGGGGGGGACCAAGGACATGACTACAATCGGGACTCATACTACCCAGACCCGCCCTGTGACTCATACTTCAGGGATCCGCCCCAGACATGTATCACCAGGACTCGTACAGAGACCAACATAGGCTCCACCCACTTTCACCACACAGAGACAAACTCAATGATGATTACGCTTTTGTCGACAGGTTCACCAGATTAACCCCAGAACACAAGAGGGTGCTGCTCGACGCAGCAAAAAATTAACGGATCCTACTCTCAGGGCTTTCCAAGGCAACTCTCTGCGAGCTCTCCCCAATAGATCCACTTTTTACATTGTATGTCTTGTGTTGCCCTATTATGTATTTTATTTTATTCCCTTTTTTTCCCCATGTACTTAATGATCTGTTGAGCTGCTCGCAGAAAAATACTTTTCACTGTACCTCGGTACACGTGACAATCAAAAAAATCCAATCCAATCCAATCCAATCCATTCACGTAGTGTTCCACGCTTTATTGAGACCAGAAAGGATGGACAGTGGGAGGCCAACAAACAGAATTTCTTCTTGATACTGGAGCTGAATTAACCTGTCTGCCCCAAAAATATGCAAACTTGTTTCCCTTAAAAATACAGGTTATTGAAGCTTATGCAGCAGGAGGTGATCCATTAACCCTTCAAACAACAGAGCCCATGTTGATTGAATTTGGCCACATGAACTGATGGCCTCCATCTGGATAGGCTCAGTAACCCAGGCCCTTCTGGGCATGGATATACTTGCCCAATTAAATTGTTCTCGTAATTTTGAAAATGGAAAAGTCACATGGTCAATCAGACACCTCAAAAAGAGCCAACTAGAGCACCACCCAATTTGGGCAAAGGACAAAAATGACTGTGACCTATTAAACATGTAACCAGCATTCTTCACTGGAGTAGCACCATCATGTACCAAACAGTACCCCATTAACTGCTCCTCAATTGAAACAATTGTGGTGAAGCAATTGGAAGACAGAAGAGTAATGGTGCGAGTTTATAGTTCGTCAAACAGTCCAGTGTGGCCTGTCAAGAAGGCTGATGGCGCCTGACTATTGACTATAGAAGAGCCAACCAATACATTGTCAGAAAAGCTCCTTTGGTAGCCGATCCATCCACCATCTTTAATGTGTTAACACCAGACCTTCTATGGTTTTCAGTTATAGACATGGCCAATGGCTTTTGGTCAGTACCACTGGCAGAGGAGGTGCAATAATCAGACAACAATACACATGGACCAGACTAGCACAAGGGTTTCACAACAACCCTACTGCTTTTCACATGGCTCTACAGGACCACCTGAGGGAACTGCCTGATATGCCCTCCACCATCATCCAGTAATTAGATGACATCTTGGTGGCCTCCATTGCTGAAGAAGACCATGAAAGAGACTTATGTGTCCCTTTAGCTACAATGGACACAAAGGCAGCCTCGCCGAAGCACAAATTTCCCAAGATGAAGTTGTCTACTTAGGTCAGAAAATATCTAAAGGCAAAAGAGAACTTACCCAGGACAGAACAGCTGCAATCAAAGCCGTCAAAGAGCATACAACTGTCCAGGAGGTGAGATCCTTTTTGGGACCTTTAACAAAAATTGGATTGATTCATTTACTCAGATGGCTCAACCATTAAATGGCCTCTTAAAAGGCAACCGAAAATCAAAAGACCAGGTTGATCTCACAATGGAATAGAAAGAGTAATTCTTGAACCTGAAACAGGCCTTGCACTCAGCACCTGCTCTAGGAATTCCAAACAATGGAAAGCCTTTCACCATGTTTGTTCATGAGAAAGAAGGTACATGACAGCAGTACTAGCCCAAGAACATGGTGACCAGCTAAGACCAGTAGTATACTACACCGTCAAACTGGACAGCGTGACCCTGGCATATGGCAGCTGCCTCAGAGCCATGGATGCCCACATGTCGAGCCGTAATGGCTAAGCAGGCCTTGTCCTAGACCAACAATTGACCATTAAATGTCCCCTTGCAATCCATTCTCTACTCTCCATGAAGTTACATCAGCCAGGTGGACCAGATGGACCTCATTTAGTGATCTAATTTCCTCCGGATGCCTTCCCCCTACGGCTTCAAACCTCATAGTCCCCCAACCTTGGACAGCCCGCTTTTACCTACTTCCCAAAATCCACAAAAAGGACTGTCCCGACAGGGCCATTGTGTCAGCATGCTCCAGCCCCACCGAACTTATTTCCACTTATCTTGACTCCATCCTCATTCCTCTGGTCCATTCCCTCCCTACCTACATCCGGGATTCCTCTGATGCACTACGTCATATTGACAGCTTCCAGTCCGTGGGCCCTAACCGCATTCTATTCACCATGGATGTGCAATCTCTCTACATCTCCATCCCACACCAGGATGGCCTGAGAGCTCCTTGCTTCTTCCTCAAAAAGCGGCCTGGACAATTCCCATCCACCACCACTCTCCTCCGCCTAGTTGAACTCGTTCTATCTCTCAACAAATTCTCCTTTAACTGATCCCACTTTCTCCAAATCAAAGGTGTAGCAATGGGTCCTAGCTACCCTTGCATTTTCATGGGGTATGTGGAACATTACTTGTTCCAGGCCTATCCGGGCCCCCTCCCACAACTCCTTTGCCGATACATTGATGACTATTTTGGTGCCATGTCATGCTCTCGCCTGGACCTGGAAAAATTCATCAGCTTCGCTTTCAGTTTCCACCCCTCCATCACTTTCACCTGGTCCATCTCAGCCACTTCCCTTCCCTTCCTTGATCTTTCTGTCTCCATTAGCGGCAATAAACTATCCACAACTAATATCCACTACAAGCCCACTGACTCCCCAGCTATCTGGACAACAGCTCTTCGCGCCCTATACCCTGTAAGGGCTCCATCACTTTCTCTCAACTCCTTCGCCTCTGTCGCATTTGTTCCAATGATGCCACTTTCCTTATTGGTGCTTCGAAAATGTGATCCTTCTTCCTCAACTGTGATTTCCCACCTACAATTGTTGACAGGGCCCTTAAGAGTGTGCAGCCCATCTCCCATGCCAGTACCCTCGCCCCCTCCCCCCTCCCAGAACAAGGATAAAGTGCCCCTCGTTCTCACATTCCATCCCACCAGCCTCCGTATGCAAAGTCTGCTATTTTTGCCAACTCCAGCGTGATGCGACACCAAATACATCTTACCTTCACTCCCTCTGTCAACATTCCGCAGAGACCGTTCCCTCCGAGATAATCTAGTCCACTCCTCCACCATACCAAGTACCTCCCCCATCACCCATGGCACCTTCTCATGCAATCGCAGAAGGTGTAACGCCTGCCCCTTTACCTCTTCCATACTTAACATCCCAGGCCCAAAGCACTCATTCCAGGTTAAGCAGCGTTTCACTTGCATCTCTTCCAATTTGGTCTACTGCATTTGCTGCTCCCAATGTAGTCTCCTCTATATCATAGATCATAGAATTTACAGTGCAGAAGGAAGCCAATCAGCCCATCGAGTCTGCACCGGCTCTTGGAAAGAGCACCCTACCCAAGGTCAACACCTACACCCTATCCCCATAACCCAGTAACCCCACCCAACACACTAAGGGCAATTTATCATGGCCAATCCACCTAACCTGCACATCTTTGGACTGTGGGAGGAAACCAGAGCACCCGGAGGAAACCCACGCACACATGGGGAGGCTGTGCAGACTCCGCACAGACAGTGACCCAAGCCGGAATCGAACCTGGGACCCTGGAGCTGTGAAGCGATTGTGCTATCCACAATGCTACCATGCTGCCTATCAATGAGACCAAACGCAGACTGGGTGATCGCTTTGCTGAGCATCTTCGGTCCGTGCGCATTCAGGACCCTGACATTCCCGTTGCTTGCCATTTTAACAAAAGACCCTGCTCCCATGACCACATCTCTGTTCTTGGCCTGCTGCAATGTTGCAGTAAAGCGGAACGCAAACTGGAGGAACAACATCTCATCTTCCGGTTAAGCACGTTACAGCCTTCCGGTCTCAACATCGAATTCAACAACTTCAGATGATCAGCTCTACTCCACCTCGACCCATTTGTTTTCATCCCATTTCATTTTAACTGTTTTTTACCATTTATTTCTTTCTTAATATATATTTAACCCCCCCCCCCCCCCCCCCCAAACCATTTCCACCTTTCCTTAACCTTTCTCCTTTTTGCTTCCCCTACCCTCACATCTACAGCTCATCCTCTGATGTTAGTTTCTTGGCTGTTTGGCCTTTCACATCTTTTGTTCTCTCTGGGGGCTGCCATTAGCACTCTTTCCCCAGGGTTTCTGTGGCCATTAGCACCCGGTTTCTCTGGGTTTCTGTGGCTATGACTGATCTTTCATTCTCACTCCACAGTATAAATATTTCCCACTTTCTCTGTCTGTTAGCTTTGACAAAGAGTCACTGGATTCGAAACGTTAGCTCTTTTCTCTCCCTACAAATGCTGCTGGACCTGCTGAGATTTTCCATCATTATCTCTTTCGGACCAGATGGACAGCAGTTTTGGAAGCGCCTGATCTTTACTTCCACCGTGCAAGTCCCTTAAATCCATCATCTTTGCTCCCACTTCCCTAGGAGCAAAAGGGGGAGAAGAAGAAGAACATGACTGTGTGAAAGTAACAGAAGAAATGGAGGAAGCACGCCTGATAGAAGAAGAACCACTACAAAATCCAGATTTGGTTCTATTTACAGATGGTTCCTCCTTTATTGACAAGGGTATCCGAAAGGCTGGATGGGTAGTCACAAGCCTGTACAAAGTTATGGCAAAAGGAAGTTTGCCCCCAGAAACATCAGCTCAACAGGCCGAATTGAGGGCACTAGCAGAAGCACGTTGTGTGGCAAAAGATCAAACAACTAACATCTATACAGACTCCAGATACGGTTTTGGAGTAGCCCATGATTTTGGTCACATGGAGAAAAAGAGGATTCCTCACCACAGCAGGGATACCCATCCAAAATGGGAAGGAAGTTCAAGACCTCCTGGAAGCCATAGCTTTGCCGAAAGAAGTATCCATTCTAAAGCGTAAGGCCCATACTCAAGAAAACAGTATAGAAACACAAGGAAACGCCCTTGCAGACCAAGCAGCAAAATAAACTGCCTCCCAGTGGGATTCCTCAGCATTACCAAGACACATCTACAAATTGGGAGTGACCAATTTATTACAAGATCTACGTGAAATGCAACATAACTCTACACAAGAAGAAAAATGGTCATGGTTAGACTCCATGGTATCCAGTTGTATGATGATGATATTTAGAGACAAGTTCAGACTGATAAACCAGTTGCACCACAGGCACTGATGCCATTTCTGGCCCAACAGTCCACTCATGGGGACATTTAGACCCTCAACAGATGATGGCTCGATTCCAGAAAAGTTGGTGTGGCAAAGGATTCATAGAACATGCACAATTGGTACCAAACCACAATGTAAGCTGTCAAAAGAAAAACTTAGGACCTAGACCATCAATGCTAAAAGCTCCTGCCCCTGCAGGACTATTCCAGAACATACAGGTCGATTACATTACCCTTCCTGCATGTCAAAGATACACTGACGTCCTTGCAATAGTGGATAAGTTCTCTAGATGGGTAGTGGCTCCTCCAGCCAGGAGGACTACAGCCACCCATACAGCCAAAGTCCTTTGCGAAGACTATAGTCCCAGATGGGAGTACCAGCTAGCATTGACTCAGACAATGGAACCCACTTTACAAGAGCTATTTACCAGGAGGTGTGCAGGTTACTGAATATCGATTGGAATCTACACTGCCCTTCTCATCCAAAATCATCAGGAGGAGTGGAACACATGAACTGGGCTTTAAAAGAACGATTGTCCAAATACAACCAAGAAGGCATGAATTGGATTCAAGCCTTGCCTCTAGTTTTGTGCAGTATCAGAGCAACCCCAAACAGAACCACAGGCCTAAGCCCATTTGAGGTCATCACTGGCAGATCCATGTACCTGCCAGGAACTACTGACTTAAGAAAGGCAGACTGTCATCTGATGAGCGATGCTTTACTCTGTTATTGTCAAATATAACAAATGCTGTCAGTTCTGCTTTCCAACAGGTGTCGGCGGCCTGGGGGCGATCCTCCCGAGAGTGGCCACAACTTGGTGACCGGCGAATCTGTCTACATCAAGAAAATCCAGCGCAAACCGTTAGGAACCAAGTGGGAGGGCCCCTATCACCCTATCAAGTGTTACTCACAGCCTCGTCGGCCGTGAAACTCCAAGGAAAGAAATCCTGAATTCATATGTCACATGTGAAGTGCGCGTACCAAAATCAGAATCTGTAAAAATGTTTTTCATAATATTGATTTTCAGTTCCATGTTTGGCCCAGCAGGCCTTACCCAGGAGTTCAATGTTAACACTTTCCTTTACATGTCCTATAACTATGACTTTAACGTCACTAAGTGCTGGGTGTGTTCTTCTATCCCTACCAATTCCCAAGTAGGTATCCCACTACAGCCTGTTCCTTTTACTTTTTCTCAAATGGCAGAATGGTATATTTTCCAAAATTACGACTGTACTCTTCCCCAATGTGGAGACACCAGAACCAAAAAAATGATAAATGATGAGGTTAAGAGATGGCGATCTGCAGACAACCCATTAAACACTTTCAAAGGATGGTACCAACATATCTATGATCGGAAACAGAAACCACCCAAGTAACCCTCCCAACTGGTCATAATCATACTGGGACCATATGTTTAATCAACTATAGTCATAGGGCATGGAATGTGGGACACAGTAAATGCAAATATTATTTGGATGTCAGTACCAGTAAATAGTGCATTCATGACACAAGAAAGGTAGTGGTCTATGGACATGAAGGGAATCCCATCGACTTTAAAGGGCTACCTAATTACACCGATGGGACAACTTTTACAGAACATTGGTACCCACAAGTGGTTGCCCAATATTCTACCGATAATGACACCTGTTACATCTGCGGTAATACTGCAATCCTTGGCTCCCAAGGAACTGGAGGAGCGTGCTATTTAGGATTCATTGTCCCCTTCATCTGCCATTCCCCTTCCCTTTCCCTAGCCAATGCTATAAACGCAGATTCAAAACATGGACATCTCACTCCTCAAAAGGTCGAAACGTGAGATCACACGGGCTGAGAAATTATTTTCTGCTCTCACCCCTATCTATGGCATCATCGTATTGACCAGAGAATACATTAAATTGGCCACAGCCTTGGCAAAAATAGCCAATGACACTGCCCGAGCCTGAAGTAGCATTTCAGCCGAGATGCTAGCCATTTGAACTGTGTCTTTACAGAATCAGATGGCACTTGACTATTTGCTAGCGGAGAAAGGTGGCACCTGTGCCGTGATTGGTGCAGAGTGTTGCACCTACACCCCAGATAATTCAGAAGAAATCAAAAGCTTGTCAGCACATATTCAAGAAGAAGTCAGGAAGCATTACCAACCCTCTGATGCAACTCTTTGGAGATGGCTATCTGGATGAGTGTGTGGCACAGGAATTTCCATCATTCAGGAACTTCTCTTATTTTTCATATTTGTGCTTGTTATTTACATATTGGTCTTGCTGATCATATACATTGGCCAATGTATGGCTACACATAATGCCCCACTAATCAATGCCCCACTAATCAAAGTGGTTCATAGTGGTCCAACTGCACCACCTGCCTGCGACATTGAACAAGGCTCATACTATTGAACTGTTATTACTGCATTATTACCCAACTATATTGGAATCATATAATCAACTTCCATTATTACTGAATTGTTATTGTACTATATAATCACCTTTTTGAGTAAAATACTTCCAGAAAGCTTGTAATGGTTGCAAAGCTTTGACCGCTCCATTGTTGAAGGCTGTTCTCCAACAAGTGAACCATTAAAGACAATGTGAATGAGTTCCTCCCTGCGCTTACTTCCATCCTGTCACATTTCTTCCTTACTTCCTATTCGTTATTTTGATTCATCATATTAATCTTTAGAAGAATCAAAAGGGGGGACTGATAGAAATTGATTTTTTTAGTCAGCTATAACCATGAGAGTAAGGGAAGATGATAGAGGTAAAAGGGTTAAATGAGAACTCAATAAGAATAATTAACTATAATCACATTAAGCAACAATAGCTGGGAATCCACTAACGGTTAATCCAGAGCATACTCTTTAATTTTTGTCTTAAACTTAAGTTTCACATTTGCAAGTTGCTTGAGGCTGCAAGGTCAGTGACGTCAACTCGCTAAAATCCCCCATTGTTATACAGAACAGGTAGTCCTGTTTCCATGGTAACAGCCAGTCTGGGGTGATAATGTCTTAATGAAAACTGTGTTTCTCTAATTAATATTAGATGCAGATGTGAATAACTTGGAAAATTGGCAAGCGATGGAATGGGAAATTTGCACCAATACATATACATATATCTCTTAAATTGATGGACAGACATTTTGGCCGAATTGAGTGAATTATAAATTAGTTAAAGCCAATCAGAAGTAAAAAGGCTAGCCCTTAAGATAATAATCTCCTTAAGAATCACTTAACGGGATGGAAAAACTCATCCCGGTATCAACCCATCTATATTTCTGAAACCTATTTCCTTTGCTGCTTGCTTTTGCTAATCACCATCTTTCATTTGTTTAAATTACTTAGTTATTTTATCCTGTGTATTATGATTTGAAGAATTACTACGGTCTGTATTTGAATGGAAACTCAACTACTGTATTCGCTAAAGACAATCAATCTGACTAGCTTGCTGCAGGGCTAGTTGGAAACTCCCTAAATTTTGTATAGAAAATAAGTTTTTTAGTGGCACAGCTGACAAATAAAGCACAAGTGGACTTTGCCAAAAAGCACAGACTTGACCTCTGTTATTTGGGAACTGAGAAGGGATAACCATTAAAGAAAATGTGAATGAATTCCTCCCTGCGCTTACTTCCATCCTGTCGCATTTCTTCCTTACTTCCTATTCGTTATTTTGATTCATCATATTAATCTTTAGAAGAATCAAAAGGGGGGACTGATAGAAATTGATTTTTCTAGTCAGCAATAACCATGAGAGTAAGGGAAGATGATAGAGATAAAAGGGTTAAACGAGAACTCATTAAGAATAATTAACTATAATCACATTAAGCAACAATAGCTGGGAATCCACTAAGGGTTAATCCAGATCATACACTTTAATTTCTGTCTTAAACTTAAGTTTCACATTTGCAAGTTGCTTGAGGCTGCAAGGTCAGCGACGTGAACTCGATATCCAGGGTTCCGAATAGACACAGAGATCCATCAGGGTAACAAATTATCTGGACAGGAGATTCGATAGTGAGAAGGTATCAGAGAAGGGATAATTTGGCAATTTCTCGATTGGCAAGCTACTGCTAGTGGGCTGCCACAGAGATCAGTGCTGGGGCCTCAACTATTTACAATCTATATCAATTACTTGAATAAAGAGACCAAATGTATTGCAGGTGATGACACAATGATAGGTAGGAAGGTAAATTTTCAGGAGGATGTCGGTGGTTTATCAAGGGATTTGGCTAGGTTACAAGAATACTTCAAGGTTTGGCAGGTGTGAGAAGTGATTCCGAAGAAAAAATGGAATCTTGGAATTTATTGCAAAATGATTCGAGTGTGCAGTGAGAAAGCTTTTAGAAGTAAAACTCTGGTTGAAAATTAACAGACATTTGGACAATTACGTACTAACGAAGGCAGGACAGCTCAGATTTGACATTCATAGAGGACGACAGCACAGAAAAGGCCCTTTGGCCCATCCCATCTGTGCCGATCACAATAATACTAATCTTTATTGTCACAAGTGGGCTTACATTAACACTGCAAAAAGTTACTGTGAAATTCCCCTAGTCACCACATTCCAGCGCCTGTTCGTGTCCACTGAGGGAGAATACAGAATGTCCAATTCATCGAACACAAATGTCTTTCGGGACTTGTGGGAGAAAACCGGAGCACCAGGAGGAAACCCATGCAGACAAGAGGAGAATGTGCCGACTGCACAGACAGTGACCCAAGCCGGGAATCGAACCTGGGACCCTGGCGCTGTGAAGCAGCAGTGCTATCCACTGTGCTACCACAAACAACCACCTATCTATTTTAATCCCATTTTACAGAAACAGAATAACCCCAACAACATGAAACAGAAAAGAAAGCAGTTGCCCTCCCCTCCCTCCCCCCTTCAACATAATAAATGAACCCCAAGAATTGTAGAACCCCTCCTTCGCCCCCCCCCCCCCCCCCCACCCCCACCTCCGCTCAAACGTCACCTTCTCCTGAGTCAAACACTCCAGCAGGTTCCCCTGCCATGCCGAGGCACAGGGTGGAGAGGCTGAATTTCACCTCAACAGGACTCGTCATCAGTGAGACGAAGGCTATAACAGTGAGACAAAGGCTATAACGTCTGCCCCTGCAACTGCCTTCAACTTGGGCCGGTCCGATCCCAAAAGTGGCTTCTAGAGTACCGGGCCAACATCCTTATGCAAGATCCCTGAGATTGTGTTAAATATCTCCCGCTAAAACTTTTCCAGCTTTGAGCAGGACGAAATCATGCGAGCGTAGTTTGCTAGCACAACGCTTACAGACATCCTCCACCCCTCAAATAGCCTCCAACAATGAGGAGGCCGGCCGGAGGGAAGGTCGGGGAAACCTTCCTTGCAAAATCCCGAACATGCAGGTACCTAAACTCTTCCCCCTGCGCCAACCAGTACTTCTCCCCTAGCTCCTCCAAGCTTACAAATCATTCCCCAAGAAACAAGTCCTTCACTTCCTTGATCCCCCTCTCGTCCCATCTCCGAAATCTCTCATCCTCCCTGGCTCAAACCCATGAATCCCCCTAATTGGCTTCCCCCCTGACCAAGCCGCCAGCTTAAAATGTTGCCTAAACTGCCTCCAGATCATCAAAATGGCCACCACCACCAGATTCACCGTGTACTTTCCAGGAGCCATCAGAAGCGGCGCCATTGAGAGCGCCCACTACACAAGCCCTCCTCCATCTTAACCCATCAGGTGTCCCCCCTCCTTAAACCAGCCCCGCACCGTCTCCACATTTGCCGCCTGACAGTAGTACAGTAAGTTTAGGACGCCAAGTCCCCCTGCCTGTCGACATCTCTGATAGATCACACCCTCCTAATCCTGGCCACCTTCCCCGTCCCAAATAAACAAGGAGATCAATTTGTCCACCCCCTTTAAAAAGGATTTTGGTAAAAAGACCGGCAGGCACTGAAATAAGAACAACAATCGCGGTAACACATTCATTTTAACTGCCTGCAGCGGGCCCGCCAACGACAGAGGGAGTTTGTCCCACCTTGCCAAATCGGCCTTCATCTTCCCCACCAATCTAGTAAAATTATTCCTTCGGACCCCATCCCAGTCTCGAACTACCTGAACCCAAATACCTAAAGTGGGTTGCCACAAGATGAAATGCTAGCCCCCCCACCACCTTCCCTACTCCTGGCTGGGAGACAATGAAATACTCGCTCTTGCCTAGGTTTATTTTATACCCCGAGAACGTCCCAAATATTTGGAGCAGCTCCATTATAATCCCCACTGACAGGCTTGGTTCCGAAATGTTCAATAACTGATCATCAGCATCTCAGGATACCGAATGCTCCACCCCCTCCTCAATATCCACTTCCACAACCCCAGGCTATTAGCGCGATGACCAAAGGATCTATAGTCCCCCAGTGCAGAACAACTTACACCAAATTCATATCGTTCGCGCGAACATTCGCCATTGGCTCCTTGGACAACAGCCATACCTCGGCCCAATGACAAATATTTCCAATACTGCCATCAAATAACCCCACTCTACACGATCAAATGCCTTCTCTGCATCCAGTGCCAGCACCAATCCATCTCTTTTCCCTCTGCTGGAGGCAGGATTATATTTAGCAACCTCCTTATGTTCGAAAACAGCCGCCTTCTCTTCACAAATCTCATCTGATCCCCTCCTATCATCTTTGGGAAATGTCCCTGTCATAATATACAGCTATTTATATAATGGCGTGCAGACAGGCAGTGATTGACACACAGGATGACCAGTAAGCACAGAGAACAGAGCAGCCAATCACCAGACAGGACACAACCACTATAAGGCCAGAGGGCACCAGTTTTCCTGCTCCTTTGGGACCAAACCTCTGAGACAGTCAGAGCTTGTGAGCTAGCCAGTGCAAACACCATGTGGTAGCTAGTAAGTCTGGTCAGGCTAATGTCAGGTCTCCCGTCAAGTCAGCATAGTGTCAATCCACAGTTGAACATGTATTATAGTTTAGATGTTAAATAAAATCGTGTTGAGGACTTCCGGGCGGCGAGCGAGGAGGTCGCAGGGAGAGGGGCTCCCGCAAGCGCCAGACAAGGAACCCCCCCCGACAGGCCGGACGGCGGAGGAGGAGAAGCGGCAGCGGCAGCGGAGGAGGAGCGGCAGCGGAGGAGGAGCGGCAGCAGAGGCGGCGGCGGCAGCAGAGGCGGCGGCGGCGGCAGAGGAGCGGCGGCGGCAGAGGAGCGGCGGCGGAGGAGAGGCAGCGGCGGCGACAGGGGGGCCCAGCAGTGGCAGGTCCAACCTCTCTCCCTCCCCCCCCCCCCCCCACGCGGGCCAGGAGCGGTGCGGCAGCGGCGGGCCCTCTTCTCTCTCTCTCCCCCCCCCCCCCCCCCCCCCCCCCAGACGCGGGCCGGGAGCGGTGCGGCAGCGGCGGGCCCTCTTTTCTCCCCCCCCCCAAACCAGCAGCGGGGACCCCCCCCCAACCAGCAGCGGGGACCCCCCCCAACCAGCAGCGGGGACCCCCCCCCCCAACCAGCAGCGGGGACCCCCCCCCAACCAGCAGCGGGGACCCCCCCCCCAACCAGCAGCGGGGACCCCCCCCCCAACCAGCAGCGGGGACCCCCCCCCCAACCAGCAGCGGGGACACCCCCCCCCAGCAGCGGGGACACCCCCCCCCCCCAGCAGCGGGGACCCCCCCCCCTTCAACCAGCAGCGGGGACCCCCCCCCCAACCAGCATCGGGGACACCCCCCCCCCTTACCGGCAGCGACCACCGGCCCACTCGCCCCTCCCCCCCCCAACAGTGACCACCATGTGGCAAGGACAAAGGGACTCTCTCTCTCTCTCTCCTGGGTGGTGGGGAGAAAAAACAAAAGAAAAAAGAGACTTATATTTCTGTTCTTTTTAAAAAAAAAACCCAAAAGAAAACTGGTAAAGAGAAAAGGGGTAAAATAAAGGGGTAAAGGAAAGAAGGGGGGAAATACAATTTTTATTAAAAAAAAATATATATATATATATATATATAATAATAAATAAAATAAAAATAGGGTGCGGAAAAGGGGGAAAAGAAGAACAAGGAGAGAAGAAAAGATGAAGGGGAAGGGGGAGAAAAAAATGCCAGAAGGGAGCCAAGAGAAAGGGGGCACCGGAAGTAGACGGGGCAAAGGGCAAGCCAGCTCGGGCGAACGAGTCAACACGCGAAGCGGCGGGAAGGATGTTTCGCCGCATCCAGAAGAGCTGGACGGGCGGGCAACCTCTCCCCTGGGGTTAGAGGGGGGCGTGAATTGGAAGGAAGCCTTTGCCGAGGTGGTGAGGGAGCAGCTGCAGGCAATCAAGGCAGAGTTAAAAGCAGACGCAGAGGCCGCAGCACAGGCAGCAGTGACCAGGGCCATGTCAGGGGTGCAGCAGGCTCTGACCAGATTGGAGAAGAAAGTGGATGCCCAAGGGAAGATACTGGAAGCCCAGGGGGCAACCATTAAAGAGCTGGAGAAGGCAGCGACTGACGTGAGCAACCGGGTCATGTCCCTGGAGAGGGAAATGGCAAAACTGAGTGCAACACAGGGGAGCCTGAAGGGCAGGGTAGACGACCAGGAGAACAGCTCGAGAAGGCAAAATATTAGGATAGTGGGCCTGCCAGAGGCGATCGAGGGTAGAAATCCCACAACATTCGTGGCTGCGATGCTGGGCTCCTTAGTGGGGCGGGAAACTTTTCCCACCCCACCGGAAATGGACAGAGCTCATCGGTCACAGCGCCCGAAGCCCAAGGAAGGGGAAAAACCGAGAGCAGTTATAGCCAAACTGCACCGGTACCGGGATAGGGAGACAATCCTGCGCTGGGCCAAGGAGAATAGAGCCTGCAAATGGAACGGGCACGCCATCCGAATCTACGAGGATCTTGGAGCGGACATAGCTAAGAGACGGGCGGAGTTCAACAGAGCGAAAGCAGCTCTCTACAAGAACAAAGTATGTTTTGGTATGCTGTACCCAGCAAAACTCTGGGTCACATACCAAAACAAGGAATATTTCTTTACAGCCCCTGCCGAGGCGAATAGATTCGTCGAGGAGCACGGGCTGGAAAAACGCCATGGGAAATAGGGACGAGGGGCCCATGGCAAGGAGAAACGTCATGCCGACGGGGGGGTGGGGAGGGGCGAGGCAAAGCCAGCCCCCTCCCCCCTGGCAGGAACACCCAGAACGAAAAACAACCCAATGCCCAAGGGCCCGCTCCAGGTGGGAGGCCAGGTCCCGGCACGAGGGAACGGGAGTACTGGAGAGGGGAGAGGAGAAGCGGGACAGCAACCTCCGAGAGGGGAGCCACTGTGCTAGCAGGAAAGCTAGCGACGGGGGCGCGCAACAGAGCAGGGCCGCAGCGCACCCCCAACAGGGGGGAAGGCGCCAGGCAGGGGAGGGGGGGGATCACCCATCAAAGGTGGGAGAGCAAATGGGGACAGGAATGGGGGAGAGAGGGGCAATGGAGGGGTATACAGGGGAGGGGGGAAAAGGGATAGAGCGGGGGGGGGGGGGGGCACTCGGGGGGCGAGAGACCAGGGAGGGGAAATGCAGGGACGAAGGGACAAAAGAGGCCAGAAAGGGAATAGGGCCACAAAGTGCCACGGACAAGGGCTCGAAACAGGGAACCGCTGCAAGCACCCACCCAGTACGGTCTGTGGGTGAAGGGGCCCCCCGGAGTGCAGGGGACTACCCGCGTGGTGGACACACAGTGGACGGCCATGGCGGGTGTCCCCGGGACAAGGGGGAACCCCGGAGCGCAGGGACCCGACCGCATGGGGAGAGCAGTGATAGTGGACATCCTGGACGGCCCCCTAACAAAGGGAAACCCCAGAGGGCAGGGGCGCGTCCACCGGACAAATATGGTTAACCCCACAGGAGCAAGGGGGCAGAAGCCCCCCACCAGAATAGTCACCTGGAACGTAAGGGGACTTAACGGCCCAGTGAAGAGATCTAGAGTCCTCACCCACCTTAGAAACATGAGGGCCGACATAGTCTTTCTCCAAGAGACGCACCTGAGGGAGCAGGACCAACTGCGGGTAAGAAAGGGCTGGGTGGGACAAACCTATCATTCCTGTTATGGGGCAAGGGCCAGGGGGGTGGCGATCCTGATTGGCAAGAGGACAATGTTTAGGGCGACAAAGACGGTTACGGACCCAGGGGGACGGTATGTCATGGTCAGCGGGGCCCTGGATGGGGCGCCGGTAGTTCTAGTTAACGTGTACGCGCCCAACTGGGACGACACGAGCTTCATCCAAAAGACCGTGGCAGAAATCCCGGACATAGCGACGCATCGACTAATCATGGGGGGGGACTTCAACTGTGTACAGGACCCAAAGACGGACAGATCAAACCCCAGAACGGGGAAAACCTCAAACATGGCAAGGGAACTCAGTCACTATATGGAGCAGATGGGAGCAGTGGACCCCTGGAGATTCGCCCACCCGGGGGAGAAAGAATTCTCTTTCTTCTCCCCAGTACACAATGTGTACACCAGAATTGACTTCTTTGTGGTGGGTAAAACGGCGCTTCCAGGGATAGACAAGGTGGAATACTCCGCAATTGTGATATCAGACCACGCCCCACACTACATGGACGTGCGGCTGGAGACGGGAAGGGCCCAGCGCCCCACATGGAGGATGGACGGTGCCTTACTAGCTGAGAAGGCCTTCAGCGAAAGGATAGCGCGGGCCATAGCGGAATACACGGAGAACAACCAAAACGGGGAGGTCTCATCCTCCACGTTCTGGGAAGCGCTTAAGGCCGTACTAAGAGGGGAAATCATTGCCTACAAAGCGCAAAGAGATAGAGAGGAAAGGGTGGCTAGGCAGAAGCTGGTCGACTCCATACTGGAGGTAGACCGTAAATACTCCGAGGCCCCGACCGTAGAGCTCCTGGCGGAGAGAAAAGAATTACAAAGGAACTTTGACCTGCTCTCCACCAGGAAAGCAGTACACCAACTCCGCCAGGCACGCGGGGCCCTGTACGAACACGGAGACAAAGCCAGCCGCCTGTTGGCACGCCAGCTGAGAAAGCAGGCAGCCAGCAGGGAAATTGCGCAAATCAGAGGTACCAGAGGCACGTGGGAAACAGAACCAGAGAGGATTAACGAAACCTTCAAGGCCTTCTACCAAGAGCTATACACCTCGGAGCCCCCAACGGGGAAGGCTGGGATGAACCGGTTTCTTGATGGACTGGACATACCAGTCGTGGGAGAGGGCAGAAAACGGGATATGGAAGCACCACTAGCACTGGGAGAGATCATGGAGAGCATTAGCTCCATGCAGACGGGGAAGGCGCCGGGACCGGACGGATTCCCGGCGGACTTCTACAAAAAATTCGCGACAGCGCTGGCCCCGCACCTGCGGGAGATGTTCACAGACTCGCTAGCTAGGGGCACACTGCCACCCACGTTAGCACAGGCCTCAATCTCGCTGATACCTAAGAAAGACAAAGACCCAACGGAATGTGGGTCATACAGACCCATATCTCTGCTGAACGCAGACGCCAAAATACTGGCCAAAATCCTAGCCAAAAGGCTAGAAGACTGTGTACCTGAGGTGGTCACAGAGGACCAGACGGGCTTCGTCAAAGGTAGACAGCTTACCGCGAACATCAGGGGCCTGCTGAACGTGATAATGACCCCCTCCGGGGAGAGAACACAAGAGGTGATCGTCTCCCTGGACGCAGAAAAGGCCTTCGACAGAGTCGAATGGAAATACCTCATAGAGGTACTGGAGCGGTTTGGGCTTGGAACAGGGTTCACCGCTTGGGTAAAGCTCCTATACAATGCTCCCATGGCGAGTGTACGGACCAACAATACCAACTCCCAATACTTCCAGCTGCACAGGGGCACCAGACAAGGATGCCCACTGTCCCCGCTGCTGTTCGCACTAGCAATCGAACCGCTAGCAATCGCGCTCAGGGCAGCAAAAAATTGGAGGGGGATCCGAAGGGGAGGTAGAGAGCACAGAGTCTCACTCTATGCGGATGATCTGCTCCTCTATATCTCGGACCCACAAAGCAGCATGGACGGAATCATAGCGCTCCTGAAAGAGTTTGGAGCCTTCTCGGGCTACAAACTCAATATGAGCAAAAGTGAGATCTTCCCAGTACACCCGCAAGGGGGGGGGGGGGGGGGGGGGGGGGGGGGGCAGCACTAAAGGGGCTGCCGTTCAAACAAGCCAGAAATAAATTCCGCTACCTGGGGATCCAAATAGCCCATGACTGGAAAGGGATCCACAAATGGAACCTCACCAGCCTGACGGAGGAAGTTAAAAAGGACCTGCAAAGATGGAACACACTCCCGCTCTCCCTCGCGGGGAGAGTCCAGACGATCAAAATGAACGTACTGCCCAGGTTCCATTTCCTGTTTAGATCCATTCCGATCTACATCCCCAAGGCCTTTTTCAAAGCGCTGGACAAACATATCATGGCGTTCGTATGGGGGGGTAAAAATGCTAGGATCCCAACGAAGGTCATACAAAAAACAAAATCCAGGGGGGGGCTAGCCCTCCCGAATCTACAATTCTACCACTGGGCGGCAACAGCCGAGCGAGTAAGGGGATGGATCCAGGAGCCAGAAGCCGAGTGGGTGCGTGCGGAGGAGGCCTCCTGCATGGGAACCTCCCTCCGGGCCCTCGCCACGGCAGCACTCCCATCCCCACCCAAAAAACACTCCACCAGCCCAGTGGTGACAGCCACCCTCCAATCCTGGAACCAACTGCGGCAGCAATTTGGCCTGTACAAAATGTCGGACAAGGCTCCCATCTGCAACAACCATAGGTTCAAACCAGCACTGACCGACGCCACCTTCAAAAGGTGGAGGCAGGACGGGGGGGACACTGACAGTCAGGGACCTATACACGGACGACAGGATCGCAACACTGGACAAACTGACAGAGAAATTTCAGCTAGCTGGGGGGAACGAACTACGGTACCTGCAGCTCAAAAACTTCCTACGAAAGGAGACAAGGACGTACCCACAACCGCCACGACAGACACTATTGGAAGACCTACTGGACGCAAGTATCCTAGAGAAAGGGAACTGTAGTGACATGTATGACCGACTGGTAGATAGGGACGACACCGTACTGGACGCAACAAGAAGGAAATGGGAGGACGACCTGGGGATGGAGATAGGGTGGGGACTCTGGAGTGAAGCACTGCATAGGGTCAACTCCACCTCCACGTGCGCAAGGCTCAGCCTGACGCAACTAAAAGTGGTACATAGAGCCCACTTAACGAGAAACCGTATGAGTAGGTTCTTCCCGGAGGTGGAGGACAAATGTGAGCGGTGCCAGAGAGGCCCGGCCAACCACGCCCACATGTTCTGGTCTTGCCCCAGACTTGTGGAGTACTGGACAGCCTTCTTCGAGGCTATGTCCAAAGTGGTGGGGGTGAGGGTGGAGCCATGCCCGATAGTGGCGGTCTTCGGGGTTTCAGACCAGCCAGATCTATTCCTGGGGAGGAGGGCGGACGCCCTTGCCTTTGCCTCCCTGATTGCCCGCCGTAGAATCCTGTTTGGCTGGCGGTCAGCAGCACCACCCAGAGCTGCAGACTGGCTGTCCGACCTCTCGGAATCTCTCCAAATGGAGAAAATCAAATTCGCCATCCGAGGGTCGGACGACGGCTTCCACAGAACGTGGGAGCCATTCATGCAACTGTTCCGGGACCTGTTTGTGGCCAACGTACATGAGGAAGAATAGTCGGGTGGCCAAGAACCAGGGGAAAATGGATGGGAATCGGGGGAAGGTAGCCGGGGGGAGGGGGGGGGGGGATACGGGCTCGGTATGGGGGTTTGATGGCAAGCCGAGGCCCAAAACCAAACTATAAATAAATGCCTATAAACATGTGCCTCGGCCATATTGGGGAATGTAAAATATGTATGCTGGCTAAAGGGGGCGGCCACAATTATTGTTATGAAGATGCTTACCTGTAAATATTCATGTTAAATTTTTGTGTTTTCCTTTTTTTTTTTTCTCTCTCTCTAATAACTTGTAATTTGTCATATATAAAATATGAAAACTCAATAAAAAAACATTTATAAAAAAAATAAAATCGTGTTGCATCTCATCAAGTGTTGGAAGTCTGTCTCTCGCTACACTGCATCAAGTGCAGTCCACATCGACCCAGCCAGCTCAACACATCATGGTACCAGGTTTGGATGCTAAAAATTGACGGACCTACCTTGAGTGAATCAGCATTGACCAGCAAACAGGTGACATGGAAAACGTCCGCCCTCCTCTGCAGCTCCACATCGCCAGCAACCTTGGTGCAAATTGGAAGATCTTCAAACAGATTTTCCAACTCTATCTCGAAGCCACCGACCTCGAGGCCGTACTGGACACCAGGAAGATCGCACTATTCCTCTCCACAGCCGGGGTTCACGCCATCCACATCTACAACTCCCTTACATTCGCTGAAGGTGAAGACAAGACAAAATTTAAAACAGTCCTGTTGAAGTTCGACAGCCACTGCAACATTGAGGTGAATGAGAGCTTTGAACGGTACGTTTTCCAGCAGAGGCTTCAGGGTAAGGATGAACCTTTTCAGTCCTTTTTGACCTATCTCCGCATCCTCGCGCAGTCATGTAACTATGACTCCACAACTAATTCCATGATCCGGGATCAGATCATATTCGGGGTCCACTCCGATTCCCTTCGCCAGCAGCTCCTGAAAGTCAAGCATCTCACCCTCACCATCGCCATCGAAACGTGCGTTCTCCATGAACATGCCAACAATCAGTACTCCCACATCAGGGCAGCAGAAACGGCAAAGCAAACCTCCCATAAGGCGGAATGGGTGCGGGCCATCGCACAAATGCAGGGCCTACAGATCGATGAGAGTGTCCATTTTGCGCACTTTTCCCAGGCCCATGTGCATGTGCACCACGGCCGAGGGGACGGCGAGGCACAAGATCAGCCTGCGCAGGTATTTACGTCGTTCGACCGCACTGCACATGCACATTGGCGCACGGAACGCGCTGACGATGGTGTCATGACGCGTCCGAATTGTGGCTCCTCCCATTTAAAGTGGCAATGTCCAGCAAAATCAAGACGGTGTCTGCAGTGTGGCAAGCTTGCCCACTACGCAGCCCTTTTCAGATGTGCTCCACTGCCCAGCATCCAGCGATCCCAGCCACAGCGTAGAAGCATCCGTTCCATACAGCAGGCCATGCCAGACTCTGGCACCGACAGCCCAACAGATCCTGGGGCTGTGTGCCTCAAATCCCCATACCGGGTGGGCATCATTACGAAGCATGCGCTGCCTCTCTTCAAGATAGTGAAGCACCTCCCGATCCTCAGCGTGGATCCCAACGACGAGTGGTGTGATGTCCTCACAGTCAACAAGGCTCGCATCCGGTTCAAGCTGGACACAGGAGCATGGGCGAACCTCATCTTGAAATCCGATCTCGACACCATCAAACCTAGCATTCTTCCACCGGCCTGCCAGCTCCTTGACTACAATGGCAATGCCATAGCTGCCAGTGGCTCATGCCAACTCAGAGTTTCCAATAAATCATTTAAAGCAACACTGCGATTTGAGATTGTAGGACCTGGCAGAGCATCCTTGCTTGGTGCTCGGGCCTGCAAACTCCTGAACCTGGTTCAGCGAGTCCAAACCATGTCATCCTCACAGGCGATGTCCTCACCTGATGAAAACTTCCAAGCTGAAATTGATGAAATCATCACACAATACCACAGCATGTTCGTCGGAATGGGCACACTCCCATATCGTTACAAAATCCTGCTCAAACCAAACGCCACCCCTGTGGTTCACGCACCACATCGGGTGCCGGCACCCCTCAAGGACCGCCTCAAGCAGCAGGTGCAGGACCTCCAGGACCAGGGTTTCATATCAAAGGTCACAGAACCCACCAACTGGGTCAGCCCCATGGTCTGCGTCAAGAAACCGTCAGGGGAGCTTTGAATCTGCATCGACACCAAGGATCTAAATCACAACATTATGAGGAAACATTACCCGACACCAAAATGTGAAGAGTTGACCAGCGAGATGGCTCATGCCAAATTCTTTACGAAGCTGGACGCCTCTAAGGGGTTCTGGCAAATACAGCTGTTCGCATCCAGTCGCAAGCTGTGCACATTCAACTTATAATTTAAAAACACTTCATCCCCGACGGACTATGTGTTTTTTTTTAAACAGGGGGTGAATGTGATGATAGGAATATCTTGCCCCTTTAAGAGGCTTGGAACCCTGGGGGACTCCGCCTCTGGCTATGCCCCCTGGGAAACAGTATTTAAGATGAGACTCCATTTTGCGAGCACACTTCTCTTGGATGCTGCCATTGTTCACTGCTTATTAAAGCCTTTGTTTACTGACCTAACTTTCGCATCGTAATTGAGAGTGCCACATTCGGTTGCGACTGCTACAACCGGATTCCTTTTGGCATCATCTCTGCCTCAGAGGTATTTCACCGCATCATGGAACAAATGATGGAGGGTATCGAGGGGGTGCGCGTTTATGTTGGCGATGTCATAATTTGGTCCACAACTCCTCAAGAACACATCGACCGCCTCAAGCAGGTATTCCACAGAATCTATGAGCATGGCCTCCGACTCAACGGGGCCAAGTGCTCCTTTGGCCAATCAGAAATCAAATTCCTTGGTGACCACATCTTGCAACAGGGCGTGCGGCCAGATGCTGACAAGATTTCGGCGATCAACGCCATGAAGACCCCAGAGGACAAGAAGGCGGTCCTCCGCTTTCTAGGGATGGTTAACTTCCTCGGGAAGTTCATTTCAAACATGGCTTCCCACACCACAGCCCTCCGCCATCTCGTCAGAAAGTCGACGGAATTCCAATGGCTGCCTGCTCATGAGAAAGAATGGCGTGAGCTGAGGGCGAAATTCACCACAGCCCCGGTTCTGGCATTTTTCGATCCTACCAAGGAGACCAAAATATCCACAGATGCGAGCGAGGACAGTATTGGGGTGGTGCCCCTCCAACGTGATGACTCCTCCTCCTGGGCCCCAGTTGCGTATGTCTCCAGAGCCATGATGCCCACTGAGCAACAGTACGCTCAAATTGAGAACGAATGCCTGGGCCTCCTAACATGAATCGTCAAGTTTCACGACTATGTGTATGGCCTCCCAAAATTCACGGTTGAGACGGACCACAGGCCATTAGTCCACATCATCCAGAAGGACTTAAACGACATGACACCCCGGTTACAACGAATCCTTCTCAAACTATGCCGCTACGATTTTGAACTTGTCTACACGGCAGACAATCACAGACAATTCCAGATCTATCACCACACCGTGTGAGCAAACTGACTTTGTCTGCCAAATCGATGCGCAGGTGCAACTGTGTACCTCCAACCTTCCGGCCTCTGATGAGAGGGTTGTTCAAATTTGTGAGGAGATGGCCAAGGATCCTCTGCTACAGTGTGTGATGCGGCATCTCATGAATGGCTGGCAGAAGGGACAGGGTCCCCAGTTTTACAACGTCAAGGATGACCTGACGGTGGTGGACGGCATCCTTATGAAGCTTGATAGAATTGTGATTCCGCAGAGCATGCGAGCTATGGTGCTAAGCCAAATCCATGAGGGTCACCTGGGGGTCGAGAAATGTCGCCGCAGAGCTCGGGAGGCAGTCAACTGGCTGGGCATCAGTCAAGACGTTGCCAACACGGCAACTCCTCAACTGCCCTACATGTCAAAAATTTCAGCCAGCTCAACCCAAAGAAACTTGAGATAGTGACTTCCCCATGGTCCAAAGTTGGTGTCGACCTGTTCCATCTCCTCCTGGTCGACTACTTCTCCAATTACCCCGAAGTGGTGAAACTGTCCGACCTCACATCGAAGGCGGTGATTAAAGCATGCAAAGAAATATTTGCCAGACATGGGATACCGCTCACGGTGATGAGTGACAATGGTCCCTGTTTTTACAGCCAGGGGTGGTCTGAGTTTGCCCAGCTATACAAATTTTGTCACGTCACCTCCAGCCCCCACTATCTGCAGTTAAATGGGAAAGCCGAGAAAGGGGTCCATATCATCAAGAGATTACGATGCAAGGCTGCAGTCTCAGGCTCTGACTTCAACCTGGCACTGCTGGCATACAGAGCAACCCCGCTGTCCACTGGGTTGTCTCCTGCGCAGATGCTCATGAATCGCACTTTGCGAACCACGGTTCCAGCCATCCATGTTCCAGACCTTGACCACCTCACGGTCATACAGAAGATGCAGCAGTCTCGGGCCCAACAGAAATCAGCATACGACGCTAATGCCACGGATCTCCCCGAGCTGGTCCCAAATGATCGTGTTCGTGTACAGCAGCCTGACGGCGGCTGATCCGTCGCAGTAGTGGTGGTCAAGCAAGTGGCCCCGAGAATATTCCTCGTTCGTATGGATGATGGATCCTTCCAACGACGCAACAGACGGGCTCTGCGCAGATTTCCACGCCCGCCACCCAACCGTAATGTCCCTCCTCCCACAATGCTTCCTCCGGACGTGCCCAACCACGAGGCCACCGATCTACCAGCAATCCTGCCGACCTCTGCAACCACTGCATTGGCGGCAGTTCTGCCTATCCAAGGGCAGGTGGCCCCTGATCCACCCTTGAGGCGATCAACCAGAATTCGTCGCCCACCGCAAAGACTAAACTTATAGACTGAACTTTTGCACAATTTTGTTACCTCATCGTTTTGGCCTCTGTAAATATTGTTTCTACCGTTTCATCTGCTGTATATCTGCACTAGTGACACCTTCCTATGTATATAAGATAATTTGAACACATTCTGTAGATAGTCACGCACATATACATGTACACACGCACATGCACCTTACTATTTATTATCTGAACACAAACACTGTAAAAAAAAGGGGGGAGATGTCATAATATACATCTGTGTGTATAATGGAGTGCAGACAGGCAGTGATTGACACACAGGATGACCAGTAAGCACACAGAACAGAGCAGCCAATCACCAGACAGGACACAACCACTATAAGGCCAGAGGGCACCAGTTTTCCTGCTCCTTCGGGACCAAACCTCTGAGACAGTCAGAGCTTGTGAGCTAGCCAGTGCAAACACCATGTGGTAGCTAGTAAGTCTGGTCAGGCTAATGTCAGGTCTCCCGTCAAGTCAGCATAGTGTCAACCCACAGTTGAACATGTATAATAGTTTAGATGTTAAATAAAATCGTGTTGCATCTCATCAAGTGTTGGAAGTCTGTCTCTCGCTACACTGCATCAAGTGCAGTCCACATCGACCTAGCCAGCCCAATACATCAGTCCCCTCCAGCCTTGCCGCCAAAACATCTGACTTATATAACTTCTTACAGAACTCTTCAAATACATTATTGATCTTCTCCGGAGCCACCACCAGCTCCCCATCTTATCCCGCTATCTTCCTCGCCGCCGCCTCCCTCCGGAGCTGGCTGGCCAACATAAGCCTTGCTTTCTCCCTGTTCTCATAGACTGTGCTCATACCCTTCTCAGCTGGAGCACCATCTTCCCTTTGGAAAACTGGTCGAACTTCGCCTAAAGTTCCTTCCTCTTGGCCAAGAGGACCGGGTTTGAGTCCCCCGCGTACCAATGAGCCAAATCCAGCATCGTCTCTATCAATTTTTGGCACTCCTCTCTCTCCTCGTCCACCATAGCCTTGAACAATATCACAACCTCTCACTGATCTGTCTTCAGAACCACCGACTGTGAAGCCTGCCCATGCAATTAAACCCCACATATTCCTTGATCACCTTCCTGATCTTATTACAAAACTCCGATCCCCTCACAATCTCACATCATTCTCCACCCCGAACTTTGAGCCATCCCCTTCTCCAGAATCACATCCACCCAATGCAGCACATGGTCCAATATCGCTGAATGCCACCATTTGACCCCAGCCAAAAACGCCTTCTAACCACAAAAAGTCTATACTCGAGTACACTTTGTGTACCGGAGAGAAAAAGGAATACTCCCATTCTCGTGGGTGCAGGAACCCCCACGGGTCCACTTCTTCCATCTTTCTCATGAACCCAAGAAGCTGTACACTTAAAACTCCAGGGCTTGGTACTCAGACCACTGCTTTTCTTAACATATTTTAATGACTTGGCCTTCAGTATATGGGGCACAATTTTGAAATTTGCAGATGACACAAAACTTGGAAGTACAGTGAACCATGAAGAGGATCTTAATAGACTTCAAGAGGACAGGCTGGTGGAATGGGCGGACACATCCCAGACGAAATTGGCCCCATGTGAATATATGGAAATGTGACACTTTGCGATGGATTCAAGATGGAGTGTGCAGGTCTTAATGGTTCAATCAAAACATAGAGCTTTATTTAGATGTTGTTAACACTACAAGCTGTGATGTTAGATTGCCCATTTTCCCACATAAATGGCTGACATCACACAATCCTATTCTTAAAGTGCCCCTGTTCAGCAACAAGGCTGTTTGTGAGGAAACACTAACAATACGCTAAACGCACAACATTTCTTCACCCAAGGGTCGACACAATAAACAATACAACATTAACCATCAATGAGAACATTAACAATCAATCAACAAAAACAGTCAAAACATCTGATGTTCCGGAGATCGGCATTTGCTGTGTGGTGGTTATCGGCTGCTTTTTAGTGTTGTCTTTTGTTTGCTGTGAGCATCGTTAGTGGTGATCTTAATTGCAGTCGATGTATTGATGTGATGTTGGCTCGATGTTTGATTTGCAAGTCAACTCTTGGCACAGCTTTATTTTGACTCTCTGTCCATTCTGTCTCTGGCGGATTGGTTCTTGACGCTAAATGTTGATTCGCATGTCTCTTCCATATCACAGAGTCTAGGTTTGTACGGTATAGGAGAACAGTCCAGTCTGTGCTAAGTTGGTGGCAGGAACCCACTTTTCATTTGCGGTATAATTTCTTGCTCGACATTTAAAAAAAAATAATTTAGAGTACCCAATTATTTTTTTACAATTAAGGGACAATTTAGCATGACCAATCCACCTACCCTGCACATCTTTGGGTTGTGGGGGTGAAACCCACGCAAACACGGAGAAAGTTCAAATTCCACATGGAGAGCGGCCCAGAGCCAGGATCGAACCTGGGATCTCGGTGCCATGAGGCAGCAGTTCTAACCACTGCACCACTGTGCTGCCCTCTTGCTCGACATTCTTGACGCTTGCTAAAAACATGTTTCAGTTTGTTCTCCTGCTGTATGACCTGACCCTGCTGCTTTTCTCAACAATTGATTTTATATTGGGTGGTTGTAGCGAATCTAATGCTGTGCGTAGTTAACATTTAACTATAGGAACAGCAGAGAAACCTGAGTTGTTGAGTGTGCTTGACCATGAAGGGGCTGTTTAGCACAGGGCTAAATCGCTGGCTTTGAAAGCAGACCAAGCAGGCCAGCAGCACGGCCCAATTCCCGTAACAGCCTCCCCCGAACAGGCGCCGGAATGTGGCGACTAGGGGCTTTTCACAGTAACTTCATTTGAAGCCTACTCGTGACAATAAGCGATTTTCATTTAATTTAATTTCATAGATTATCATAGACTTTACAGTGCAGAAGGAGGCCATTCAGCCCATCGAGTCTGCACCGGCTCTTGGAAAGAGCACCCTACCCAAGGTCAACACCTCCACCCTATCCCCATAACCCAGTAACCCCACCCAGTACTAAGGGCAATTTTGGTCACTAAGGGCAATTTATCATGGCCAATCCACCTAACCTGCACATCTTTGGACTGTGGGAGGAAACCGGAGCACCCGGAGGAAACCCACGCACACACGGGGAGGATGTGCAGACTCAACACAGACAGTGCCCCAAGGCGGGAATCGAACCTGGGACCCTGGAGCTGTGAAGCGATTGTGCTATCCACAATGCTACCGTGCTGCCCACGGTAATACCACAAGCACAATCCACATCAATATCCAGTTCTGCAACAAATAATCAAGAAGCAAGAAACAATGCTCATGGTGATGATGCAATGACATGCGAGTTACAAGAACAGAGAAGAGCTACTTTGAATGTAGAGACAAATACAAGTGCATCCATTACTAATCAACCCAGGCCCAATATTTCTTCTGGCTTCCTTGTTCCGGTATCTGTACTGCCTGTAATTGCAACATTGGAACACATAGCTTCAACTAGTGACAGGGAATCAGATATTCCTTCAAGCGTAAATGACTTGATTCCTGAAGCACAGACAGTGACCCAAGCCGGAATCGAATCTGGGACCCTGGAGCTGTGAAGCAATTGTGCTATCCACAATGCTACTGTGCTGCCCATTTCAATTGATTCAAACATTTAACATAGAATTCCAACAGTGCAGAAGGAGATCATTTAGCCCATCGGGTCTGTACCGACCCTCTGAAAGAGCACCCCACCTAGGCCCTGTCCTCCACTCTATTCCAATAGCCCTGGGCACTGAGGGGCAATTTTAGCATGAACAATCCAATCTCTCAATTGTTTTCTCTGTTGACCTTGGCTTCATGGTGGCAACTTCAGGTCAATTTGAGTGAGCATAGAATAGAATAAGAAATGGTCCGGTATAATCAACATGTACCCTTTTCGAGACATCTTCTGGCCATTCCCACAGGTGCAACAGGGGTAATGGCGGCATGTTCTGCACTCTTGGACAAGATAAGCACTTTCCCATCTTCTCCTTGATTTTGGTGTCTAGCCCCAGCCACCAAAAAGCGCCTGCCAACTATTACAGTGGCCTTTGCACAATTGAATTAATACACGTTTTCTTAATAATGGTGGAATAATAAATCTCATTCTCCAGTGGAGATAACATGCCTTTACGGATAATTCAAGTTTTTGACCGGAATATGGCTTTAACTCAGAGTTTGGTCCTGAAGCCTCACCTCGACCATCATGTCTATAACCTCTAACAGCAGTGAATCACTTCGGGTATGCTTCTGAACTTGAAGTACGGTTACAGCAGTGTTATCTAGTTGCTTGAAGTAGAAAATGGTTCCACACAAACTGCTTATGTAAAAACTATTTGGTAAGGGTAGCCAGGAGATTCCAACTGCGTTCACATTAGGGTGGCACGGTAGCACAGTGGTTAGCTCTCTGTGCGGAGTCTACACATTCCGACTGTGGCGACTAGGGGATTTTCACAGTAACTTATTTGCAGTGTTAATGTAAGCCTACTTACGATAATAAAAATTATTATAATTATTGCAGTGTTAATGTAAGCCTACTTGTGACACTGATAAAGATTATCATTATTATGAAGTCTTGACTGACAATACTTGCCGTCTATGTGTGTGCCAACAACCCTGGAGCTGTGAAGCATTTATGCTAACCACCATGCTACCGTGCTGCCCAAAGGGCTTCTTTCTCTATCTGCAAATAATAGCTTTCAGCTGAATCAAGGTTGCAAAGGTTATCAGCTTCTCGTCACCTGTGGGTATCCAGCCACCAGCCTCCAGCTAATGCAGCAAATAAGTTATCAATCAGGGGTGCAAGGTACTGCTCTACACGGTACAGGATTCATAGCGACTCTGAAATCACCATAAATGCATACAGGTCTGCCTTTTCTCATCTCGTCTATGATCAGTGTTGCACAATCACTTATCTTAACGGGTTCAAGGATCTGTTCTGACCCGCAATTCTAATTCTGCCTTTACCTTTGTTCAGTTTGTGTATGGCACTGACCTAGTCTTTCAGCATCTCGCCTGACTTTCTTCCTTGACCTTCAGTTTTACTGAGATACCTTCATGCTTACCACCTGGCTGTTGAAGGCAATGGCATGTTTCTTCAAGATTTTGAGTAGGGCTGATGCAGAATCTGACATGAGAGTTGTCTCGGCCCAATTTAATCTGATCTTTTCCAGCCAAGTTCTTCCCATTAGTGCTGGATAATTTCCTTTGCCTAAAGGACAAATCTGCTGTCTGTCTATTTAATTGCTCTGTTACATCAATGGAATCACTATCCAATGTAGGTTCTTTTTTAAAATATTTTTATTCTCCTCCTTTTTCACATTTTCTCCCAAATTTACACCCACCAACAATAAACAATAATCAGTAAAGAATATGTCAATCACCATATCAATAACAACGATCCCATCGTCCCAGCAAACCCCAAACATTAGCTCGCATGTTCACATAAACAAATGACAAAAAGGAGTCAGGATCACCCATAGTCACCATTAAGACACACAGTCTCCCTCCCCACAACCCTCCCAACCCCCCCCCCCCCCCCCCCCCCCCCCCCCCCCCCCCCCCGCCAACTAATGTTCGATGTTATCCAGTTCTTGAAAATACATAATGAATAATGCCCATGAATTGTAAAACCATTCCATCCTTCCTCTCAGTTCAAAATTAACCTTCTCAAGAGTCAAGAATTCCAACAGCCTCCACCCCCACCCCCCACCCCCACCCCCTGCCATGCCAGGGCACAGGGTGGAGAGGTTGCTCTTCATCCCATCAGGATCCACCTTCGGGCGATCAACGAGGCAAAAGCTACAACATCTGCCTCCGTACCCGTTTCCAACCCCCGGTGGTCCGACACTGAATATGGCCTCCCGAGGGTCCGGGTTCAGTTTCACGTGCACCACTTTAGAGATTACCCTAAAAATCTCCTTCCAGTAATCCTCCAGCATTGGACAGGACCAAAACATATGAACGTGATTTGCAGGGGACCCCCAGCAACGTTCACACACATCGTCTACTCCTTCAAAGAATTGGCTTGGCTCACCCTCGCCCTCGTGAGATGAGCTCTAAATACCACCTTCAGCTGTATCAGCCCCAACCTCGCCCACGTGTGGAGGCGTTCATTCTCCAGAGCATCTCACACCAGAACCCCTCCTCCAAATCCTCTCCCAACTCTTCCTCCCACTTTGCTTTGATCCCTTCCAGTGGTGCTTTCTCCTCTTCCAGAATAGCTCCGTAAACCACCGACACTACCCCCTTCTCCAGTCCCCCTGTCGTCAGCATCTCCTCCAGCAATGTGGAGGCTGGCTCCACTGGGAAGCTCTGTATCTCCTTTCTGGCAAAATTTCGAACCTGCATGTATCTAAACATTTCCCCCTGCTCCAGCTCAACTTCACTTCCAGCTCCTTCAATCCTGCAAAGCAACCCCCATGAAACAAATCTTTTAATGTCTTAATCCCCCTTCTATTCCCATTTCCGAAAATTTCAATCCCACTTCTGTGGTTCCCCAGAATTGGAATTTCCCTTAACCCTGCCGCCAACCCGGTGTTGGAGAAACTGCCTCCAAATTCTCAATGAAGCTATTATTAACGGACTCCCTGAATATTTTCCGGGGCCCATCGGGAGCGGTGCTGTTGCTAGTGACTTCAATCCTGACCTCCTGCACAAACTCTCCTCTATTCTGACTCACTGGGAATTAACCCCTCTGACCAAGCTCCTCACCTTTTCCACATTCGCCGCCCAGTAATATTACATCAGGTTCGGAAGACCCAAACGCCCTGCCTGCCTTCCCCTCTGTAGCAGCACCTTTGTAACTCTGGCCACCTTCCCTCCCCATATGAATGAGGTTACCATCCCTTCAATCCCTCTAAAAAATAGCTTTGACAGGAAAATCGGCAGGCATTGGAAAATAAACAGAAATCGTGCAACACGTTCATTTTAACCGCCTGTACGCAACCCACGAATGTCAGAGGGAGACCATCCCACCTTGCCAGATCAGCTTTCACTCTCCCCACCAAGCTAGAAATGTTGTACCTGCGGAGCCCCCCGCCCCCACTCCCAGGTAACCTGCACGCCTTCTCAGCATCCAATGCAACAACCACCTGTTTCTTTCCCCTCCACCGGTGCCATAACCACCTTCAATACCCTTCTAACATTTGAAAAGAGCTGCCTCCCTCTCACGAACCCCTATTAATCAGATCCGGATCCACCACTAACTTCCTTGTCCTCACCTGAACAATTTCCATCACCGCTGCCTCCCGCCGAAGCTGACCTGCTAAAATACCTTATCTCCATGCTCGTATCACCTTCACCTATCACCTTCTGGAGGCACTCCTCAAGCCTACCCACCAGTATCTTCGCAAATACTATTGCGTCCACGTTTAAAAGTGATATGGGCCTATACAATCCACACTACGTCGGGTCATCATCTTTTTTAAGCAACAGGGAAATCAATGCCTGCCCCAAAGTTTGTGGCAACACTCCCTCCCTATTGCCTCCTCAAACATCCCCACCATCAGGGATGCCAACTTATTCTTGAATTTATTATAATATTCCATCAGAAACCCACCCGGCCCTGTCACCTTCCCTGACTGCATCCTCCCAATTGCATATTTTATCTCCTGCTCCACTATCGCTCCTTCTAATGCAGCCCTGTCCCCCTGCACTAACCTCGGGTACTCTAACCCATCTAGAAATTCCTGCATTTCCCGGTCTCCCCCAGGTGGCTCTGATCTGTACAACCTCTCATAGAATTCCTTAAAGACCCTATTAATCAGATCCGGAGCCACCACCAACTTCCCTGCCCTCACCTGAACAATTTCACCGTTGCCTCCCGCCGAAGCTGACCTGCTAAAATACCTTATCTCCATGCTCGTAAACTGCACTCCTTGCTCGCCTCAGTTGGAGCACTGCCTTCCTGGTGGATAGTCGGTTAAAGCTCACCTGTAGTTCCTTCCTCTTTTCCAACTTCGCTGGGACCCATCTTCTGCATAACTCCAATCTATCTCCAACATCTCATCTATTACCTCTGCCACTCCAACCTCTCCTCTTTGTCCAGCCTGCCCTTAAACGGGATCACCACACCCCTCACCACCACCTTTAGAGCCTCCCAGACAACTGCCTTCGACACCTCACCGTACAGTTGAAACCTATATATTCCTCAATTACCTTTTCAACTTTGTCACAGAACACTCGGTCCCCCAACAGTTCCACATCTAATTTCCACCCCGGCCTCTGTGCTACCTCTTTCTCCAGTACCATATCCACCTAATTCGGGGCATGATCTTGTCATAATATATACCAATATAGCATGGTGCAGACACACACTGTTGGACACACACAGGGACCAATCAACATGTACAAACACCCCTGCCAATCACTAGTTAGAATACACACACTATAAAGGCAGAGGGCACCACGGTTCCCGCTCATTCTGGGTGCTGCCTCTGATTGTAACAGGAACTTATTCAGCCCAGCACGGACTCACAACATGTGCTGAGAGAATCAACTGGTTCGGACAAGGCTTAGGTCTCTAGTTCAAGTTAGCATTATTTAGACCCACAGTCATCGTGTGTTAGTTAGAAGTAGTTAATAAAATTGAGTTGAACATTCATCTGTGTTGGAAGCGTCTGTCCATCTCTCAAACCTACACAACCCAACACAACAGATCTGATACTGCCATTGCTGAGTATTCCGACACCTTAAACCCAGCCACCAAAGCCTTCCCCACCACAAAATAGTCGATCCGCAAGTATATCTTATGGACTCCCAAGAAAAACAAGTACTCCTGCTCCCTCGGGTGGAGAAACCTCCATCTGGAACCGTACTCTTTTGCTGACCACTACCGCTACCCCTCGAGCCCTTCCGTCAAATCCAGAGTTAAACACCTGACTAACACAGTCCTTTTTAAGTCTCACCTGGTCCTTCACCCTCAAGTGAGTCTCCTGCAATATTGCTGCATCGGCTGCAAACTGTTAAGATGCGCAAGCACTCTTGACCTCTTGATCGGACCTCCTAACCCCCTCATGTTCCACGTGACTACCCTAGCTGGGGGTCTCTCACCCCCCCCCCCCCCCCCCCCCCCCACTCTTCTATTCCACCAACATCATACTACCGGGCCCTGCCCCTGACCCGCACCATCCACTATTAACATCAAACCCCTTCCACTCCTCCCAGAATCCCCCCTACGTTTCCTCTCGAACAAAACGTCTCCCAATATCGATCCCTTCCCCCTCCCCTTGCTCGCCTCGTAGGCCCATCGAAACCTGCTAACCAGGCTCCAAATTCCGCAGGCTCCTCTCACCTCACTTCCGTTCACTGGCCGACTTTAGTTTGCTAGCGCGGGTGGCTCCTCTCACAAAGGCATACCGTCTCCTTCCATCCAGTCCCAGAGAAAAAAAAACAACAATCCAACCCATACAATTCACTAAAATAAGATATAACCATTGCAATACAGAATACCAATCAACCCAACCAATAACTTGAACTCTGTAACAATGTGAAGTGAAGTAAATTGCAATACACGTCAATAAAAAGAAAGTGAAAACATTTACACATTTTCCAGTTCCCCAATAACAGTCCATAGTCTCTCTTCCAGCTCCACTCCTCATGTCTGACCCAAGCCTTCTGCCTTCACTAATGCCTCAGCCGCCTCCACTGTTTCAAAATAAAAGTCTTTGGCGTTATGCGTCACCCTCAGCTTCGCCGGGCATACCATACCAAATCGCACCCCCTTGTTGTACAGTGTCGCCTTCACTCAGCCGAAAGCCGCTCATTTTTACCAACTCCACGGACAAGTCCTGGTAAATCCAAACTTTAGCACCATCCCACTGCACCTTGCGCTTCTGCTTCGCCCAGCTTAACACCTTCTCCTTTATGCAGTATTTATGGGAGCAGATAATTATTGCTCTTGGCGGCTCATTTACTTTGGGCTTCAGCCTTAATGACCGATGAGCTCGGTCCAACTCATACTGGAGGGGTTTTCACCCTCCCCCATCAGCTCCGCCAACATCTTAGAGAAGTACTCTGTTTGCCTTGAGCCTTCTGCACCTTCGGGCAAGCCCACAATTCTCAGATTGTGCCACCTCGAGTGGTTCTCCAAGTCCTCGAACTTTGCTTGCAGACCTCTGTTGACCTCCACCACCCTCCGCAGCTCGTCCCCCATTGATGTTAGCTGGTCGCTGTGCTGCAACACGGCCTCCTCCACTTACTTCATCTTCTCGCCCTGCTCTCTCACCTCGGCCGATGTCTTTGCCACAGCTACCCTGACCAATGACTTCAATGCGACCGCCATCTCCTTCCTCAAAGCATCCATGTGCCTCGCAAACTGCTTTTCCAGCTCCACAGCCATCACCTCGGTCATCTTCTCCACCGTAAGCAGTGCGGCCCCACCATGCAGTCCGACATCCGCCATCGTGTCAGCACTTTTGCTGGTCCTCTCATTCGACGGCGAGCCCACATTTCCTCCCTTCTTTGGCGCTGCTTTTTGCATCCTTTAACAACTTACCATTTTTCTTTTTTTTTCTTTCCTTCTTCAATCTTTTTTTTTTAATTCTTCCTTCAAAAAATTTTATTTTAAAATTCTTTCTCTTATTTTTTATATTCCTCAAAACTTCCTCTGGGCCTGGACTTCAGACTTCTTGAAACAAACACATTCTAGGCGGGAGCCACCCGATGTGGAACATCTCCACTATATCGCGCCCTGGCTTCGGGCCTGCTGCCTTGTCCTCAGTTTGACTCGGCCCCGCTGCCCTGGCTGGGCCCGACGCCTCAGCTCCGGCCGCCCGACACTCGCGCGGGGTTCCTTGGCGGTTCTCAAACCAGCCCGGCTTGACACACGTGACGGCCCCAAAGGCCGACAACAATCAGGGGGGAGAGCAAAAAATCAGGGAACCCCCCCCCGAAAGCACCGTACACAGAGGCCACCGATGGGAGCTCCTCTCAATGCGTCCGACCCGCTCGCAAACACCACCGGAACACCAGTGTAGGTTTTTAACACTATCTTCGAGCGTTCCAGACAATATGTCAGAGCTTTTCTTGATAAATACAGTCTCGAGCCAGCTGCTCCAGTGTCCATCACAATCTTCACCAGCTGACTGTCTAGTAATGGAGTGACCCAATCTTGGTCTGTTGCACTAGCAAGAATGACAGCTTGTCTTCGGACCTTGAATCGCGCTCTTTTTCACACCACGCAAACACTTTTTCCTTGATTTAGTTTGCCATTGGTTTTATTCAGCTCTTGCTTCATGCAATATTTGCCTGAAGCTTGTTTCTTTTTCTAACAATCTGGCGCTTTATGCCACAATTTCTACACATGATATCTTTGCACATGATATCTGTTTATTGTTTTTGTACACATATTGTAAGTGCAAATCTGTGTTTGCGTTCAGGATGTCTTGTCAATTCTTGCACTCAAACTCAACCACTGAGCATTTTTGGCTGCCAATTCCATGGATACAGCAAATTCCAAAGATTTCTTTACGGTCAGGTTTCTTTCGGTTCTCAACCACTTTTGAATAACTTTGCTCCTTAAATCATAGACTAATCTTTCTCTGATGGTATCATATAACACAGTGTTTTTCAAGCTTTTTTTCCCCGGCACCCAATTTTACGAATCGCCGGACCTTATAGACCCATGCCGTCTGACCTTTGCAAGACATACCGGCTAACGTTAATGGCCCATGCCAGCCGACCTTTGCGATACACCATTATTACTTACCTCTAATTTGGCAGGTGGGCCTCATGATCTCTCTTGCTTCATCATTCAATGTTACATTTCTGCTAAGGATTTCAGCTGACAATGTTAGTTCTTGCTGCAGGCTTTAAAAAAATCAAGAGGTTTGTCCTCGAAATTGCCATGCTTAGTCTTCAAATGCCTTTGAAGATTTGAGGGTTTTAAACTTTACTTGTCAGTACATCACTGCATATAACACATATGGGATTTGCATCCTGATTTGCATTGGCACAATTAAAGCCATACTTCAAGAAATCATCTTTATCCTGTTTTATTCCCGATTTCAGTTTCTTCTTAATTGTTTGTTCACCAGAGGCCCTGGAGCTCGGCATACAACTCACACCAGCACTGCCTTATCCTACCGTGGACTCTCATGAGAAGCTCTTTCCAGAGATTTCTTGTGAGATCCTGGTCTGTTTGTATATCTGGCCATCTCTATCTTATTACAGAATGACCCATCTTCAGTTCTTCACAAGTCCTGTTGCTTGCTTGCTGGCAGCTATAAAATGGAGAAATCTCACCTCTATCATTTTGCACCCAAACCATTGACGTTTACATCAGAATGGTATATTTTTCAGAGCATCACCCACTCATCACAGACCCATGAAAGAGCAAACACATGTTGGAAAACCAAGTATCAAATTAATTTAAAGAAAAGAATCCAATTATGGAAATCTGCAGGTTATTGATTAAACACATTTTTTGGATGGTATCAATACAACTATGACAGAAATCAAAATCCTCCCCATATCAACCTCCCATCTATTATTAATCAGGAAGGATCAATATGTTAAATAAATAATCATTCAAAAGGGATGAAGATGTGATATAGTAACTTTACTCATTATTTTCATGAAGCAGAGCCTACAACTGTACTCCAACACTGTCAGAGTTACTGGTTCCTCATTATTAACAGGCCTACAAAATCTCACTGGTAATAATATATTGTCAGATCGATGGTATTTAGAGGGAATTGCCCATTTTACTTCTTATAATGGAACTTATTTTATCTGTTACAACAAAACATATCCTTGGCATCCAAAACTTTGGTCAGGGACTTGTAATTTAGGATACGTAATACCTGCCATCTGTCATCTTCCTTCTTTATCAAGACTACCAGTTCAAAGAAATAAGCGTGCCCTCACTGTACGAGATTGATTCCTTGCCAAACTTATTCCTTTTTATTGGGTTGCAAAAGTAGCCACAGAATTGGATAAAATAACAACCATCATAGAAATATTATAGCAAATGATACCTCTACTGCCCTAGTTAAAGTTTCTGCCGAAATGCTAGATATTCGAACTGTGGCTTTACAGAATCGGATGGCACTTGACTATTTGCTAGCCGAAAAAGGTGGCACCTGTCCCCTGATTGGTGCAGAGTGTTGCACCAACACCCCAGATAATTCAGAAGAAATCAAAAGCTTGGCAACACATATTCAAGAAGAAGTCAGGAAACTTAACCAACCCTCTGACAACATTCTTTGGGGGTGGCTTTCCGGATGGTTGGGTGGCACAGGAATTTCCATCATTCAGGCACTTCTCTTATGTTGCATAATTGGACTTATCATTTCTGTAATGATCTTGCTGATAAAGTGTGTTGGCCAATGTATGGCTACCCATAATGCCCCATCAATCAAAGTGGTTTATAGTAATCCAACTGCACCACCAGCCCATAACATTGAACCATGCTACTATTGCACTGTTATTACTGTATTATTATTGCATTATTAACCAATTATTACTGAATCATATAATCAACTTCAATTATTACTGAATTGTTATTGTACTTTATAATCACCTTTTTGAATAAAATACTTCCAGAATGCTTGTAATGCTTGCAAAGCTATGCCCGAATTATTTCCTCCCCGCGCTTACTTCTATCCTATTGCATTTCTTCCTTAATTTCTATTCGTTATTTTGATACATCTTATTAATCTTTAGAAGAATCAAAGTAGGGGCTGGTAGAAATCTGAATTTGTGATTAGCTATAGATAAGATAGATAAAAGGTTTCATGAAGAAATCCTGATTGGAAAAATTATTTTATCCTTTAGAGTAATTAACTGAATCAAAATATATCAACAATGAGAGTGAGGAAAAAGCTGACTAGCTGTGAACTGATCAAATAAGACACACCATTCTCACATTTTGCAAGTTATTTGATGACTGCTAGTGAGTGAAAGTCCAAATAGCAGAAAAGACCCTTTGTGTTATGGAAAACTGGGCTGACATCCCAGTTCTGTTTCGATGGTAACAGTTAGTCAGCCATAGTGATAATTTCTTGTGGGAAACGTGTTTCGCTCAGACCATCATGGAAAATTACCTCAAATTGTTTATCTCTTAAATTTTACAGCCAGCCACTTTGGTTGAATTAAGTGAATTATAAATTAGTTAAAGCCAACCACATCTGTCAAGAGGGCAAAACTTTAAAGATAGCAATGTCCTTAAAAGTTCAGTTGTCGGGATGAGGAAACACCCTTTTTCTATTCCGGAATCAATCTATAACTTGTCAGCTAAATTGCCAGCTTTCTTTTGTTTAAACCACTCAGTCGTTTTTAATAGTGTGTATTTGATTTGAAGAATTATCGAGTTGTATTTTAGAACTCAACCACTGTATTTGCGAAAGGCAATCGATCTGACTACCTTGTTGCCGAGCTCATTGGAACTTCCTAAATTCTGTATTGAAAAACAAACTTTATCAGTAGACACTAAAGCTGACTAATAAAGTTTCAAATAACTTTACCAAGAAACGCAGTCTGGAATCTCTGTTACTTGCGAACTAAGAAGGTATAACGCATATACAGGGTTCCAAATAGACACAGAGATCCATCACCTCCCCTCCCCCCACCCCCCAATTATGGTCAAGACTGTAACCGCTGGGTCACAGTCTGTGCGGAGTCTGCACATTCTCCCCGTGTCTGCGTGAATTTCCTCTGGGTGGGTGCTCCACAATCCAAAGATGAGCAGGTTAGGTGGGTTTACAGGGATAGGGTGAGGTATTGGGCCTAGGTGAGGTGCTCTTTCAGAGGGTTGTGCAGACTCGATGGGCCAAATGGTCTCCTTCTGTACTGTAGTGATTCTATTCTATTCTACTATGTTCAAAATGGTGTTCGCCCATCTCGCTGTCAGTTTTTATATAGTGGATTCAAGATTGAAGTCGACAGGCTTAGAGGTTCAACCAAAATGTAAAGCTTTATTTGGAAGATATTAACTCTATAGGCTGCGATGTTAGACTGCCCATTTATCTGCTCAGTGCCCCTGTTCATGTACAAGAATGTTTGCGAGGAAGCACTAAAAACATGATGAATGCACAACACCTTTATGACTCCTAAGCACTCCTTCCTGAATTTATATCTCATTTAAATCAGTTTCTAACGAATATCTTTTTTTCTCCCCCAGTATTCCAGATGTGGTCTAATTCGTGTTTTGTATAGTTTTAGCAAGATTTTTTTTTTTATATACTCTTTGAAATAAAGGCCAACATTCCATATGCCTTCCCTATTACCTGCTGAACATGCATGCTAGCTTTTTGTGATGTATGCATGAGGACCACCAAATCCCCCTGTGCTGCAGCTTTCCGCTTTTTCTCCATTTAAATAACATTCAGCTCCTTTATCTTCCTACCACAAATTGACATGTTTTTACATTATACTCCCTCTGCCAAGTTTTCACCCTGCCTCACCTGTCTATATCCCATTGTAGTTTCTTTGTGTCATCCACCATTTGCCTTCCCACCTTCTTTGTGTCATCCACAAACTTTGCAATCCTGCATTTACTTCACTCGCCCAAGTAATTAAAATATACTGTAAATAATTGTGGCCCCAGCACTATTCCCTGTGGCACTCCACTAGTTACATTTTGCCATCTTGAAAATGCCCCCCTTATCTCAACTTTGTCTTCTCATAGTTAGCCAATCCTCTATTTGTGTTGATATACTCCCTCCCCCCAAAACCATGGACATATGTCGCCATTTAGCCCCTCGAGTTTGTTCTGTCATTCCATAAGATTATGGCTGTTCTTAAATCCATCCGTCTGCCTTGGCTCCATATCCATTGTTATATTCTTCTCATATAGTCATAAGGTATTTTATAGAATATAAAGAAATCATTCGGACAATCGAGTCCATGCTGTCGCTTCATGAGACAATCCAGTTAGCCTCACACTCTCGCTCAATTCCTGCATCCCTGCACACCTAATGCCTTCAAGTGGCCATCCAACTTAATTTGAATCCATTGATTATTTCTGCTTCCTCCACCGTTGTGGGCAGTGTGTTCCAGGTTATAACCACTCACTGTACAAGAAAATTCTTCCTCAGTGCAGCGCTCTCTCAATCTACAATTAGGTGTCTCTGGGTTGGGCCTCGAAGCACTTGGCCAGGGTCTTCAGTCAGCAACATGGAGGTGTGCACTGCTGAGCATGTTTAAAAGCCACTGTTACCTTTTTACATTGGAGCGGTGAAGCCTTCCTCTTCTGACTGCAGCTCAGAGCAATTGTCGAAGGAACTCAGGAGGATGAGTGATGAGATGCAGATACAGAGAAGTCAGTATAGCATAAAGAATTAATGGTAAGTATGACATCAGTCTCAAATGACCAAGAGACTTCAATTGAGCAAGAAACAGAATAGACGGTGTCCAGAGATGTAAATAGTTCTAAGGGCAGCATGGTGGCGGTGGGTTAGCCCTGCTGTCTCACGGCGCCGAGATCCCAGGTTCAATCCCAGCTCTGGATCACTATTCGTGTGGAGTTTGCACATTTTCCCTGTCTTTGCGTAGGTTTCGCCCCACAACCCAAAGATGTGCAGGGTAGATGGATTGGCCATGCTAAATTGCCTCTTAATTGGAAAAAATGAATTGTGTACTCTAAATTGTTTTTAAGAAAAGTGATGTAAATAGTTCTGAATAAATAGTTTCCAGTAAAGCTAAATGTTGGCTTTCTCCAAATCACTCCAAGAGTAAATGAAACCTCATTGAGCCAGAAGTCAAAACAAGTAAAGGGCAACAACAGTGACGGCCCAAAACCATCACACCCTGTTTGAGCCTGTGGTAGCACGGTACATCTAAGTGGACGAGTCCCCGGAAAGTCATGTGACCTAATCGGCCAATTGGACCGAGGGCAAGGTGTGGGTTTCCCAGTCAATTGTGAGTTTGGAGCCTTAGAACCTGGTTGCCCTTTACCTTACTCTCTGTATGTAGTGACTTACTTTGACAAAGAGTCATCGGACTTGAAACGTTAGCTCCCTTCTCTGTCTACAGATGCTGCCAGACCTGCTGAGATTTTCTGGCATTTTCTCTTTCATCTATTATTACAGAAGTCATGTGAGCAAATTGTGCCCTTGAGGTCCAGCAGTGTAACTGTGTTCTGGTGGGTAGTGTGATTAAGTGTTACAGGTATTTAATTGTTTTCAGCATTTCCAAGAATTTACAAAGTTTTGTAAGGGGCAACAAAAGGAGACCATGCCGAGGTGCAGAGTAAAACAAAAACTTACTTGATTTAACACGTTAACCTTTATGTACAGCTCCAGGACTTACCGACTGGGTCTTCTATAGTCACTGCATGATTAGACAACTCTATTTATACAAAGGCACATGAACAGTGTTATGGGTGGGAGGGGAGCAACGCCTTGCTGTTACTGGTTTTTTCGGACTTTTTGCACCTATTTCTGGAAAGACCATGCTCAGCCGTGTACGAAGTCTCTGGCCCATCAGTATTTCCGCAGTCACTGAACAGGAATCAAGCCAACTTGGTGTATATGGATCCCGACGATTGTTTCTTAAGGCCGTGTTTAAAAGTTTGCATCTCGCACTTTGCTAAACCACTCGAAGCCGGGTGGTTTGGGGTGGTGCAGCATATCTATTGCAGCCAATCGGTGCCATGGTTCCCCAGAATGGCACTTTGCGGCCATTTTCACAAACGGTGAGAGCAGGTGTGTTTGCGTTCGTGAAAACGGCCGTAAAGGCCTGGGAAATCGGCCCATCGGATAGGGGAGAATCGCTGTTCGCCGTAAAAAAACGGCGAGCAGCGATTCGTGTCGGGGGCGGCCGTGTGGGGGAGAGAATAGCGGGAGGTCGGGAAAAATGTCGGGAAGGCCCTCCCGCTATTCTCCGACCCGTCGTGACGGGCGGAGAATCGCGCCCATAGGCTAGATTCTCCGTCGACGGGATGCTCCATTTTGCTGGCAGCACGGGGGTTTCCCGACGGCGTAGGGCTGTCCCACAATGGGAAACCCTATTGATCAGCTGGCGGGGTGAAACAGAAATACGGCACAGCAGGGCGGAGAATCCAGCCATAGTTTGCTTTTTGGAAGTGTTTAAACCTGTTGGTGAGACTGGTTCAGAATCTCAGGTAAAGCCAGTCTTATTCAAGGAATAATGCAAAGAGCTGGGCCACGCCCTTGAGAAGGGGATTTTGGCTTGCGGGATTTTGTTTTTGAATTGGAACAGTTAAGGGGAAATTCATGAAGTGTTATCTATAGATTACAGTAGCTGTGGGGTGTCTTTATGTTTGCAATGGATAAAAAATTTTGCTGTTTGTTTATATGTATTTGTTAACTAAGTTTTTGGAATAAAGCTTGTTTTGATTGAAGTGTCTAGAAAGACCGATAACTCACACCTGAATTGCTCGTCCTAGCCAAATTCAACATAAAGGTTGTAGGTCAGGTGGCCTTCATAATATAGATTGGAATTTCTAAGCCCTGGTCCATAACATTTTCTCTTAATTTATTCTGAACAATACCTTGGTTTCTCCTCTCATCACTCCAGTCATCTCTGTCCTAATGTTTGGTTATCTGGACTGAAACCTGTTCCTTAAGAAGCCGGGCGCGATTCTCCGCCCCCCCCACGCCGGGTGGGAGAATAGCGGGAGGGCCTCCCGACATTTTTCACACCCTCCCGCTATTCTCCCCCCCCCACGCATGCCACGTCACGAATCGCCGCTCGCCATTTTTTACGGCGAGCGGCGATTCTCCGAGGCCGATGGGCCGAGCGGCCGGGCCTTCACGCCTATTTCAACACGGCAGCAAACACACCTGCTCGCTGCCGTCGTGAAACGGGCACCAGATGCCCGTTTGGGACATCTGGGGGTCCGATTGGCACGGCCGTGGTACGGCCGTGCCAAGGGGGGCATAGGCCCGCGATCGGGACGTGCATCCATAACGGACGCACTCTTTTCCCTCCGCCGCCCCGCAAGATCAAGCCGCCACGTCTTGAGGGAAAAGACGGCAACTGCGCATGCACGGGTGCGTCAGCTGGCATGAGGCTTGACGTGCGGCCTTGATGACCATCGTCAAGGCCGCGCCGCCGTGACGCACTGGGCCGCACTCCTAGCCCCGTCCGGGGGGGGAGAATCGGCCTCGGAAGTGGGCGTGAAGGCTGCCGTTGGTCACGGCCTGTCCCACGGCAGCCTTTACGATTCTCCGCATTTGCGGATAACCTCGCCCACTTTGCAACCCTTTTGTAGTGTCCAGCTTCTCTTGGCAGAGTTGAGAGATGTTCATTCCCCATTGTTCTGCCTCCAACTGCAATATCTCCAGCTAAAACTATAACAAACACACCTTTTTCTCTTAAAAAATGCCTCCATTTCTGAAGCAACAATTGCATACTGTTGGCCTATTTACTATTCACACCATAGGCCTCTCTAAGTACAACAGAATTACAGTTGGGATTGAAGCCAACTCCCACACATACAAAACATCTTTATCCAACATGAATTTAACATCGGTTTACCTTTCCAGAGGCAGAAACATTAAATTAAACATACTTAAAACTATACTTTACTTCTAATGTTTACAATGCAATTATAAATCTCTTAAAACTACATTTCTTTTCCTACCACTGGGAAGGTTGACAATTTATGATGACTACTGACACTATCCAAGGTCCATGGAGACAATTAAGAAGCTGAATCACCTTTTAGAGCTGCTGTAGTCATTCTGCTGTAGGTTAACCCACAGTGAAGTTCAAGAGAGAGAGTTCCAGTGTTTTTCCAACTTAAGGAATTCCATTCCCTTTCTCCTTACTGTGATTTGTGGATGCTGGAAATACAAGAAGAAAATACATGTAACACATGGGCTTTGCTTCAACCCTACTTGAAATTGCTTTATGATTTGACTGAAATTTTAACACACGAATGTGGGTCTTATTGGCATTTATTGTAGGCCTAGATCTGGAGATGACTCAGTGTCCACATCTTCCTTGCCGTGTCCCAGTTAGGCTATTGAACACCTGGGCCTCATACGTATATTCAGTTAACAGTCTGCCTGATTAAAGTTTGCATTCACTTTGAGGGAAATAAGTGTTGGTCCAAGGTTAGTATTTTAAAATTAAATAAAGACAATTGTGAAGGCATGAAATCAGACTGGCAAATTAAGTTGAGCATGGTGGCACAGTAGTTAACATTTGTGCCTCACAACACCACTGACCCGGGGTTCGATTCTGCCTTTGGGTGACTGTGCCTGGGTTTTCTCCAGGTGCTGCGGTTTCCTCCTACCGTCCAAGGATGTGCAGATTAAGTGCATTGGCCAGGATCAATGCGCGAGGTTACGAGGATAGGGCAAGGTAGTGGGCCGAGGTGGAGTGCTCTTTCAGAAGGTCGCTATAGATGCGATGGGATGGATCGCTTCTTTCTCCACTGTAGGGGTTCTTTGGGAATTCACTGGAGATGCAGCAGCAGACATTTAAGGGAACATTTCAGAATACACAGAATGGATACACTCCAAGAAAAATGAAAACATTCTCGGGGAGGATTCACTATCTGTGGTTAAGTTAAAATTTTAAAAAGTTAAAATTAATATCAAACTGAAAGCACTAACATATAATTTTACAAAGTTGGATTGCCAGTCACAAGATTGGACAGAATATGAAAAAACAGCAAAGAATGACAAAAATGTTGATAAAGAGGAGTATGAAAGAAAGCTAGCTAGATATATAAAAACAGATTTCAAGAATTTCTACAGATATTTTAAAAAGAAACACATTAACATTAGTCCCAGAGAAAGTGAGTCTGAGGACTTAATAAGTGAAAACAAGGGGATGGCAAGTGAGTTGAACTTAAACTTTGCATCGGTCTTCACTACAGAGGATACAGGTATCAACTCCAGAATTATTGGAAAGAGGAGGTCAAAGGGCATGGGGACCTTGGGAATCTTACAATCATGAGGGAAGTGGTACTGAGCAAATTTTTGAGCAGTTGACTGACAAATCATCTGGCCCAGATGGATTTCATCCTACTGTCTTTAAATAAGTGGAATCCAAGATACTTGATGCATTGATTTTAATTTTCCAAAATTCCCCATGTTTAGGAAAGTTTCCATCAGATTCGAAAACAACAGAAGTAACTTCTGTTTAAAAAGGGAGAGAAACAAAAAGCTGGCAGCTTAACATCTGTCATGGGAAAATGTTATAACAGAGCACTTAGGTAAATTCAAGGTAACTAGGTCAGGTCAGCATGGACTTGCGAAAGGTGAATCACACCAAACCAATTTTAGGGGAAATATGATGTTGAATTTGCAATCAGATCAGCCATGGTCTTATTGAATTGAGGAGCAGGTTTGAGGGGCTGAGTGCCCTCCTCTTAGTTCATGGGCGGGATTCTTCCCTACCCGGCGAGGAGGGCGGTCCCGGCGCCGAGGAGTGGCATTAACCACTCCGGCGTTGGGCCGCCCCGAGGGTGAGGGATCCTCCACACCTTCAGGGGCGAGGCTGGCGGAGTAGTTTGCGTCCAGCCGGCCAGCACAGAAGGGGCTTGGCGTCACACCAACCACTGACAAAGGACCTCCACCGGCCGGCGCGAGTTAGTGCATGCACGGGAGCGCCAGCATGTGCTGGCGTCAACCCAGCGCATGCGTGGGGGGGGGGGGGGGGTTCAGCTCCACGTCAGCCATCGCTGTGTTTTATACCAACTGACGCAAAGGAATAGAGTACCCCCGCGGCACAGGCCCGCCCGCGGATCGGTGGGCCCCGATCGCGGGCCAGGCCACCGTGGGGGCACCTTCCGGGGCCAGATCCCCCCCCGTCCCCCGAGGACCGCGGAGGCCGCCCACGCAGCCAGGTCCCGCCAGTAAGCACCTACTCTAATTGACGCCGACGGGATCGGCCGAAAACGGGCCCAGAGAATCGCTGGGGGGGGGGGCGCTGATAGCGGCCGCCAACCGGCGGGGCGCGATTCCCGCCCAGCCAAAACCCCAGTGCCGGAGAATTCTCCAGCCGGCGGGGGCGGGATTCCCGCTGCCCCCCCCCCCTTTCCCGGTGATTCTCCGATGAGGGAAGGCTGAGGGACTTGAGACTGTTTTCGTTAGAGAGAAGAAGGTTATGAGGTGACTTAGTTGAGGCATACAAGATGAACAGAGGATTCGATAGGGTAGACAGTGAGAGCCTTTTTCCTCAGATGTTGATGTCTAGCACGAGGGGGCATAGATTTAAATTGAGGGGCGATAGATATAGGACAGATGTCAGAGGTAGGTTCTTTACTCAGAGAGTAGTAAGGGTGTGGAATGCCCTGCCTGCAACAGTAGTGGACTCGCCAACACTAAGGGCATTCAAATGGTCATTGGATAGACATATGGATGATAAGGGAATAGTGTAGATGGGCTTTAGAGTGGTTTCACAGGTCAGCGCAACATTGAGGGCCGAAGGGCCTGTACTGAGCTGTAATGTTCTATGTTCTAATTCTGGGAGGGGGAGGGGTTCGATGTTAATAATGGGGCAGGTCAGGATCGTGGGACAGGGCCCGCTGGTATGATGATTGGGGATAAGGGGGTGGGGTGAGAGACCCCTAGTTAGGATAGTCACATGGAGCATGAGGGGGTTGGGAGGTCCAGTAAAGAGGTCAAGGGTGCACTGTAAATTTTTTTTAAAATTCTATGATCTATGTGTGTCTTAAAAGTTTGAAGGCCAATGTAGCAATGCTGCAGGAGACTCACTTGAGGGTGAAGGATTAAGTCAGACTTAAAAAGGGCTGGGTTTGTCAGGTGTTTCACTCTGGACTTGACGGAAGAGCTCGTGGGGTAGCGGTAATGGTCAGCAGAAGGGTATGGTTCAAGATGGAGAAGATGGTTGCAGATCAGGGGAGCAGGTATGTGATTATGGGAGTAGGAATACGTAGGTTTCAACTGCACGGGTGAGGTGTTGAAGGGGGTTGTTAGGAGTGAGGTGATCTTGTTCAAGGTTAGGCTAGACAAAGAGAAGAGGTTAAAGCATCAGAGGGCCAGGGGGTGATACATGAGATTCTCGAGACAGATAGGAGGTACGCAGAAGAGGGTCCGACCGGAGTAGGAAAAGAGGAAGGAACTTCAGGCGAGCTTTGACCGACGATCTGCAAGGAAGGCGGTATGCCAATTGGGGCGAGCAAGGGGTGTAGATTGTTGCCTTATGTAATTTGGAATAACACAAGCTGCCACTTGATGCAATTTTGAGTAAAGGATGCTCCAGATTTTAAGTGAGTTTAATGGGTTTTATTGAACTATTAGCACAGTTTTCAGTGAGTTCGACTCTGCTAAATGTAGTAACTCAGTCTAACTGAACCAGCCTTGCTGTAAGACACGTGCTGGGGTATGATTTTGAACGTACACCCTGTCTCACTCGACAGATGTTGGTCTGTGGAAAGAGGCGGGGTGTGAGTGCCTCATCCCTTTTATAGTAAGTGTCCCGTCTCCTCATTGGTCTTGTCCTATGCTATGTTTTCATTAGCTGTATGTTTGCATATCATGACATCTCCCCTTTTTCTTTTAGTTTTGTTGTCGTATGTGAATGTATTTACATGTGAATGAGTCTGTCTAACATGACTGACGGAGGACAGCAGAACAGAGCAAACAACACAAACGTTCACAAGTCCAGTCTCTGAGGCTTGAGTCTGATCCTGGTCGACCGCCGGTGAGATGGCGGAGGGGACGACGACGCCTTGGCAGGCTGGATGGAAGCCTGACTAGTGGCCTCATGGTGCGAGTTTTCAGGAGGTGGCAATTCAACATATGGAAATGGAGGAGTAAGTGGTTGCGGGCAGGCAACTTTGTGCAGTGCCCGTCGATTCCTCCGTACGATGGAGCCACCAGCCATACGTACAACGTAAGAGCGGGGCGCGGCCTGTCGAACAACGACTGCCAGGGCAGATCATCCACCATCCGGTATCTTGATCCTGACAGTGTCTGCCGAGGATAGCACAGCCAGATCGGTGGCATAGGCATCATAGCCCTGCTTTTGACGGTCTCTGAGCTGCTACATCTTCTGCAGCACCGGGAGGTGATCCAGGTTGGGCAGGTGTATGGCTGGAAGCGTTGTCCGCAGGTCCCTTGTTCATCAGGAGTTGAGCCGATGACATGCCAGTGGACAATGGAGTCGCCCTGGACGCGAGCAATGCAAGGTGTATGCCAGAAGCAGAGTCCGTGGCCTTGCAGATGAGCTGTTTCACAATGTGCCCCTTTCTCGACTTTTCCATTGGACTGGTGCGGACTGGAGGTGACATGCTGGAAATTGTATGACCTGGCAAACATGGACCATTCTCAACTGCTAAAGAACAGGCCATTGTCGCTCATGACACTGATTGGGATGCCATGCCTTGAGAACGTCTCCTTACAGGCTTTGTTGGTGGTCCGAGACGTGCGGTCCTGGAGCTTCAGAACCTCAGGGGAATTTGAGAAACAGTCGATGATCATAATGACCATTCGCATGAAAAAGGTCGACGCCAACCTTGGACCACAGAAGGGTCACTATGTCATGCTGTTGGAGCGTCTCCTTGCTCTGCGCTGGCTGGAACCGCTGACGGGTAGCACAGTTCAGGACCATGTTCATGAAGTCCTGGCTGATGTTGGGCCAGTAGACAGCTTACCGGGCTCTGCGTCTGCACTTCTCGATGCCCAGGTGTTCCTCATGAATCTGGCGCAGCACCAAGTTCTGGAGACTGAGCGGAATGACAATCCTGTCCAGCTTGAGGATACCATCGATCACCGTCAGGTCATCCTTCACATTGTAAAATTGTGGGCACTGCCCTTTCTGCCAGCCATTGGTGAGGTGTGGATGACGCTCTGCCTTCTCATCTGTCACGGGGAGAGTGCAAGAACACAGCTGCGGATGATCTCCAGCGGCTCACTGGCTGAGGTGACGGAGCAGGACAATGCATCAGCGACGATGAGCTCCTTGCCAGGTGTGTACACCAAGCTGAAGTCATAACTCTGAAGTTTAAGCAGGATTCTCTGCAACCGAGGCGTCATGTCGATCAGGTCCTTGTGGATGATGTGGACCAGAGGCCTATGATCTGTCTCGACAGTGAATGTCGACAGGCTATAGACATAATCATGAAATTTGAGGATGCCTGTGAGAAGACCCAAGCACTCTTTCTCAATCTGAGCATATCTGGTTTCAGTGGGCGTCATCGCCCTTGTTGCGTAGGCTACTGGTGCCCAGGATGATGTCATCTCGTTGAAGCAACACCGCACCAATGCCATCCTGACTCACATCTGTGGATATCTTTGTCTCCCGCTCTGGGTCGAAGAATGCTAGGACTGGTGCAGTGGTGAGCTTGGCTTTCAGCTCCAGCCACACTGTCTGGTGTGCCGCCTTCCACTCAAAGGCAGTTGACTTTTTTACTAGGTTGCATCGGGCCATGGTGTGTGTGGCCATGTTTGGAGTGAACTTGCCCAGAAAATTGACCATACTCAAGAAGACACAGCACCGCCTTTTTGTCCTCAGGGACCTTCATCGCCTCGATTTTGTCTGTCCGGTCGCACACCATACTGTGAGATCTGATCGCCGAGGAACTTGAGCGTCGATGTGCCAAAAAAAGATTTGGACCCGTTTAACTTTAGGCCGTTAGCATTTACACCGCGGAATACGTTCTGGACATGGGACACATGTTCTTCAGGGGTCATGGACCATATGATGATGTTGTCCACGTACACACGAACCACATCAATGCCTTCCATCATCTGCTCCATGATGCGATGGAATGTCTCCGATGTCGCGATGATGCCAAATGGCATGCGATTGCAGCAGTATCTGCCAAAAGGCGTGTTGAAGGTGCCTTCTGCAGGATTCTTCCAGCTGGATTTGCCAAAATCCCTGTGATGCATCCAATTTGGTGAAGAAGCGCGCGTGTGCCATCTCACTCGTGAGTTCCTCCCACTTCAGGATGAGGTAGTATTGCCGCATAATATTCTTATTGAGATCCTTGGGATCAATGCAAATGCGCAGGTCCCCAGAAGGCTTCTTTATGCACACCATCGAGCTGACCCAGTCAGTCGGTTCGGTGATCTTGGATACGATGCCTTTTTGCTGAAGATCCTTGAGCTGTGCCTTCAGGCCCTCTCTCAGTGGAGCAGGGACACGTCGCGGTGCGTGGACCACTGGCTTGGCATCAGGTCGTAGCAGAATCTTGGATAGATACGGCAGCATGCCCATCCAGTTGAACACATCTGGATACTGGGCGAGGATGTCGTCGATGCCGGCCTGGAGATCCACATGGGAGGATGTCGTGGTGTAAACCCTTTGAATGAGGTTCAGCTGCTTGCAAGTGTGCGCACCTTGTAGGGATGCCCTGTCCGGCTTAACAATTTCAAAGCGAAACCATGCTTGTGTGTGCCAGTTGGATACGTGCAGATGGCAGGATCCCAGAGCCGTGATGGCATTCCCATTGTAATCCAGGAGCTTGCAGGTATCTGGAAGGACTGTGGGGGGCTTCTTAATGCGTATGAAGTCTGCCTGTGGGAGGATGTTGGCAGAGGCACCTGTGTCCAACTTGAACTGGATGGGGCAGTGGTTGACCTTCATCACTGCTCGCCATTCGTCCTCGGAATCCACAGCTAGGATTGACTGGACTTGCGATGAGTCTGGTGTGGCATATTCAATTGTTGTAATAATGGCCACCTGGTGCGGGTTTATTGCGCATGCGTCGGGCCCCATGAAGAGCGCTCAAAATGGCTGCCTTCGTCAATGTTGAGGCGCTGCATCCCGGGAGATGGCCTGCACACTCTCCACCTTGTGGGAAACTAGTTTATCATTTTGTGCCGTTTTGTACTGGGAACAGCGATTTTCAGCATGCTCATGCACTGTGCATGATCAATCGCGACTGGCGGAGTCTATGCTTGATCTTCAGTAACTGCTCTCTCAGAGGATCAGAGTGAACTCCAAAAACGATTTGTTCTCTGATCATGGAGTCAGTGATATCACCGAAGTTTCAGGATTGCGCTAGCAGTCTAAGATTAGTTAAATATGAGTTGAAAGATTCGTCTTTACCTTGCAATCGCTGCTTGACTGTGTAGTACGCAAAGATTTTGTTGGTGTCCACAGCACAGTGGCTGTCAAACATGTCCGGGCTGGTCTGAAACTTTGTCTTGTCCTGGTCTTCGGCGAAGTGAAACGAGTTGAATATTTCCAAGGCGTGATCACCTGCTGTGGTGAGGAGAAGACCTATCTTCCGTGCATCAGACGCACCATTGAGGTTTGATGCTTCGACGTAAAGCTGAAACTTATGCTTGAATGTCCATCAGTTCCCACTGAGATTGTCAGAGGTCCTGAGCTGATGAGAAGCCTGAATCTTTTCCATTGTGCCGGTAAAGATTCGCTGGTCGTCACGGATCTTGCTGAGTTGAACTAACTAGATTGAACAGACTCCTGGTATCATGCTGTGTTATGTAATTTGGAATAACACAAGCTGGCACTTGATGCCGTTTTGAGTAAAAGATGCTCCAGACTTTGAAGTGTGTTCAATATGTTTTATTAAACTATTGTATGGAACTATTATAAGGATAGCAAATGTTGTCCCTTGTTCAAGAAGGGGAGTAGAGACAACCCTGGTAATTATAGACCTGTGAGCCTTACTTCGGTTGTGGGTAAAATGTTGGAAAAGGTTATAAGAGATAGGGTTTATAATCATCTTGAAAAGAACAAATTGATTAGCGATAGTCAACACGGTTTTGTGAAGGGTAGGTCATGCCTCACAAACCTTATTGAGTTTTTTGAGAAGATGACCAAACAGGTGGATGAGGGTAAAGCGGTTGATGTGGTGTATATGGATTTCAGTAAGGCGTTTGATAAGGTCCCCCACGGTAGGCTATTGCAGAAAATACGGAAGTATGGGATTGTAGGTGATTTAGAGGTTTGGATCAGTAATTGGCTAGCTGAAAGAAGACAGAGGGTGGTGGGTGATGGCAAATGTTCATCCTGGAGTTCAGTTACTAGCGGTGTACCACAAGGATCTGTTTTGGTGCCACTGCTGTTTGTCATTTTTATAAATGACCTGGAAGAGGGTGTAGAAGGATGGGTTAGTAAATTTGCAGATGACACGAAGGTCGGTGGAGTTGTGGATAGTGCTGAAGGATGTTATAGGATACAGAGGGACATACATAAACTGCAGAGCTGGGCTGAGAGGTGGAAGATGGAATTTAATGCGGAAAAGTGTGAGGTGGTTCACTTTGGAAGGAGTAACAGGAATGCAGAGTACTGGGATAATGGCAAGATTCTTAGTAGTGTAGATGAACAGAGAGATCTCGGCATCCAGGTACATAAATCCCTGAAAGTTGCCACCCAGGTTAATAGGGCTGTTAAGAAGGCATATGGTGTGCTAGCCTTTATCAGTAGGGGGATTGAGTTTCGGAGCCACAAGGTCATGCTGCAGCTGTACATAATTCTGGTGCGGCTGCTCCTGGAGTACTGCGTGCAGTTCTGGTCACCACATTATAGGAAGGATGTGGACGCTTTGGAAAGGGTTCAGAGGAGATTTACTAGGATGTTGCCTGGTATGGAGGGAAGGTCTTATGAGGAAAGGCTCAGGGACTTGAGGTTGTTTTCGTTAGAGAGGAGAAGGCTGAGAGGTGACTTAATAGTGACATATAAGATAGTCAGAGGGTTAGATAGGGTGGACAGTGAGAGTCTCTTTCCTCGGATGGTGATGACCAACACGAGGGGACATAGCTTTAAATTGAGGGGTAGTAGATATAGGACAGATGTCAGAGGCAGTTTCTTTACTCAGAGAGTAGTAGGGGTGTGGAACGCCCTACCTGCAACAGTAGTAGACTCGCCAACTTTAAGGGCATTTAAGTGGTCACTGGATAGACATATGGATGAAAATGGAATAGTGTAGGTCAGATAGGTTTCAGATGGTTTCACAGGTCGGCGCAACATCGTGGGCCGAAGGGCCCTTACTGCTCTGTAATGTTCTATGTTCTATTAGCACAGTTCTCAATGAGTTCGACTCTCTGCTAATCTAAATGTAGTAACTCAGTCTAACTGAACCAGCCTTGCTGTAAGCCACGTGCTGGGGTGTGATGCTAAAGATACACCCTGTCTCAGTAGATGTTGGTCTGTGGAAAGAGGCGGGGTGTGAATGCCTCATCCCTTTTACAGTGAGATACCACCCCTGAGTGTCCTGACTGCTCATTGGTCATGTCCTATTCTATGTGTTCATTAGCTGCATGTTTGCATATCATTTTTAAAAATAAATTTACAGTACCCAATTATTTTTTCCAATTAAGGGGCAATTTAGCTTGGCCAATCCACCTATCCTGCACATCTTTTGGGTTGTGGGGGTGAAACCCACGCAGACACGGGGAGAATGTGCAAACTCCAGACAGTGACCCAGAGCCGGGATTTGAACCCGGGTCCTCAGCGCCGTATGCAGCAATGCTAACCACTGTGCCACCGTGCTGCCCGATGTTTGCATATCATGACACACTTTACGAGCATGGTAATAAGGCGGGTCAGCTCTGGAGGGGGGCTGCGGAAAAGATAACTGTCCAGGTGCGGGACAAGCAGGGAAGTTGGTGGTAACTCCAGATCAGATTAACAAAGTCTTTATGAATTCTATGAGAGGTTGTGCAGGTCAGAGTCACCTGGGGTGGCCGGAAGATGCAGGAATTTCTACATGGGCAAGGCTACCCGAGGTTACGGGAGGGGGACAGGGCTACATTAGAAGGGGCGATAGTGAAGCAGGAGATAAAAGATCTGATTGGGAGGGTGCAGTCGGGGAAGGTGGAAGGGCCAGATAAGTTTCCCGTGGAATATTATCAAAAATTCAAAGATAAGCTGGTACCACTGATGATGGGGATGTTTGAGCAGTCGATAGAGAAGGGGGTGTTACCGTAAACTTTGAGGCAGGTATCGACATTTTACGTTTGCTTAAAAGCGATTAGGATCCCACGGAATGTGAGTCGAATAGGCCCACATCACTTTTAAACGTAGATGCAAAGATATTGGCAAAGGTACTGGCAGGTAGGCTGGAGGAGTGCCTCCCGAAGGTGAAGATCAGGTGGGGTTTGTGAGAGGGAGGCAGTGGCGGAGTGGCCAGGGTGTCAGCTTGCCCGATGGCAAGTGGGCCCCTGATGAAGTGGGCCCCCTATATCAAATAATAATGCAATAAAGAAACAAACACAGACAACTGTTTTAGTAATAAAAAGGAATAAGAAAAAAAAGAGAACAGGACACAAATAAGCAGTGCATGAAGGAACAAAGCAGGGGAGGTAGTGGAATAGGGGGCCCGGGTCGGGCATAATTAAGGAAATTCCATGTTTTCAGCAAGAGTGTGTGAATTTAAAGATAAAGTTACAATTCGTGATTTGAGATGGTCGGCAACTTCAAAGGATATCAAGCAGTAGTCTTGGTTCAGCCGGTACATCGGTCCGGGGCCCGGAGAGCCAGGAAGGGGCCCGTGAACCTCTGAAGGGCCCTTAAAAATTATAATTAATTAGATAAATAAATCTCCAACTTATTTTCCTGGGATTTGTATTCTAACTTAATAAAATATAATTGTTTTTAAAAAGAGCAATACCAAATAAAAATGCAATAAAGAAACAAACAAATAATCACTCAGTGTATGAAGGAACGAAGCAGTGTTAAACGGATGTGAAAAGGAGTGGGCGGGGGGGGTGCTGGTTCACCCGGGTCAGACATAGTTGGAAATCCACGTTTTTTCAGCAAGAGTGTGTGAATTTGAAGATAAAGTTACAGTTCATGATTTGAGATGGTCGGCAACTTGAAAGGATATCAAGCAGTACATAAGGTTGTGAGGTCACCGAAAAGGAGAAGCGGTACCTTTGACCGTGAATCATGAGGTCAAAGATATTGAAATGATAAGCCATGATCAGTAAACTCAAAGGGTTGCGACTTGTAACACTACACTGGTATCAAACTGGACATGTTAACTTTGGTCGTGGGACCATTCTTAATGTCTTACTATAGTCGGACCAGACTTCTAAGTTTCAACAGTTGTCTCAGTTGCTTGCTGTTGTGAACACTGGACAGTGGATTGTCTCCTCTTCTGAAGCTGCATAGGCCACAATAGTATTGAATAATGAACATAGCCTATTTAAGTGTAAGTAAGTTATTTTATATTTTTTATCAAGTAGGGGTTTATCTGGCATTCCTGCAATCATCAATATTCATTTTTCCCAATGTGGGCTATTTTTAATTAAGTTTTTATTTCAGGAATATTACCCCTATCAGCATGGAAAAGAAAAAGCAAAAATCACTAAAACGCAAAGAGCAAAAAGAAGCAGAAAGGAAGGAATCAGCCAAGCGATGCAGGCCTATTACAGAGTTTATAATCATAGAATCATAGAATTTACAGTGCAGAAGGAGGCTATTCGGCCCATCGAGTCTGCACCGGCACTTGGAAAGAGCACCCTACCCAAGGTCAACAACTCCACCCTATCCCCATAACCCAGTAACCCCACCCAACACTAAGGGCAATTTTGGACACTAAGGGCAATTTATCATGGCCAATCCACCTAACCTGCACATCTTTGGACTGTGGGAGGAAACCGGAGCACCCGGAGGAAACCCACGCACACAGGGGGAGGATGTGCAGACTCAACACAGACAGTGCCCCAAGCCGGGAATCGAACCTGGGACCCTGGAGCTATGAAGCGATTGTGCTATCCACAATGCTATCGTGCTGCCAACGGTAATACCACAAGCACAATCCACATCAATATCCAGTTCTGCAACAAATAATCAAGAAGCAAGAAACAATGCTCATGGTGATGATGCAATGACATGCGAGTTACAAGAACAGAAAAGAGCTACTTTGAACGTAGAGACAAATACAAGTGCATCCATTACTAATCAACCCAGGCCCAATATTTCTTCTGGCTTACTTGTTCCGGTATCTGTACTGCCTCTAGTTGCAACATCTGAACACATAGCTTCAACTAGTGACAGGGAATCAGATATTCCTTCAAGCGTGAATGACTTGGTTTCTGAAGCACATCCTGTAAATGAACCTACACAAGAAAATGAAAGGTCAATTCCAATATCCATCACGAGCAAAGCTAAAACAGTTTTTGCTGAACATCCACTTCAGCCACTTGATGATCTGCCGTTTGATGCTCGTTTATATGAGAGGAAAATTATGAATGACTCAGTCCCAAGAAAATGGCAAACATATAACAAAGAAAATAGATGCTTATATTGTTCATACTGCTTAGCCTTTGAGTTTCCCAACACTTGTAATCCATCACCCTTTGTACGTGGCTTTAGTGACTACAGGCATATTAGCCAGAGCTTGACTTTACATGAATCGACAACAACACATGTCAGAAATGCTCAGCAATATATCAGTGTGGTTAATGATGGCACCTTAGATACATTTTTTGCAGCATCACTAATTAAAAGGAAAGAAGAAGTATTGAAGCAGAGAAGTATTGTCATGAGGATTATAGACATCGTAAAGATGTTAGGCAAGCAAGCACTTCCTTTTCGAGGTCACAAAAAAGAATCGGCCTACACTCTATATAATGAGGTTCTGAATCATGCCAATTTTTTAGCTACAGTGCAGTTGATGGCAAAATATGACCCCATTATGGCAGCTCACGTTTCTGCAGTGCAAAACAAGTCTAAACAAAGAATCAAACGATTAGAGCAACAAGGAAAGGCTCAAAGTAAAGGCAGTGGTGGACTTGTTACATACCTGAGTAAAACAACTATAAACATGTTAATCAAAATTATGAAGAATATGATACAAGAAAGAATTAGTCATGAAGTTTCTCAAGCAAAATATTATTCTATTCAGGTTGATTCAACACAAGATAATTCATCCATCGATCAGTTTAGCATTGTTGTTCAGTATGTGCTTAAAGGTATTATCTGTGAGCGACTACTTTCAGTTGTGCCAAGTAATGATGGTACAGGACAGGGACTTTTTGATCTATTGATTGAAACATTACAGCATCTTAAAATTGACCCCCAAAAATGTTTATCTAATAGCACAGATGGCGCTGCAAGCTACAATGGCCAGTATAATGGTTTATAAAGTAAAATTGCTGATGTGGCTGATCAACATGTTCATATATGGTGCTATGCCCATGTCTTGAATTTGGTGATAACTGAAACAACAAAATGTTGTGTGCCTGCAGTTTCTTTTTTCAATTTGCTCCAGAATATAGCAACTTTTGTGAAAGCATCATACAAGAGAATGGCTGTATGGACAGAAGTTGTTGGAAAACATCTAGGACAAGAAAAAATGAAACGATTAAAGCTAATTGGTGAGACCAGATGGTCAGGAAAATCCAATGCAGCAACAACTATATTTGGACGTTTTGATGATGCCGCTGCCAGTACTTTTGTAAATCTATTGACATGCTTATCAATGATACAAGATTCAGAAAAGTTTGATGCAAAAACAAAACATGAAGCAAATGTTTTACTTCAAAGTCTTCTAAAGTTTGAAACCATATTGACAGCATTTACTTATCTGTATATATTTGAAACTACAACCCCGTTATCAAGTTATCTACAGACAAGTGGTTTAGATATGTTTACTGCATGGAGTTTGGTAGATTCAGCTACAACAAAGTTGAAGGAACAGACAAGAACATTTGATAACATTCACAGCAAGGCTTTGGAATTTGTAAATAAATTTAATGACAGGATTTCACAGATGAATATGGATGAAAATCAAACATTGGAAATTGATGCATTGGAAACAGCATTGCCAGTTAAGAGGCAGAGAAAGAAGAAAAGAATGGCTGATGAGCTTATTGATGATGAAAGAAATTCCTCAGATTCTCTAGCTGATTTTCGAGTAAATGTGTTTAACCTAATAATGGATCGCATTGTCCAGTCACTAGAATCACGCTTTGTACAACACAAACAGTTGTATAAAGATTTGTCCTGCTTGGACCCAGCAAAGTTTAAAACTATTGCAGAGAAGGGCCTTGAAGATGAAGCATCGGAAGGTATTATTAAGCTGTTTCCACAAATCAGCAAAGATCAAGTAATATTGGAATTGTTTTCTTTTGCTTCAAACTTTGATGTATTAAAGCTATTGCTTAATGATGGTGAGAATATGGATTCCAGTTGCAACAATTGTAAAATTTGCATCACTTGCCCATCGTGTGTACTAAAAATTCTTGCATCCAACAGACTTCATGACAAGGCATATGATAACCTTTATGAACTTTATAAAGTCATCTGCACACTATCAATTAGTCAAGTCCAATGTGAGAGGCCATTTTCAAAGCTAAAGTTCATAAAGACAAGGTTAAGAAATTCACTGTCTGAGGAGAATTTGGAATCATACATGTTGCTATCCATTGAAAAGGAATTGTCAGATGAATTGGATGCAGAAGCAATTATTGGCAGATTTGCACAATCATCTAGCGAACACAAACAATTGCTCTTAATATATTGGACTGCATGCAGTGCTCCATTGTGCTTTTGAACTATCTATTAATGTGTAAATTGTGCAGTAAACTATTTAAAAATATCAACCAATTACTTAAAATTTTTAAAAATAAATAAAAAATTCAATAACATTCTGTATTTACATTTGGTATCTACTGCCAGTAATATGTACAGTACATGTACACTGTAATTACTAAGAAATACGTATTTTTTCCACAAAAATTTTAATTGTACCCTTTTTTCCATATGTATTTTTTGAAAATGTTATTTATTCGTAATGAAAATTAAATGATAGCGTTGTAGTTGTGGATGGGCCCCCTTTGTCTCCTGGCAACCAATATTTTTAGACCCAGTCCGCCACTGGAGGGACGCAGCTCTTTTCGAACATTAGGAGTGTATTCAACGTGGTTATGGCACCGGCGGAGGGGAAGGAAACAGATGTGGTTGTGGCATTAGACTCCAAGAAAGCGTTTGACCGGGTAGAACTTGTTGGCAGTTCTGGAGCGGTTTCGGATTGGACCAAAATTTGTGGACTGGGTAAAGTTACTGTATAAGGAGCCAAGGGCAAGTGTCCACACAAATAACCTTAGCTCGGAATACTTTTCTCTCCACCGTGGGACAAGGCAGGGATGTCCTATGCCCCCCTGTAGTTTGCACTTGTGATTGAGCCATTGGCCATCGCGTTAGGATGTTTGGGCGTATGAAAAGGGATAGTGCAGTGGGGGGGGGGTTATAGAGCATAGGGTGTCCTTATATGCCGATGCCTTGTTATTAGATTTGTTGGAACAGAGTGTGTCAATAGGGGGAATACTGGAGCTGCTTTGGGTGTTTGGGTCTTTCTCGGGGTACAAATTAAATCTAGACAAGAGTGAATATTTTATGGTGTCTCAGCAAGGGATCGCCATTTTGTAGGGCAAGGACTCGCTTTAGATACCTGGGGGTGCAGTTTGCTCGGGATTGAGGGGCTCCGTAGGTACATTTCTAGTTTGGTGGGGAGTATGAAAGCTGATCTGGGAAGGTGGGTGGTCTCCCTCTGTCACTGGCGGGTTGGGTACAGGCAGTTAAAATAAATGTGTTGCTGCAATTTCTATTTAATTTCCAACGCCTGCCGATTTTCCTTCCAAAGGCATTTTTTTGAGAGATTGAATTAGAAAGATGCTACGACAAAGAGGAAGGCAGGCAGGCAGTTTGGATCTTCCGTACCTGATGTATTATTACTGGGCGCCGAATGTGGAGAATTATACAGAGCTGGGTCAGAGGTATTGACTCCCAATGGGTCAGAATGGAGGACAGTTTATGTAGCAGGTCGGGATTGAAGGCGCTAGCAAGAGCGCCGCTCCCGACGGCCCTGGGGAAATACTCAGGGAGTCTGGTAGTAATTTTGTTGAGAATTTGGAGGCAGTATCGCCAGCACTTCAGGTTGAGGGCAGGGTCAAGGGAAAGGCCAATTCAGGGGAACCATAGATTTGAGCCAGGGAAGTGGGCTGAAAATTTTCAGAGATGGAAGGAAAAAGGAATTAGGACATGAAAAGATTTGTTTCTTGGGAGTCAGTTTGCAGAATTGAAGGAACTGGGAGTGAAGTATGGGCTGGAGCAGGGGGAAATGTTTAGATACATGCAGGTTCTCGACTGCCAGAAAGGAGATAGAGAGCTTCACGGTAGAGCCGGCTTCCAGAATGCTGGAGGAGGTGCTAATGACAGGGGTACTGGAGAAAGGGGTCGTGTCGGCGGTTTATGGGGCTATTTTAGAAGAGGGGAAGGCACCGCTGGAAGGGATCAGGGCAAAGTGAAAAGAAAAATGAAAATCGCTTATTGTCATGAGTAGGCTTCAAATGAAGTTACTGTGAAAATCCCCTAGTCGCCACATTCCGGCGCCTGTTCGGGGTGGCTGTATGGAGCAGGGGTTCCTCTGTGAGGTGCCCTGGAGGGTGAACGGCTCCACCTCATGCGCGAGGTTGTGGCTGATGCAGCTGAAGGTGGTATATGGAGCACACCTCACAAGGGAAAGGTTGAGCCGGCTCTTTGAGGGAGTAGAAGATGTATGTGAACTTTGCGGGGTGAGGCCCGCAAACCACGTTCATATGTTTTGATTCTGTCCAAAGCTGGAGGATTACTGGAAGGAGGTTTTTAGGATGATCTCTAAAGTGGTGCACGTGAAATTTTACCCGGGCCCTTGGGAGGCCATATTCGGGGTGTCGGACCAGCCAGAGTTGGAAATGGGTGAGGAGGCAAATGTTATAGCCTTTGCCTCGTTGATCGCCCGAAGGCGGATCCTGTTGGGATGGAGATCAACACCCTGTGCCCTGGCATGGCGGAGGGAACTGCTGGAATTCTTGACCCTTGGGAAGGTCAAATTTGAACTGAGGGGAAGGATGGAGGAGTTCTACTATTCATGGGCATTATTCATTATGCACTTTCAAGAATTGGATTACATCGAACATTGGGGGGAGGGGGACTGTACATGTTAATGGTGAATATGAGTGATTCCCGATTGCTTTTTGTTATTTGTTTATGTTAACATGCGGGCTAATGTTTGGGGTTTGGTGGGAGGATGGGATTGTTGTTATTAATTTGGGGATTGGCATTGCATTCATTACTGATTATTGTTGGGTGTAAATTTGGGAGAAAATGTGAAAAGGGAGGAGAATAAAAATATTTTTTTTAAACTTTTTCCATTTGTTAACATTCTCCAAACTGACCATGACCAAGAGCTTTGGTCAAGTCATCCTTTCTGTCCTTTGTGTTAACCATTTCACATCCTTCACCAGTGGCTGCGAAGGAATAGTGACAATTCTAAGTCATAATGCTATGTGACACTATGTAACACACAGCCACTTACAGGTGGAGGTGCCCCACATGTCTGCTCCCATGAAATGAAATGAAAATGAAAATCAAAATTGCTTATTGTCACGAGTAGGCTTCAATGAAGTTACTGTGAAAAGCCCCTAGTCGCCACATTCCGGCGCCTGTCCGGGGAGGCTGGTACGGGAATCGAACCGTGCTGCTGGCCTGCTTGGTCTGCTTTAAAAGCCAGCGATTTAGCCAAGTGAGCTAAACCAGCCCCTAGTGAGCTAAACCAGTCCCATTGTTCTTTTAAAGTTAGAAGCCTTGGTTTGGTAGACTCACTAATATTCTGTGTAACTGAAGGATAACCTCCCTACTTTTATATTAAATCCCCCCATAATAAACAATAACATTCTATTAGCTTTCCTTATTGCTTGCTGTATCTGCATGCTAACATTTTATAATTCATGGACCAGGACACCCAGATCCCTCTGCATCAAAAAGCCCTCAACATTTAGAAAATATGCTTTTCTTTTATTCTTCTTGCCTGAATGGACCATTTCAAACTTGCCACATTGTAAACCTTTTAGTATACCATTGCCCGCTCGTTTAACCTATCCATATCTTTTTGGAGCTTATTTATGTCCTCTTTGCAACTTACTTTCAAGCCATTTATATAAATTGTAAACCACATTGATCCCTTTGACATACCACTCATTACATCTTTTCAACCAAAAGAATACCCATTTATGCCTACTCTGTTTCTAGTTAGTTAACTAGCCAATTGGCTATCCATGTCAATATATACCCCGCAAGCTTTTATTTTCCTCAATAACACTTTGTAGAATAGACTTTAGTTGGCGGATTAGTTGCCTTAATACCCTATATTCTTTCTAACCAGCTGCTTGACTATATTTCATGGCAATAGGCACTTGGCAAAGCATGATGGATATATATTAGCCTTGTTTCAGTCAAGAAGTTCTGCATGTAATAGTAGAAGGTCAGTCCATGTAAACAAGTGCACAGCTGCACATTGTTGCTGACAGCAGACAATTGTTATTGTCCTTACACTAGGAATTCAAGGCCTGTTATTTAACGCTGCTCGCTTTTCTGTCTCTGGGCTTATCAAAGGAATGCTTCATTTTTCTAAATATTGCTTATTGAACAATATAAAGTACTGCCTTGCCTTTGTACAGTGGGGAACAATTAGAAGGATTGTGGTCACTCTAACTCCCTTCACAAACTTCGTGTTAAATAAAGGACCTTTGGCGAAAACTCGAAGTGCTGGTATTTTTTTCCTCAACAATTGGCGTAGTCCTTGCAGTTTCCCTAATTTAACAGGAAGTGAACCCCGAAACAAATCTCTAAACAGGACTCGCTCAGCTGAAAGGGAGAGAGCCATAGCGCGACCCCAGCTGAAATACCTAATTGTTCCCCACTGTACACTGTACAAATCCCTCTCCTTTGCAGAGTCCACTTCACATATCTTTCCGGACGTCTGTACCGTGGCTTCTGGGTGACCCGTAAGGGGGCGTCCGAGTTTATTACCCATCGTGGCCTCTGGAAAAACTTTAAAGCACACACAAGTAACAACAAAAACTATAAGGAGTGCTCACCGGTGTCAGTCCTTTTGCGAATCTCGAAGCTTGCTGATTGTTCAATTTGGTTTTCTTTTTTTTTCAGTCTCTAAGGCACCTTTGTTCTTCTCATGCAGCTACCAGTAATTTATTAATTAAGATAACTCTCCAAGCATGAGTCACTGGCCAGTAATTAAGGCTGCCGAGCTGCAGATGCAGCCTCCACCCCTGCAGGAGAGGTAGAAACAGCGGCCGCTGGACCGTCCTCTAGTGGGGGTGTGCCCTCGCCTGACAGCACGGTGTCCGACGGACAGCTGCGGTCAGCAGGACCTGTTATCCAGCACCCCAAGATAATGATAGGAGATGTACCTGTCTTAAACGCTGGACCCCGGCAGAAGTCAGGACTATGGTTCATGAGGCTCCGGACCCAATAAAGAAACCTACTGCATTCCACAACTGGTTACAGCAAATGTGTGGTATTTATAGCCCCATCCCAGGGGATGTTTTACTGCTTTTAAAATACGCTTATGGTGCATTTAACAGACGGAATCGCGGTCCCACCCGGTATAAACGGGGACTCGGCTCACACTGATGATCATTTAAATGAAGGAAATGAGTCCCTTGAACACTGGTTAGCAAATAGGGGGAAAGAGGCTATCATGCAAGGGGCCAAGAAGCATAGTGACATCGGGGAGGTGACACGGTTTTTGCAGAAAAAGGGGGAGAGACTGCCCGAATTTGTGGCCAGATTTAAGAACTGTTGGGATGAAAATGCCGGTGTTGCATTGGAAGGCAATGGACCTTTAGCGGTGCAGACATTGTTGAATTGCATGCTACCAGAGCATGCGCAAAGTTACAAATTGATTAATCTCACCAGGCAAACACAGCCATGGACTGCAGTGGTTACCTCCTTGGTAAACATGGACCGGGAAGGACTGTTTATAGCCCCCAAAGATCAAAAGCCTAGAATCGCAGGGCAATTCTACCAGGGAAAGGGTGGGCACGGTCGGGGTCAGCAGGCCACCAGAGGGCAGAGAGGCAGTGGTAGAGGCAGAGGACAGTGGCAAGGGAGGGATAGATCCCAGGATCAATGTAGAAGATGTGGGGCAAAGGGACATTGGGCTCGTGATTGTGAGTTTAACCCCCAGGAAGGATGCGCCCCACTCGGAGACATGCCCCCTCCCCCACCTCCCTTTACGTACACTGACCCGAACCCTAATCGAAGCCAATAGGGGTGCCACGGAGAAAAGGTGATACAGGCAGCTATGATCAGATTGTCCAACTCAGTAAGAGACAAACCTATGACAACGGTTAAAATAGGGAATCATTATGTGGACCTTCTGGTCGATACCGGCGCTACTATGTCGTCTGTGCCGCCCTCCGTGGAAATAACCACCGGTGAGTCCTCCATTGTCACTGTGGGAGTAGCCGGTATTCCCATGACTGAGGCAGTATCACACCCGACTAACCTGGAAATTGACGATATCCCCCGGTCGATACTATGATTATTTCAAAAACTACGCCCCTCACCTCTGCTTGGCAGACAGACCCTCTGTAAATTGGGGGCAATAATTCATTGCACTAAGGAGGGTATGTTCATGGAACTGTCTCAGATACGAGCTCATCAGTTGTTGAATTTAATAGCTTCTGACCAAGAGCCAGATCGCTCTGTGTCTGTGTTATATTGCTGGCAGCTGGACATTAACCCTTACAGCACGATCTTTAAACAACTGCAGGAAGCATTACAAAAGATTACTGACCCTTGGGCGCAGCTATTAAAACACCTGATAGGGACCAGCCGAGAGAGCATAGTGACCCACTGCACAGCTTGGTATGCTCGTGAGGACGAGCAGGCATACAATTTACAAGCACAATGTCACCTAGGGAAGCTGACAAAATTACATGTCACCCCATTTTTATTTTTCACTGTTGTGGGATTAGGAATGTTAGTACAGTTGACTGATAGTCAGTCTTTAGGATGGGCTAAACTTCAGAACCCCATTTAACATTGGCCGTAAGACATCCCGCTAAGGCAAAGCAAATGGGAGAATCAATGAAATAGGCCAGAGGAAAAGAAGTACTACATCAGATTGATGTTGAAATAGATGGACACAATTGCCTGGTTGAGTGTTATGGCAGACAGGAGGGCAGAGTGACCTAGAAGGAGGAACAATGAAAGACATTTCATTTGAAAGACAACAACCGCCCCGAAACAGTCACCATTTACTCCCTTCAGTCCTTGTTCAGGTACTGGCAGATCTATGGGCACAGCATAAAAATCATGTTGGAAAGGTACATTCTGCCCCAGCGCATAGGGTACAGTTACAGAAGAATGTTGCCCTGCCATGCTTGAAACAATACTGGTTGGCACCGGACGCAGAAAAAGGGATAGAGGGAGTGATCAGTGCACTATTACAGCAAGGGGTGCTGAAGAGGACACAAAGCCCCTGTAACACCCCTATACTCCCTATTCCAAAAGTGGGAAGACCCAACGAGTGACGATTTGTGCAGGATCTCAAAGCCATCAATAAAATTGTTATACCTATTGCTCCATTGGTGCCGGACACAAATGTCATTTTGTCTTCTATATCACCAACAGCAGACACTTCCTCTGTCATAGATTTATGCTCAGCCTTTTTCTCCATACCACTGCACCTGAACAGCCAATATTTGTTTGCTTTTACATATCGGAATCAACAGTACACTTGGACACGCCTTCCGCAGGGCTACACAGAAAGCCCGGCAGTATATGCTGCGGCGGTTAAGAGAGACTTGGATGAATGCCAGTTGTCGTCCGGCTTAACGCTGTTGCAATATGCGGGTGATTTATTATTGGCCTCAGAGGGGGGTCTAACTTGCCAACAGGATACCCTTTTGTTATTGACACATCTGGCAAAAAGAGGCATAGGGCCTCCATGGAGAAGCTGCAATTCTGCCAGGAGACAGTTCAGTATTTGGGATTTCAGCTTCAGCAAGGACAGCGGAGGTTTGGGTCTGGGAGAATACAGGCTGTAGCAAGGGGTCCAACTCAGCGAACAAAAAAGGAAATCCTCACCTTCCTTGGCATGGTGGGCTATTGCAGGCGGTGGATACCGTACTTTAGGGAGATGGACGCGGTACTGCGCAAGGCTACCCTACAAGATGTCCCTTCAGTTGTTACTTGGACCCCAGCGAGGGAACAAGCATTTTGTAACTTGAAACACGCCATGATTAGCGCCCCTGCCTTGGAACTTCCTAATTACACCAAGCCCTTTATGTGAATGAAGCAGGGGGATTTGCAAAAGGGGTCCTGGTGCAGGAGCATGGAGGAGGGAAACGACCCCTTGCCTACTACTCGGTCGCCTTATGTGCAGTGGTAAAATGGTATGCCAAGTTGTTTAAGGGCAGTAACAGCCACAGCCGCCATAGTAGAAAAATAAGTACCCCTTGTACTCGACCATCCGTGTACAGTATTGGTTCCTCACTCTGTTTTGCTGCTGCTTAATTCATCCGCAACGCAGCATTTTTCGGCGGCCCGACGCACTGGATACGAGGTAATTCTTCTCTCTAAGACTAACTTTACTTACAAGCGAGCGCTGGCTATCAACCCGCGCCTTCGGAAGAAGAACATCTGTTTCATCATGACTGTGTACAATTGGTTGAAGCCACCACATCCCCTCACCCTGATTTACTGAGTCACCCACTTGAAAATCCAATCATCATTTTTTTTTACAAATGGATCCGCGAACCGACCAAATGATACGATCCAGCAGAGGGCAGCAGAGCAGAGCTTCTCATTGGCTGTTCCGGGGAGATTTGAATACGTGCAGTGCGGTCAGCGTAAGTTGAAGGTGTACATGCGCAAGTGACCCGAGGAGTTTGAGTGAAGGCAAGCGTCCAGCAGAGGGCAGCAGAGCAGAGCTTCTGATTGGCTGTTCCTGGGAGATTTGCATACGTGCAGTGCGGTCAGCGTAAGCTGAAGGTGTACCTGCGCAAGTGACCCGAGGAGTTTGTGTGAAGGCAAGCATCCAGCAGAGGGCAGCAGGGCAGAGCTTCTGATTGGCTGTTCCGGGGAGATTTGCATACGTGCAGTGCGGTCAGCGTAGTTGAAGGTGGTTTGTAACCCAAAAGAAAGTTCTGTCCGTCGGATTGCTAAACTAACAAGTTATTTTTTTTTTAGTTTTCAGTAGTTGGGAAGTTAGTTCAGTGGGAATGGAGGTTGGGGCAGTTGAATGTTCCTCCTGCAGAATGTGGGAGGAAAGGGTCTCCTCTGACTACATCAGAGTGTCCCTGCTGACTACATCTGTGGGAAGTGCACCCAACTCCAGCTCCTCGAGAACCACATTAGGGACCTGGAGCTGGAGCTGGAAGAACTTTGGATCATTCGGGAGGCGGAGGGGGTTATTGAGAGGAGTTATAGGGAGGTAGTCACACCTCAGGTAAAAGAAGAAGGTAGATGGGTTACCGTCAGGGGAGGGAGAGGGAACCGGCAGGCAGTGCAGGGATCCCCTGTGGTCATTCCCCTCAATAACAAGTACACCGTTTTGGATACTGTTGAGGGGTACGACTTACCAGGGGTAAGCAATGGGGCACAGGTCTCTGGCACAGAGTCTGTCCCTGTTGCTCAGAAGGGAAGGGAGAAGAGGAACAGAGCACTTGTCATTGGGGACTCCATAGTTAGAGGAACAGACAGGAGGTTCTGTGGGAATGAAAGAGACTCACGGTTGGTGTGTTGCCTCCCAGGTGCCAGGGTTCATGATGTCTCTGATCGTGTTTTTGGGATCCTTAAGGGGGAGGGGGAGCAGCCCCAAGTCATGGTCCACATAGGTACCAACGACATAGGTAGGAAGAGAGATGGGGATTTGAGACAGAAATTCAGGGAGCTAGGGTGGAAGCTGAGAGCTAGAACAAACAGAGTTGTTATCTCTGGGTTGTTACCCGTGCCACGTGCTAGCCAAGTGAGAAATAAGGAGAGAGAGGAGTTGAACACATGGCTACAGGGATGGTGCAGGAGGGAGGGTTTTGGTTTCCTGGATAATTGGGGCTCATTCTGGGGTAGGTGGGACCTCTACAAACAGGATGGTCTTCACCTGAACCAGAGGGGTACCAATATCCTGGGCAGGAGATTTGCTAGTGCTCTTCGGGGGGCTTTAAACTAATTCATCAGGGGGATGGGAACCTAAATTGTAGTCCCAGTGTACAGGATGTTGAGAGTAGTGAGGTCAGGGATAGGGTTAAAAGTTCGAAAGAGGGCACCGGCAAGCAAGACGCTGGTTTGAAGTGTGTCTACTTCAACGCCAGGAGCATCCGGAATAAGGTGGGTGAGCTTGCAGCATGGGTTGGTACCTGGGATCTCGATGTTGTGGCGATTTCGGAGACATGGGTAGAGCAGGGACAGGAATGGTTGTTGCAGGTTCCAGGATTTAGATGTTTCTGTAAGAACAGAGAAGATGGTAAAAGAGGGGGGGGTGTGGCATTGTTAATCAAGGAAAGTATTACGGCGGCAGAAAGGACGTTTGAGGACTCGTCTACTGAGGTAGTATGGGCCGAGGTTAGGAACAGGAGTGGAGAGGTCACCCTGTTGGGAGTTGTCTATAGACCTCCGAATAGTTCCAGAGATGTAGAGGAAAGGATTGCAAAGATGATTCTCGACAGGAGTGAGAGGAACAGGGTAGTTGTTATGGGGGATTTTAACTTTCCAAATATTGACTGGAAATACTATAGTTCGAGTACTATAGATGGGTCAGTTTTTGTGCAGTGTGTGCAGGAGGGTTTTCTGACACAGTATGTAGACAGGCCAACAAGGGGCGATGCCACATTGGATTTGGTACTGGGTAATGAATCCGGCCAGATGTTAGATTTAGATATAGGTGAGCACTTTGGTGATAGTGATCACAATTCGGTTATGTTTACTTTAACGATGGGCAGGGATAAGTATATACCGCAAGGCAAGAATTATAGCTGGGGGAAAGGCAATTATGATGCTATTCGGCAAGATTTAGGATGCATAGGATGGGGAAGGAAACTGCAGGGGGTGGGTACAATCGAAATGTGGAGCTTTTTCAAGAAACAGCTACTGCGTGTCCTTGATAAGTATGTACCTGTCAGGCAGGGAGGAAGTTGTCAAGCCTTATTGAGGTTTTTGAGAAGGTGACCAAACAGGTGGATGAGGGTAAAGCAGTTGATGTGGTGTATATGGATTTCAGTAAGGCGTTTGATAAGGTTCCCCACGGTAGGCTATTGCAGAAAATAAGGAAGTATGGGATTGAAGGTGATTTAGCGGTTTGGATCAGTAATTGGCGAGCTGAAAGAAGACAGAAGGTGGTGGTTGATGGCAAATGTTCATCCTGGAGTTCAGTTACTAGTGGTGTACCGCTTTTGGGGCCACTGCTGTTTGTCATTTTTATAAATTACCTGGAAGAGGGTGTAGAAGGATGGGTTAGTAAATTTGCAGATGACACGGAGGTTGGTGGAGTTGTGGATAGTGCTGAAGGATGTTATAGGATACAGAGGGACATACATAAACTGCAGAGCTGGGCTGAGAGGTGGAAGATGGAGTTTAATGCGGAAAAGTGTGAGGTGGTTCACTTTGGAAGGAGTAACAGGAATGCAGAGTACTGGGATAATGGCAAGATTCTTAGTAGTGTAGATGAACAGAGAGATCTCGGCATCCAGGTACATAAATCCCTGAAAGTTGCCACCCAGGTTAATAGGGCTGTTAAGAAGGCATATGGTGTGCTAGCCTTTATCAGTAGGGGGATTGAGTTTCGGAGCCACAAGGTCATGCTGCAGCTGTACATAATTCTGGTGCGGCTGCTCCTGGAGTACTGCGTGCAGTTCTGGTCACCACATTATAGGAAGGATGTGGACGCTTTGGAAAGGGTTCAGAGGAGATTTACTAGGATGTTGCCTGGTATGGAGGGAAGGTCTTACGAGGAAAGACTCAGGAACTTGAGGTTGTTTTCGTTAGAGAGGAGAAGGCTGAGAGGTGACTTAATAGAGACATATAAGATAGTCAGAGGGTTAGATAGGGTGGACAGTGAGAGTCTTTTTCCTCGGATGGTGATGACCAACACGAGGGGATATAGCTTTAAATTGAGGGGTGGTAGATATGGGACAGATGTCAGAGGCAGTTTCTTTACTCAGAGAGTAGTAGGGGTGTGGAACGCCATGCCTGCAACAGTAGTAGACTCGCCAACTTTAAGGGCATTTAAGTGGTCACTGGATAGACATATGGATGAAAATGGAATAGTGTAGATCAGATAGGCTTCAGATGGTTTCACAGGTCGGCGCAACATCGAGGGCCGAAGGGTCCGTACTGCACTGTAATGTTCTATGTTCTATGACCCTCCTGGCCAGCTATGCAATCGTAACTCCATTCGAGATAGTGGAATCTGCCCAAGCTGCGAATTATTTGCGCTTACTCAGGCATGTATTCTAGCTAAAAGTAAGACAGTCAACATTTACACTGATTCTCGATACGCTTTTGGGGTAGTACACGATTTTGGACAATTATGAAAAAGCAGGGGGTTCATAACTTCCTCCAGCCAACCTATTAAGCATGCTAAATTGTTTTTAAATTTACTAGATGTTGTTCAGCTGCCCAGCAAAATAGCCGTGTTAAAGTGCAGTGGTAAAGGGTATGCCAAGTTGTTTAAGGGCAATAGCAGCCACAGCCCCCATAGTAGAGGAAAAGCCAGATTGGATCCACGCAACTCGGTGCAAACTCCATCATACGGAACTGTGAGAGTACTCGTGAAACGCTGACCTGAAGAGAATGACACCGTTGATGTTTTTATATATTATGCTACTAATCCAACATCATGTAGAGGCTAAACTGAACACTAATAAACAGAACACTAACACCTTGATATACATGTCCCACTCATATGCAGAAAGGGTAAATACGTCCAGTTGTTGGGTTTGTACACAAATTCCCAGATGCTCGGGGGAGGGCATCCCCGTAAGGCCCATCCCATTCACTGGTAACGAGATAGCAGAGTGGGCCCTGCGACAAAATCATACAGGTCATGATGAGGATACACAGGATATGTTAGATTAGAGATCAGCTGGATATGATATGAATAGGTTTAATGAATGGTGGTGGCCGAGATTTAATGTAACATGCCAACCGCCCTATCTGATCCTTCCCAATTATACTGGAATCCCAAAAAGGTAGCATATGCTCTGGGAAACATCAAACACATGGGACCTATCCAGTCGGCACGAGCTAGTGCGACCAGACCTTGAATTGGCAACCCCCTATGCCCCGCCTCACAGTTAAAGGGCTATTCATCTTTGACTGGTCAGTGGTTGAAAATAGAACTAGTGGCAGTCCCTGGGGAGGGGATCCGATTGGACTAATGATGACTAATAGTAAAGGAAACCTGACTGCATATAACGGCACCTATTGTATCTGTGGACGTAAGACGTACCCGTGGTTACCAGAAAATTGGGAAGGCTCCTGCTATTTGGGATATGTGGTCCCTTATGTACATCACGTCCAACTAAGGGACCACCCCATCACAGGACGACACGAAGTGTTATGATATGGACACAAATGCTGGGAATTATGATGCCACCATTAGGAATAGCTGCTAATGTCCACTGTAGCGACCTGGGGTGGCCACTTCCCGATTCCAAAATGGATGCCCGCCAAGAATACAGGGAAATTGGCCAGGCACAGAAAAACAAGCAGGTGCAAGGTTTCCTGTGTATTAAGACTTGCAGACCCCAGACAGAACCGAAACCAAAAGCAATCTACATATTAATGAGCAATCCCCAGGAACAATTAGATACATTGAGGCGATTGGGACCAAAACAGACTCCTCGGCGCCAGCAGGAACCAGGACAAAGGAAGGATAACGAACACATAAGAACCGCCCAGCGATCAGGGAACAGCTCCAGTATTGGAGAAATCGAAAGAACCGATTGGAACATGGTCCAATTAATTGGGACCAGGTCCGGGTTCCGCCCACAAGGGTGCGAAACCCCTGCAGACTATAAGATAGAGTCCCCAAGTTCAGTTCGCTCTCTTGGCAGGCTTTCTTGGCAGGTTCTCTTAGCAGCTCGAAAGAACTCTTGACCGTGACTCTCAACAAGGAGAGACCTGCCAAGCAGCTGCACCAACCAAGTAAGTCTCCAGTCAACGCATGCTACGAGATAGGCGCTCCTAGCTACTATTCCATACCAACTTTGAAGCCAGCAGATTCAGACCCGGACAAAGGCCATTGTTCCCATGGCCTGGTGCGCCATTTGGTAGCTAAGTATAGGCCTATAGTTATAGTGATAGTCTAGTAAGTAGAGTTTCATGCATGAGTAGTGATTGACTGTGTGTATAATAAATGTGTTTTGATTTGAAACTTACTAACTGGTGTATTGAGTTATTGATCAGCACTTGTCTTTGATACTCGTGGTGGTATCAGAATGATACCTGGCGGACTTCCGGTTGCGGCTATGACTAGCTAAGTCGCACGTTTGGCGGCTCCTGCTACAAAAGTGTTTTCGGGCCGACTGGAGGGCCCCAACGGCGCTGGAAGGACAAATCCCGGTGGGGGAAGGCTCCCTGAGGAGAACCAGACCAACTTTATGGTCGGTACCCGGAGTGGGGTGGCAAAGAAAGCAACAGCAGCTCCCCAAAAAAAGCGGGGGAAGAAGACCAAAATGGCGGCCGGTGGCGCACCCGAGGAATGGAGGAAATGGGCGGAGGAGCAGCAGGCCGCTCTCCTGCGCTTCTTTACGGAGCTGAAAGTGGAGCTCCTGGAGTCAATGAATGCGACGACCACCAGGCTGATGGGAGCCCAGGCGACCCAAGAGGCGTCGATTCGGGAGCTGCAGCAGGAGATGACTGCGAGGGAGGAGGAGGCCACGGTCCTCGTGGGAAAGGTAGAGGTGCACGAGGCACTCCACCTGAAATGGCAGAGCCGTTTTGAGGAGCTGGATACCCGAATGAGGCGGAAAAACCTGAGGATCTTGGGCCTGGCAGAAGGCCTGGAGGGGTCAGACCTCCCGGGATACGTAGCAGAAATGCTGAGCTCCCTGATGGGGGCAGGGGCCGTCCCTTCGCCCCTGGAGCTGGAAGAGGCCTACAGGGTCATGGCTAGGAAGCCAAGAGCAAATGAGCCCCCGAGGGCGGTGCTGGTGCGGTTCCAGCGACTCAGCGATCGTGAGTGCTGGAGTGGGCCAAGAGGGAAAGGAGCAGCAAGTGGGAGAACTCGACGGTGAGGGTGTACCAGGACTGGAGTGCGGAGGTGGCAAAGCGGCGGGCCCGGTACAACCGGACGAAGGCGGTGCTACATGAAAAACGGATCAGGTTCGGAATGCTGCAGCCAGCGCGCTTGTGGGTCACCTACAAGAACCAACACCACTATTTTGAGTCCCCAGAGGAGGCGTGGGCCTTTGTACAGGAAGAGAAACTAAACTCGAATTAGACCCAGGGGATACTTGGCGGCCGTAGCCGCTCGGGTACTTTCAGCTGAACAAGCGGTTCTTTTTCGGCTGGGTCGGAACTGGGCAACTCTTATTGGAACGGTTTCCCCTTTTTTTTTCTTTCTTTGTTTGGATCTTGAACTCTTGCTTTGGTTTTTCTTCTGATGTTTTTCCCCCCTTTGCCAACTTCCCTTAGTTATTGTTATTGTGGTTATTCATGGTTATTTATATTGTTTGGTAGAGGGCGACTGTTAAGTACATTGTTATTTGTTATCTATCTGTTATTTATGATGTTAAGTTGGGGAGGCGGGACGGGGGGGAGAGCAGATCGGGGATATGGGCTCCTAGGGGGGGTTCTTTACAGGCATGGATGGGGACGGGGGTGGAACTGAAGATGGCGGGGTGGGGTGTGGCAGGGCGAAAGTGCGGGCTTTCCTCTGTTTTCCCGCGCGCGGGGCAGAGGAGGGGGGAGGGGAGGAGCGCGGGGCGTGGCTAGCAATGGCGACCTTTCCCGCGTTGGAGCGGGGCCAGGGAGGAGTGGCAAGGGGGGGAGGCCCCCCCCCCCCGAGCCGGGAGGAGTCGGAGTGTGGCAGGAGCAGCCGGGTCAGCGTAAACCAGCTGACTTACGGGAGTACGATGGCGGGTACATCGCGGCTAGGAGGGGTCCTAGCCTGGGGGGGAGGGGGTGGGGGTTAGGGAGGGACACCGGGTTGCTGCTGGAAAGACCAGGAATGGGAAGTGGAGGACTGGAGGGGTGGGGGGAGGGGGCCATCGCCATGGGGAGCGGGTCAGAAGGGGAGGGTCGACCCGGGGCGAGCAGGGAACAGGACATGGCTAATCGGCAGGGGAAGGGGGCGGGTCGTCCCGCGACCCGGCTGATCACTTGGAACGTGAGGGGGCTGAATGGGCCGGTCAAGAGGTCAAGGGTATTCTCACACCTGAAGGGACTGAAGGCTGATGTAGCAATGTTACAGGAGACCCATTTGAAGGTAGTGGACCAGGTTCGCCTGAGAAGGGGGTGGGTGGGACAGGTGTTCCACTCTGGATTGGACGCAAAGAACCGGGGGGTGGCGATTCTGGTGGGAAAGAGGGTGTCGTTCGTGGCGGAGGAGGTGGTGGCGGATAAGGAGGGTAGGTATGTGATGGTGAAGGGTAAGCTGCAGGGGGAGAAAGTGGTGATGGTCAACGTATATGCCCCGAACTGGGATGACGCGGGTTTTATGAGGCGCCTATTGGGCCTCATTCCGGGACTGGAGGCAGGGGGCTTGATCATGGGGGGGGGACTTTAACACAGTGCTGGACCCCGGGCTAGACAGATCGAGCTCAAGGACCAATAGGAGGCCGGCAGCGGCAGAAGTGCTGAGGGGGTACATGGAGCAGATGGGAGGAGTAGACCCATGGAGGTTTGGTAGGCCGAGGGCGAGGGAGTATTCCTTTTTCTCCCACGTCCATAGAGTGTACTCCAGAATCGATTTCTTCGTGTTGAGCAGGGGGCTGATCCCGAGGGTACGGGAAGCTGAGTACTCGGCCATTGCGATCTCTGATCATGCACCACATTGGGTGGATGTGGAAATGGGGGAGGCGCGGGACCAGAGCCCGCTGTGGCGGCTGGATGTGGGGCTGTTAGCGGACGACGAGGTGTGTAAAAGGGTCCGGAAGAGCATTGAGAGCTATCTGGACTTGAGTGACACGGGTGAGGTGCAGGTGGGGATGGTCTGGGAGGCCCTGAAGGCAGTGATCAGGGGAGAGCTGATCTCCATAAGGGCACACAGAGAAAGAAAGGAGAGGCAGGAGAGGGAGAGGCTGGTGGGGGAGCTATTGGAAGTGGATAGGAGATATGCGGAGGCACCAGAGGAGGGGCTGCTGGGAGAACGGCGCAGCCTGCAGGCCAAGTTCGACCTGCTGACCACCAGGAAGGCAGAGACGCAGTGGAGAAGGGCGCAGGGCGCGGTCTATGAGTATGGGGAAAAGGCGAGCAGGATGCTGGCACACCAGCTTCGCAAACGAGATGCGGCTAGGGAGATTGGGGGAGTGAAGGAGAGGGGCGGGAAGGTAGTGCAGAAGGGGCAAGAAGTGAACGGGGTCTTCAGGGATTTTTACAAGGAGTTGTATCGGTCTGAGCCGCCGACGAGGAGAGGGGGAATGGAGGACTTCCTAAACAAATTGAGGTTCCCAAGGGTCCAGGAGGGGCTGGTAGAAGGGCTGGGGGCGCCAATAGGGCTAGAGGAGCTAGTCAAGGGAATAGGTCAGATGCAGGCGGGGAAGGCACCGGGGCCAGATGGGTTCCCGTTGGAATTCTATAAGAAAAATGTGGACTTGGTGGGACCGGTACTGGTACGAGCCTTTAATGAGACGCGAGAGGGGGGGGTTCTGCCCCCGACAATGTCGCAGGCTCTGATCTCCCTGATATTGAAGCGGGATAAAGACCCCGTGCAGTGCGGGTCCTACAGGCCTATCTCGCTTCTGAACGTGGATGCCAAGTTGCTGGCAAAGATCCTGGCAGCTAGAATAGAGGATTGTGTGCCAGGGGTAATCCATGAGGACCAGACGGGGTTCGTGAAGGGGCGGCAGCTCAACAAGAACGTGCGGAGATTGCTGAATGTAATGATGATGCCGGCAGTGGAGGGGGAGGCTGAGATAGTGGTAGCGCTGGACGCGGAGAAGGCATTCGATAGGGTGGAGTGGGAGTACCTGTGGGAGACGTTGGAACGGTTTGGGTTTGGGGAAGGGTTTATTAAGTGGGTGAAGTTGCTCTACTCGGCCCCGACGGCGAGTGTAGTGACAAACGGGAGGAGGTCGGAGTATTTCGGGCTCCACCGAGGGACCAGGCAGGGATGTCCCCTATCCCCCTTACTTTTCGCACTGGCGATTGAACCGTTGGCGATGGCACTGAGGGGTTCAGGGGGATGGAGAGGACTGACTAGGGGAGGGGAGGAACATCGGGTATCGCTGTATGCGGATGATCTACTGCTGTACGTGGCAGACCCAGAAGGGGGAATGCCGGAGATAATGGAACTATTAGCAGAGTTTGGGGACTTTTCGGGGTACAAACTAAATTTGGGCAAAAGCGAGGTTTTTGTGATACACCCGGGGGACCAGGGAGAGGGTATTGGGAGACTCCCCTTCAAGCGCGCAGGAAAGAGCTTTAGGTACTTAGGGGTGCAGGTGGCAAGGAACTGGGGGACCCTCCACAAGTTGAACTTTTCCAGGCTGGTGGAACAGATGGAGGAGGAATTTAAGAGGTGGGACATGGTACCGCTGTCGCTGGCGGGGAGGGTGCAGTCAATCAAAATGACGGTCCTCCCAAGGTTCTTGTTTTTATTTCAGTGCTTGCCCATCTTCCTCCCTAGGGCCTTCTTCAAAAAGGTGACGAGTAGCATCATGAGCTACGTGTGGGCGCACGGCACCCCAAGGGTGAGGAGGGTCTTTTTGGAGCGGAGTAGGGACAGTGGAGGGCTGGCACTACCCAATCTCTCGGGGTATTACTGGGCGGCAAATGTGTCAATGGTGCGCAAGTGGATGATGGAAGGGGGGGGGGCAGCTTGGAAACGAATGGAGAGGGCGTCCTGTGGCAACACAAGCCTGGGGGCCCTAGTAACGGCACCATGGCCGCTCCCCCCCACGAGGTACACCACGAGCCCGGTGGTGGCGGCCACCCTCAAGATATGGGGGCAGTGGAGGCGACACAGGGGGGAAATGGGAGGTCTGTTGGCGGCGCCAATAAGAGGGAACCATAGATTCATCCCGGGGAACATCGACGGGGGATTTCAGAGCTGGTACAGGGTGGGCATACGGCAGCTGAAGGACCTGTTTATAGAGGGGAGGTTTGCGAGCCTGGGAGGGCTGGAGGAGAAGTTTGAGCTCCCCCCGGGAAACATGTTCAGATATTTACAAGTGAAGGCATTTGCTAGGCGGCAGGTGGAGGGGTTCCCCCTGCTCCCCAGTAAGGGGGCGAGTGATAGGGTGCTCTCGGGGGTCTGGGTCGGAGGGGGGAAGATATCAGACATCTACAAGATAATGCAGGAGGCGGAAGAAGAATCAGGGGAGGAGCTGAAAGCCAAGTGGGAAGGGGAGCTGGGAGAGCAGATAGAAGACGGGACGTGGGCGGATGCACTGGAGAAGGTCAATTCTTCCTCCTCGTGTGCGAGGCTGAGCCTCATTCAATTTAAGGTGCTGCATAGAACTCACATGACGGGGACAAGGATGAGCCGGTTCTTTGGGGGTGAGGACAGGTGTGTCAGATGTCGGGGAAGCCCAGCGAACCATGTGCATATGTTCTGGGCATGTCCGGTGCTGGAAGGGTTCTGGAAGGGGGTGGCAAGGACGGTGTCAAAGGTGGTGGGGTCCAGGGTCAAACCAGGATGGGGGCTTGCGATCTTTGGGGTCGGGGTAGAACCGGGGGTACAGGAGGCTAGGGAGGCCGGAATACTGGCCTTTGCGTCCCTAGTGGCTCGACGAAGGATATTAATTCAATGGAAGGACGCGAGGCCTCCAAGCGTTGAAACTTGGATTAACGATATGGCTAGCTATATTCAGCTAGAAAGGATCAAATTTGCCCTGAGAGGGTCGGTACAGGGATTCTCCAGGCGGTGGCAACCTTTCCTTGACTTTTTAGATCAGAGATAGGCGTTCGGGGTCGTGGCAGCAGCAACCCGGGGGGGGGGAGGGGGGGGGGAGGAGGGGAGGGGGGGGAGGGGAGGGGGGGGGAGGGGAGGGGGGGGGCAGCAATGGTCGTGGGGGGACATGCACGACTGTAACGCGGGCAAGTCTGCTCGCCGCTCATGTCTGAAACTGTAGGCTGCCTTGTTTGTTAAGTTGTTGCTTGGGGGGGGGGGGGGGGGGGGAGGAATGGTGCGCGCGAGAGGGCGGGCGAGGGAGGGATATTTGCCTAGAGGGATTGTGTTGTAAATAATTTACAAATTAGTAGGGGTAAATGTCTGTATGGAAAAACTCTTTCAATAAAAATTATTTAAAAAAAAAGAATGATACCTGGCGACTCTAGAGCAAAGATTATAAAACAGAGCAATTAAGTAAAAGCACACCGAGCAACACTACAACCTGCACGAATTACGAGACATCCTTGAGCAGGTAGCTAATGACACTGCGGAAGCTGTTAACCAGATAGAAACTGAGATGGTTGCTGTAAGAGCAATTGCCCTACAGAATAGAATGGCACTTGATTTTTTGTTAGCTGAAAAGGGAGGTACTTGTGCCCTAATTGGCAGGGACTAACAGGGACTATTCTTTCTAACCGGCTGCTTGACTATATTTCATGGCAATAGGCACTTGGCAAAGCATGATGGATATATATTAGCCTTGTTTCAGTCAAGAAGTTCTGCATGTAATAGTAGAAGGTCAGTCCATGTAAACAAGTGCACAGCTGCACATTGTTGCTGACAGCAGACAATTGTTATTGTCCTTACACTAGGAATTCAAGGCCTGTTGTTTAACGCTGCTCACTTTTCTGTCTCTGGGCTTATCAAAGGAATGCCTCATTTTTTTTTATATTGCTTATTGAACAATATAAAGTACTGCCTTGCCTTTGTACAGTGGGGAACAATTAGAAGGACTGTGGTCACTCTAACTCCATCCACGAACTTCGTGTTAAATAAAGGACCTTTGGCGAAAATTCGAAATGTGGTATTTTTTCCTCAACCCACTTTGATGTAGTACTTCATTAAATGTCTTCTGAAAATCTACGTACAGTACACCCACCGGTTCCCCTTTAACCACAGCACATGTGGCTTCCTCAAACAAACTCCAATAAATTGGCTGAACATGATTTCCCTTTTACAAAGCCATCTTGACTCAGTTTGATTACTTTAAACTTCTCTAAGTACTCGACTAACTTGATTCATAATAGTTTCTAACATTTTAGATGTAACAAATGTTAGATTAGCTGGTCTATAATTTCCGGCTTTTGGTCGCCTTCCTTTGAGTTACATTTGCTATCTCCCAATCTAAATGGGATCTTTTCCGAATTTCTGGAGTTTTGGAAAATCAAAACTAATGCATCATTTATCATACGAGGCACTTGTTTGAAAACCCTAGGATCAATTCCATCGAAACCTATGGACTTGTCACCCCGCAAACCCAACTATTTATTCAATATCACTTCTCTGGTGACCGTCATTTTCCTGAGCTGCTTTTGGGATGTTACTTATATTCCCCATTGTGAAAACTAATGCAAAACACCTGTTCAATTCATCTGCAGGCTCCTAGAGGACAAATACTCACTTTGGTAACTTATTTATTTTTTAAAAATATTTGTAGAAACTCTTAATAGGAGCATCCCTACCCGATAATCTGAACAGGTTCTGTGCCCGCTTTGAGCAGTCAGCCAATGCATCAGTGCCACCCGTCCCAACAGTCCGGGATACACCCATATCCACTATTACAGGCTCAGAGGTAAGAGCTGCCTTCTTGAAAGTGAATCCGCGGAAAGCGACAGGCCCCGACGGAATTCTTGGGTGAGCACTTAGAGCCTGCGCAAACCAGCTGGCGATTGTATTCTCAGATATCTTCAACACCTCACTCCTCCGCTCTGAGGTCCCCATCTCCATGAAGAAGACCACCATAATACCAGTAACAAAGAAGAACAAGGTAGCCTGCCTAAACGAATACCGACCAGTGGCCCTGACGTTTGTTATCATGAAATGCTTTGAGCGGCTCGTTATGAGATGGATCACTGCCAGCCTCCCAGACGGTCTCGATCCACTGCAGTTTGCGTATCGCCGTAACTGTTCCACAGCAGATGCTATCTTCCTGGCTCTACCTTCAACACTCTAACGCCTCAACAACAAGGACTGCTTGTTCATCGATTACAACTCCACCTTCAACACCATTATCCCAACAAGACTATAAGCCAAACTCTGCAACCTTGGACTTGACCCCTCCCTGTGCAGCTGGATCCTTGACTTCCTCAACAACAGAGCGCAATCTGTCAGGCTAGGCAACAACACCTCCTCCACAATAGTCCTCAACACCGGGGCTTTGCAAGGATGTGTGCTCAGTCCTCTGCTGTCCTCCCTATACAGACATGACTGTGTGGCAAGATTTAACTACAACTCAATCTATAAGTTTGCGGATGATACGACTGTGGTGGGCCGTTTCTCAAACAATGACGAATCAGACTACAGGAAGGAGATAAATCAGTTGGTTGCATGGTGTACCAAAAACAACCACTCTCTAAATGTCAGAAGACCAAGGAATTGATCATTGACTTCAGGCTGCGTAGCATGACACATACACCCCTATCTGCATCAATGGCTCCGAAGTGGAGACGGTTGATAGCTTTACGTTCCTGGGGGTCACCATCACCAACAGTCTGTCATGGTTCACTCACATTGATGCAACAGTCAAGAAAGCCCAACGATGTCTCTACTTCCTGCGGAAGCTAAAGAAATTTGGCATGTCTGTATCGACTCTCACAAACTTCTACAGATGTGCGATAGAGAGCATCCTATCCGGCTGCATCACAGCCTGGTATGGCAACTGCTCGGTCCAATATAGCAAGAAACTGCAAAGTGTGGTGAACGCAGCCCAACCTATCACACAAGTTTGCCTCCCCCACATAGATTCTATATTCACCTCCCGCTGCCTCAGCGAGGCATCCAGCATTATCAGAGACCTCTCCCACTCAGGCATTTCCTTCTTCCAGACCCTTCCATCAGGCTGAAGACCCGCACATCCAGACATAGGAACAGTTTCTTCCCCACAGCTACAAGACTCCTCAACGACTCCCCCTTGGACTGGTCTGTTCCCTGTAAGAACACTATTCACGACGCCCTATGCTGCTCTTGCTCATATATTTGCTTTGTTTGGCCCCCTTTCCACACTGTACAATCACTGTTTGTCGATGTACCATTTATTAATGTTCTCTGCTGATTATTCTTTTTGTCTGCTATGTACCTACTGTGTACATTCCCTTGGACGTAGAAAAATACTTTTCACTGTACTTCGGTACAAGTGACAATTAACCAAATCAAATCAAACATCTGTTTTTATATTTCTTGCTAGTTTTCTCTCATACTTTAAGTCATGCTTTACTGTTCCTTCTATCCTGTCCAGTTTTCTGACCTTCCACCTATCTTTGCTTTTGCTTTAACTGTGATACGGTCATGGATTTGCCTCATAACAACAGCAACACAAGACATAATAGAATTTGATATACCCAGTAGTAGGTAAAAATCTTCCCAGTAACAGCAGTCGCTAGTTTACGAAAGGCAGGATGGGATGTGCCTTTCTCGGTAACGGGATTATCATAATAATAATCTCTATTATTGTCAGAAGTAGACTTACATTAACAGAGCAATGAAGTTACTCTGAAAAGACCCCAGTCGCCACACTCCAGCGCCTGTTCGGGTGCTCAAGGGAGAATTCAGAATGCCCAATTCACCTCACAAGCATGTCTTTCGGAACTTGTGGCAGAAGACCGGAGCACCCAGAGGCAATACATGCAGACATGGGGAGAATGTGCAGGCTCCGCACAGACAGTGACCCAAGCAGGATGTGAACCTGGGATCCTGGCACTGTGAAGCAACAGTGCTAACCACTTTTCTGCCATGCCACCCATCAGAATCAGGCAGGAATCCCCAATTAGTAGAAACAGCTTATCTAGACGATTGGGCATTCATTGAGACATGCAAATGTTTATTTCTAGAGTCAAGGAATTTCAGGGGGTCAGATAGCCAAATATGCAGAAGGCAAATCAAAGGGAAATAAGTGTATAATTGCAAGGACCCTCAGATGCAATACAAGCCAGCTTACATCTAGCAGCCTCAGAAAGCAGAAAGGCTAGTTCAACAGATAACAGCCTCCAAGTCTTGGACCTAAAGCAGTGCAGAAACATTTGCAAAGAGAGTTTAAGTATCTTCGCTGAGCCAGGAAAAGACATTTTCCCCAGGCATCAACCCTGTATTGTGTGGTAATTATAAGCTTGATTTAACATGTTGTTTGGGGAAAAAGGAAAGTCTCAAGGAATTCAGTAATCATAGATATATTTTGGAACATGGGGTACATTCTACATAAACTGGGTACGTGTTAAATGGTTCAGACACTTAATTATCATGTATCCCCACAAACTGGTGTTCCTAGTTGAGATAACATCACAGGTAACATCGGTGTGCTTCATGAGCAGAAAATTGGGGACCAAATCCGGGATCTTAAAAAAATTTAATTCCTTCGGTATAGGTAATTTCTGACGTTTTAAACATAACAAGATTGAACAAGTGGAACCGAGTAATAGCATATGTTACAACACCCTGGGCAAGAGCACTGTCAATTCTAGCCCTACTCATCTTGGAGTCACATCACAAGTGGATTAATCAATAATTCTTGCAAAAATTCCTGAAGTCTTTGGCCCTCAGCCGCCAAATAATTCGGGTTTGTAAGTTGAAACACAATTACTGCTTATTTATAACAAGAATGATTTATTTTTAAATTTAGGGTACCCAATTACTTTATTTCCAATTAAGGGGCAATTTAGCGTGGCCAATCCACTAATCTGCACATTGTTGGGTTGTGGGGGCGAAACTCACGCGAACACAGGGAGAATGTGCAAATACCACACGGACAGTGACCCAGGGCCGGGATTAGAACCTGGGACCTCAGCGCCGTAGTCCCAGTGCTAACCACTGTGCCACGTGCCACCCTATAACAAGAATAATGGTTAAATATGTAGTACAGACAACTAGATGATGGCAAACTAAGCTATGACCATCCCTTTAACTGTCCTAACTTCTACCCACGCACACAACAGAGACAAACACAGGCCATGGGGGAGGGGGGTAGGGGACGGAGAAATAAGAAAGATGAGGGCCAAAAGAAAAAAAAGAGTATTTGCTTCCAATGATGGTTTTGTAGCAGGCTTCCCTCATAGCACGCTGTTTGATGAAAGTCCTTGGTTTACAGCTGGAAACTGTCTTCTTTACAGATTCATTCATTCATTCAGTATGATATTTACAGGTACAGACCTTCTGGAAAGTCACCTTAGTTTTTATCACATAGAGCCTTGCAACTCGAAACTCACATGCAGGCCTATTTATTTCTTGAGACATATTTAACATCAAACCTTGGGCTGGATTTTCTGCAGCCCCATGGTGAAATCATGTTTGGCGTGGGGGCGGAGAATCCAATTTCACGCCAAAATCAGGCATGGCGCTGGACCGGCGATTCTCCGGGACCCAGGAATCGGCATGTTCGCCATTGCTAGAGGCCCGGCCAGCGATCCTCCGCTCCTGACCGGCTGGGTTCCCGACGGCGTGGTTCTAACCACCTATTATCATTCAGGAAGTTTGCGTGGTGGCTGGGGACTCAGTCTGTGGCCGCCCTGGTTGTTGGGGGGGTGGGGGGGGGGGGGGGGGGGGGGGAGCAGGGGGAAATCAGAAACTGGGTGGGGGCCTTATAGGCGGCTGGGGGACAGATCGGGATGGTCAGGGGGGCCTACATTCTTCAACTGCCTCTGCAGTCTAAGTCCGCCATGGCGTTCGGCATGGCCCCTGGAGGCCGCCGCCGTGCACCTGACATAGGTGTCTTTGTTATCTAGGCATTCCAGAGAAGAGTGCAGGGCCATGGAGATGGCATCTGTTGTGGACCTGTTGCAGCAGTAGGCAAACTAGTGGATGAATGCAATCCAGGAGGCTGGAGTTGATTCGTGCCATGACTAACCTTTCAAAGCACTTCATGATGATGGATGTCAGAGCCACTGGACAATAGTCATTAACGCATGCTGCTTGACTTTGGTTGGTACAGGGATGATGGTATTCTTCATGAAGCAGATAGGGACCTCAGATTGATATAAAGAGAGGTTGAGATGTCTGTGAATACCCCCGCAAGCTGGTCCGCGCAAGACCCGAGTGCTCGTCCAGGTACCCCACCCAGGCCAGTGGCTTTCCGTGGGTTGACTTTCGACAAGGCTGCTCTGACGTCTGCAGTGGTGATCTCAGATACAAGTTCAAATGTGCCTTCTGGGGTGGAGGGCTCGCTCTCGCTGACCTCTTGCTCAATGCGGGCATAGAATGTGTTGAGCTCATCAGGGAGGGGTGGGTTCGAGCCGACGATTTTACATACATTCATCTTGCAGCCCGTTATGTCTTGTGATCTTGCCATAGATGGCGGGGATCCATGTGGCTAACTTGGGACTTGAGTTTGGTCCGGTACTGTCGTTTTGCATTTTTGATGGATTTCTTTAGATCAAATCTAGTTTTCTTGTAGAGGTCAGGGTTGCCTGACTTGAACGCCTCAGACCTGGACTTCAGCAAGCAGTGGATATCCCTGTTCATCCAGGGTTCAGGTTGGGAAACACGCAGATTTGCTTCTTTGGCACACAGTCTTCTGCACACTTACTAATGAAGTTAGTTACTGTAGTGGCGACTCGTTCAGTGATGCAACCATCAATTCAACCAGAGACACGAGTTGAAGTAAACTGTGGTTTTAACCAGCTTACAACTGAGCCTGCCTGCGACTATGCTGAACTGAAGGCAGACTCGCAAGACCACAGCACTTATACTTCCTGAAGGGGATGGAGCTGAGGGCGGAGCGCTGTAAATGCTCCTCATCTCCCCCTGTGGGCAGAACCGTGCAATGGCTCACAGATGGATCCCACAGGGACACAGTAATGTACAGTGTGAATTATAGTGGTTACACATTCACTCCGTTAAAAAATCAAGTCCGGCGGGGGTGATGGGTCTCCACATTCAGTCGGTCCGGCGGCTGAATAGTGCATTGCGACCGACGAAGCACCGGTGTTGTGGAAGGATGTTCAGTGCGGGTCCGGGGGTGGACTCTGGGGATGGTTCTTCCTGAGCTTCGTTCCTGCGAAGCGGTGTGTCGCGTGGAAGCAAATAGGCGCAGGGATGCAGGGCATGGGAAGTTGGGCGGGGTGTAGTGTGGAAGGTACATCGGCGGTAGTGGTAGTAGAGCCTGTGGGTGCCAGATCCCGGAGGGAAATGGTGTCCTGTCGGCCATCGAGGTGTTCAACAAACGCATAGTGGGGCTTCGAGTGCAGGAGTTGGACCCTCTCTACCAGGGGGTCAGTCTTATGTGTCCGAACGTGTTTTCAGAGGAGGACAGGGCCCGGTGTCCTCAACCAGGGCGGAAGCGAGAGCCCCGTAGTAGTTCCCCTAGGGAAGGCAAATAGGCGATCATGAGGAGTCTGATTCGTGGCTGTACAAAGGAGGGACCTAATACAATGGAGCGCATCGGGGAGGACCTCCTGCCAGTGGGAGGTCAGGAGATTCCTGATCCGTAGGGACAGTAGACGGTCTTCCAGATCATTGCGTTCTCCCTCTCCACCTGCCCGTTCCCCTGGAGCTATAGCTGGTAGTCCTGCTCGAGGAGATGCCCTTACTGAGCAGGTACTGACGCAGTTCGTCGCTCATGAAGGACGAACCCCTGTCACTGTGGACATAGTTGGGGAAACCGAACAGGGCGAATACACTGTGCAGGGCTCTGATAACCGTGGGGGTGGTCATATCGGGGCATGGGATGGCAAACGGGAAACGGGAGAATTCATCTATAACGTTGAGGAAATAAATGTTGCGATTAGTTGAAGGGAGGGGCCCTTTGAAATCGATGCTCAGGTTTTCAAAGGGCCAGGATGCCTTTACCAGGTGTGCCTTGTCTGGTCTATAGAAGTGCGGTTTACACTCCGCGCAGATCGAGCAATTCCTGGTGATGGCTTTACACTCCTCAGTGGAGAAGGGCAGGTCGCGGGCCTTGATGTCATGGGCGAGCCAGGTGATCCCCGGATGGCAGAGGTCATTGTGGATCGCCTGAAGATGGTCGTCTTGCACACTGGTGCATGTGCCGTGGGACAGGGCATCTGGGGGCTCATTGAGCTTCCCAGGACGATATACGATATCATAATTGTAGGTGGAGAATTCGATCCTCCACCTCAAGATCTTGTCATTTTTGATCTTGCCCGGCTGCGAATTGTCAAACATGAAGGCAACCGATTTTTGGTCAGTGATGAGGGTAAACCTCGTATCTGCGAGGTAGTGCCTCCAGTGCCACACGGCTTCCACAATGGCTTGGGCTTCTTTTTCGACTGAGGAGTGTTGAAGTTCGGAAGAGGAGTGGGTTTGGGAAACGAACGCCACTGGCCTGCCTGCCTGGTTCAGAGTGGCAGCGAAAGTGACCTCTGAGGCGTCGCTCTCCACCTGGAATTGGACAGACTCGTCTGTTGCACTCATGGCGGACTTAGCGATGTCCGCCTTGATGCAGTCGAAGGCCTGGCGAGCCTCAGCAGACAGTGGGGAGAGGGTTGCCTGAAATACTGGGTGGGCTTTGTCCGCATACTGGGGGACCCACTGAGCATAGTACGGAAAAAGTCCGAGGCACATCTTGAGGGCCTTGGGACAGTGAGGGAGAGGGAGTTGTAAGAGGGGGCGGATACGGTCAGGGTCGGGTCCTCGGACTCCGTTTTCCACGACGTAGCCGAGGATGGCTAGCCTGATGGCGCGAAAAACGCATTTCTCCTTATTGTAGGTGAGGTTGGGCTTTTGGGTGGTCTGGAGAAATCGGTGGAGATTGGCATCGTTGTCCTGCTGATCATGGCCGCAGATGATGACATTATCCAAGTACGGGAAAGTGGTCCGCCCGTACTTGTCCACCATTCGGTCCATTGCTCTTTGGAACACCATAACCCCGTTTGTGACGCCAAATGGGACCCGGAGGAAATGGAAGAGGCGGCCATCTGCCTCGAACGCCGTGTAGTGGCGGTCCTCCAGGCGGATTGGGAGCTGATGGCATGCGGACTTCAGGTCCAACGTGGAGAACACGAAGTACTGTGCGATCTGGTTTACCATGTCTGCAATCCGAGGGGGGGGGGGGGGGGGCGGTAAAGGTGTGTGAATTTGTTCATGGTCTGGCTGTAATCAACCACCATCCGGAGCTTTTCCCCGGTGTTGATGACCACCACCTGAGCTCTCCAGGGGCTGTTACTGGCCTCTATGACTCCTTCACGCAATAGGCGCCGGACTTCAGATCTGATGAACACCCTGTCCTTCAGACTATACCTCCTGCTACGAGTGGCCACTGGCTTGCAGTTGGTGAGGTCAGCGATGAGCGAGGGGGTTGCTAGGCTGCATATAGTGAGTGGAGGCAGGGGCCCGCCGAAGCCGAGTGTGAGGCTGCTGAGGTTACACTGGAAATCCAGTCCTAGTCGGAGCGGGGGGGCAGAGGTTTGGGAGAATGTACAATTTGAAATTTGTGCAATTAACGCCTTGTATCGTTAGAGTCGCTGAGGTGCGTCCTTGTATTTGGACTGAGTGCGTCCCCGAGGCGAGAGAGATTGTTTGCTGAGTTGGGAATACAGGGAGCGAACAGCGCCTTACCAGGTCCGGGTGAATGAAGCTCTCGGTGTTCCCGGAGTCGAAGAGGCATGGTGTCTCATGGCCGTTGATCCAGACGGCCATCATGGAGCTTTTGAGGTGCTTGGGCCGCGATGGGTCCAAAGTGACGGCGCTGAATTGAGTGTAGACGGCGTGGTCGGCGGTGCTGGAGTGGCCCCGCGATGACTGTTCCAGTTGAGTCGCGGGTGATGGCTAAGATGATCGCACGTGGCGGGTGGTGAGGATGATGACGGCCAAGATGGCCACCCCCATGGATTGCATTTGGCGGGCGGCGAGGAAGGTGGCGTCCAAGATGGCCGCCTCCATGGATCGCACGTGGTGGGCGGCGAGGAAGATGACGTCCAAGATGGCGGTCCCCATGGATCGCACGCGGCCGGTCGCAGGGGGGGGGGGGGGGGGAGATGGCCAAGATGGCGGCCCTCGTAAGTTGCACATGTTGTGTGGAGGCGGAGTCGGCAGACACGCTGCCAAGTTACGGGGTCTGCAAGCCTGAGAGTCGGAGGAGTGAGTGTTCGAGTTGAGTTTCGAGTTTTTGGATTTGGCCAGGCAGACCTTAGCGAAGTGTCCTTTTCGCCCGCAGCTGCTGCAGGTCGCATTGCTGGCCGGGCATTGCTGTCGGGGGTGTTGGGGCTGGCCGCATAAATGGCACGATAGTCCTCCGTGGTGGGCGGGTGGCCGCGCGGCGTAGGCCTGGGGCAGCCTTTGGTCGGGGGTCCACGATGGGATCGCGTGATCGGCCGGGAACGAGGTCACCAGTTTTACCGTGTCCTCCAGGTCCTGGGCCCCTTTCTCAAGAAGACGCTGCCGCACATAATTTGATTGGACCCCGCAACATAGACACCTCGGACGCGGGTTCCATGTGCTGAGAGGCTGTCACGGCCTGGAAATTACAGTCGCGTGCTAGGGCTTTGAGGTCACGTAAATAGTCATTTAGAAGGGCAGCACGGTGGCCTAGTGGTTAGCACAACTGCCTCATGGCGCTGAGGTCCCAGGTTCGATCCCGGCTCTGGGTCACTGTCCGTGTGGAGTTCGCACGTTCTCCCCGTGTCTGCGTGGGTTTCGCCCCCATAACCCAAAAATGTGCAGAGTAGGTGGATTGGCCACGCTAAATTGCCCCTTAATTGGAAAAAATGATTGGCTAATCTAAATTTATTTTTTAAAAATAGTCATTTCGCGACTCCCCAGGGCGCTGGCGACGAGTCGTGAAGATGTGTCGCGTGTAGACTTTGTTCACGGGCCACACGTACAGGCGGTCAAGCATCGCGAGGGCCTCAGTATAAGAGTCAGCTTCATTAAGTTGAGTAGAAATACGATGGCTCACCCGTGCGTGGAGGAGACTGAGTTTCTGTTCATCTGTAACAGAGGAGGTCATCAACGCAGCCAGGTAGGCCTTGAAACACCGAAGCCAATGCAAAAAAATTTCCTTTGCCTGTGGATCGAGTTCCAGTCAGTCAGGTTTGAGGGCTGATTCCATAATAGTTCTTTAAGCTGATTAAATTGATGTGACCATCAATTCAACCAGAGACACGAGTTGGAGTAAACTGCGGCTTTAATCGGCTTACAACTGAGCCTGCCTGCGACTATGCTGAACTGAAGGTGGACACGCAGGACCGCAGCACTTATACTTTCTGAAGGGGGTGGAGTCGAGGGCGGAGCCCTGTACATGCTCCTCATCTCACCCTGTGGGCAGAGCCGCGCAATGGCTCACAGATGGTGCCCACAGTGACACAGTAATGTACAGTGTGAATTATAGTGGTTACACATTCACCATATTCAGACCTGGTCACAGAGTTTTAAATTCTGACCGGTCCACTGACTCTAAGCAGTCCCATAGGAGATCATCCGATTCCTCAGACCAACAATGCACAACTTTCTTTGTCGAATTCTCCCGCTTCAGTTCTGCTGATGAGCCCGGAGCAGGAGAACAGCCTTGTGGTCAGATTTAGAAAGTTTACTTTAGCAGACTTAGCAGCTAGAAAGCAGCAGCCTGTGTGAGTCTGTTGTGTTTTTTAAACCTGTAAGATTTTTAACTCTTTCAGTAATGTTCCCCCTCCCTGATAGGACACAAGGTCTTTGGTTCGTCCTCCAGAACAATAAATTAGAGCCAAGGTTCCTGCAGCCGCAAACATTTACTCCACATGCGTTTACCCTGGATCGCATCGGTATCCAGAAGCTCTGTAATCGCAACACATCACATGCCCGGCCATTTCCAATATGTGTTAACTTACAAATGTACAACTAACAAAGCCTACACCTCTCAATGGGCTTTAGCAACACCAGTAAATTTACAACACTGATAAAACTTAAACGTTTATAATAATAACAGCTACTGATTTAGCTGCTCCCTCTGTTGCACTAAAAGGGAAATCAAATATTGGAGGCTGAAAAAGAATAGAAAATTAAGGCACCTCATCCTCATCCTTCACCAAACTCTTCATTCAGAACACTTTTCTCCTTGAATTAAACATAACGTGAACCTAAAGCACCTCTTTTCACTGCTACATCAAATTCCCACCTTGAACCAGATTCCAAAATATACTTACTTGGTCTCTATCTCCCTCATTAAGCGTGCACTTTAAAAAGTCCCTTAGTTATATAGCGCTGCGATCATTCACTTTTGGTTTAGCTTCATGCTGCAGTAATCAACCTTTCAGACAACGAACCTGGCAAGGAATGTCAGTTACAGTTAACTGCCACTATCAGGCAGCCTGTCAATTTACTTTGGCTACTTAAATTAAAGTCACCCTCACTTTCGGACTATAATTCCATAATTGAACATTTCTGCTCTTGAGCTCAATCTGTTCAAATCTGTTCCAAAGTGGTTAAAGTACTTTATTTTTTTTTCCAAATTTGGAAATTTCCCTCACAGCTCAACTCCCGCGGGTTTGGAGTGCTGTACTCCGCCCCACTGCACCCTCACAGGACACGCCCGAGTGTCTGGAGTCGGGAACGCTCTGCTCCGCTCCACTGCTCAGCTCCCGAGAGTCTGGAACACTTTGCTCTGCCCCGCTGCCTCCTCACAGCTCATCTCCCGAGAGTTTGGAGCACTTTGCTGTGCCCCACTGCCTCCTCGCAGCTCATCTCCCCAGAGTCTGGAGTGTGGAGTCTGAAGAACTCTGCTCCACCCCGCTGACCCTCACAGCTCATCTCTCGAAAGTCTGGAGCGCCCTGTTTCGAGAGTCTGGTGAGCTCTGCGCCGTCCTGTTGCTCCCTCGCAGCTCAGCTCCCGAGTGTCTGGATTGCTCTGCTCCGTCCCGCTGCCTCCTCACAGCGCAGCTTCCGAGTGCTCTGCTCCTGCCCACTGCTACCTCACTTCATCTCCCGAGTGCCTGGAGTCTGGATCGCTGTGCTCTACCTCATTTCTCCCTCACAGCTCAGCTCCCAAACGTCTGCAGTTTGGAGCGCTGTGCTCCACCCTCCTACTCCCTCATAGCACAGATCCCAATTGTCTGGTATGTTCTGTTCTGCCCTGCTTCTCCTTCATAGCTCGGCGCCGAGTGTCTGGGTTGCTCTGTTCTGCGTCTCTTCTCCGCCACAGCCCAGCTCCTGAGTGTCAAGAGTCTGGGTTGCTCTGCTCCGCCTCGTTGCTCCCTCACAGCTCAGCTCTCGAGTTTCTGGAGTCTGGAAGCTCTGCTCTGCCCCACTGCTCCCACCTAGGTCAGCGCCCAAGTGTCTGGAGTGCTCTGCTCCACCCTGCTGCTCCCAAGGCCCATATGTTTTTTGTACACATAGGAAGATCAACATAGAACGTTTTAATTTAATTATTTTATTTTGTTTGTGTTTTTCCTGTTTCACTTATTATAGATCATCAGAAATCCATGGGTTCCTGCAGAGTTGTTATATTGAGGACCAATCTTCCACAGCAACCTCCTGTAAATTTAACCAGTTCACCCCAGCCTAAAAACAAATGGAAAATTTAGGAATGTTAGATGGGAAAGCAATCGAAACAGATCTGAAAAATTGACTTCTCAACACTAAAACAAGTTTAACTTGCCTGTTTCTCATTCCGTTAAGTGCTGGATCAACAGTTACTCTTCTCTGCACCACTTCAAGTGTACCACTTGGTCCACTTAACAAAACCCCATGGGCTTCATGCCACAAATGATGTGGCCATCTGTTGATTCGCTGAGACCACACCTGCCAGCTCCCTGTTAACAAGGGAGAGCTGCACTTAAACTGATCCCCGCAGAGCAAACCGATCATCGCACGTAGCCATGCCACTGAGGGGGGGCAGCTCCATGATTCGGGGATTCCGACATGGCCAGAATGGGATTACACCACCCCGCCTCGATCCCTCCGCCCCCTCCACCATTGCCAATATATTACCCAATCCCAACCGCTTTAATTTTGCACACTACCTCTTACGTGGGACTTTCTCAAAAGTTTGTTGAAAATCCAAATTTACCACATCTACTTTTCCACCCCATCTGTTGTAGTGGTACGTCCTCAAATAACTCCATCAGGTTTGTCAAGCATGGTTTCCCTTTTATAAATTCATGTTCACTTTACCTAATCCCATGAAAATTTTCTAAATTTGCTGGTATCCCTTCCTTTTTAATTGTCTTGAGTATTTTCCCTACTGACAATGCTGGGTTAACTTGTTTGTTCCTGCTCCCTCTTAAACAGTGGGGATACATTCACCACTCTAAAATCTGCTGGGTTTGTTCCAGGACCGACAATTTTAGAAGAAGACAGCTAATGCATCCACTACTTCTACAACCACTCCTTTACTATCCTGGGATGTAGATGATCAGACCTTGGTGATTAATTGGTTTTCAGTCCCATTATTTTCTCCAGACCTATTTGTATAACTCTTGCAAATTCCCTTTAATTTATCCTTCTCACGAGACCCTTTGTTTCCTAACTTTTCTTGGAAGTTATTTGTGTCTTCTTCCATAGAGACGGAACTAAAATTATTGTTTAATTTCTCTTCCATTGCCTTGTGCTCCATTATGAATTCTCTGGTTTCAGACTAAGTTTTCAGACTTGCCTTCATTGATCTTTTCTTCGAACACATTTACAGAAATGTTTACTTTGTGTTTCTTGTAAGTTTACTCTTATACTCTATTTTTTCCTCTTATTCAACCTCTTGGTCCTCCTTTGCTGAATTCTAAACTGCTCCCAATCCGAATGCTGTTAGTTCTTCTAGCAACTTTATGTGACTCATCTTTCAATCTAAAACAATCTTTAATTCGTTTTTTTAGGCCATGGTTTACCTGTTGTGCTAGAAAACGATCTATAACTGTTTCCATGCATGCGCTCCTTCCTTAAATATTAGCCATTGCCTATCGACTGTGTTGCCTTTTAATGTCATTCATTACCCAATATAGTGGAGCCAACAACATTTTCCTTTGTTTACATTTAGGACTCAAGTTTCAGATCAGACTTCTTCACTTTCCATCATAATGACGAATTCCACCATGTTATGGTCACTCTTCCTTATAGGATCCTGCCCAATAAATGTATTAACTAACCCATTATCATTGCACATTACCAACTTTAGGATAGCCAGTTCCCTAGTTGATTCCTTGGCATATTGGTCCAAAAATCATTTTGCACTCCAGGAATTAATCCCCCAATCTTATTGCTAATTTGATTTGTACAGTCTACGTGGAGAAGAAAGTCACCTATGATTACTCGAGCACCCTTTTGTTATACCCATCACTCATTTCCTGTTTAATGGCATCCCCGACCTTCCCAACTATTGTTTGGAGACACATAGACAGCTCTCACTAATGTAGTCCTTGTTGCTTCTTCTACTCAAAATGATTCTACATCTAGATTTTATGAGTCAATATATTTTCTTACTGTTGCAATAATTTCACCCTAAACAAACAACATCTTCCCACCTCATTTTCCTTTTTGTCTGTCCTTCCTATATATCGAATACCCTTAGTTATTCAGTTCTCAGTCTTGGTCACCCTACAGCTATGTATCCGTAATCACAATCCAAATGTATATGTTAACATCTATTCATACTGTTAATTTGTTTACCTTATCGTGAATGTTCTGTGCATTCAGATACAATGGGAAGGGTTCTCCAATTGGGTGACTAAGCGTTCCCGCCGGAACATGTGATTTACGTTTTCATTAGGGAAGCTATTTGTTCCTCAATTCAGGATATATGAATGGGCCAGCATCCTGCCCATGTGAATTGTGAGCAATTCTCATTCATGCTAGCATCTGATTTGCCAGAATTCTCACCGAAGAGCCAGAGAAGCTGAAGCTGCATTGAAGTGTTCCACTCACCACACTCTCTCATTCCAACCAAAAAGATGGCTCAAGGAAGACCTGACCGCCGCCCCCACCCCCACCCCCACCCCAACCCCTGGAATTGTGAAAGTGAAGTGGACAGCATGCTGGATGCTATGGAGAAAAACACCCTCTTCCCCAGGGTTAGGCAAAAGACTTGTGTACAAGAGTCAACAGCGGCTGGGGTGGGGGTGGGGGTGGGGGTGGGGGGAGGTGGCAGAGGTGGCCAGTCTCACAAGAAAGAATGGTTGGCAATGCTGGAAAAAGATGACCTCCTCAGGGCAGCTCGAGTGAGTCAACATCTGTGTCGTTGGCATCATTCCTGTCCCTCAGGCCTCACAGCAGTCCCCAATCACCTAGAAACCAACCAAAATCCACCTGCCTGCATCTTCGTTACAACAAATCCTCCACAAAACCCCAACATATGAATTGTCTTCTTTGGCCAGGAGCCTTGCACACACATGCCATCAGCTACAGGCCCCCGTAGAACTCACCTCTTAGCGTCTCACTATGTCCTTTCTCTGTCCCGTCGGATAAGGCTGCCTATGACAGGCGTGAGAGGCTGGGGGTGGGGGAGGGAAAGAATTCCTGAACTGCGGGTCCATACCCCAGCAGAGGAGTATGGAGAATGGGCAGTGGCGGATATGGACATCAGCGTGCAGCAAACAAGTGAGAGCCCAATGCAATGCAGATATCCCTATTGCAAGTTAGCCACCTCTCTCCCACAGACCCCAATTCTTCCCAGGATTTCACCATGTCTTTTGTCTTACATGGTTACCATCAGATGAGGCCGAGCCATCCGGGGCAACTGCTTCCCCCAATCACACCCCGGAGTACCACTCTGGAGAAGGTACTGACTTTTCCGCTCTTCACCTCCACCAGTGCAGAGACTATCATCTCAAAATGACATTTTCGTAAAGAGGTTCTTCGGTCATCTTCTGGTGCGCACCAGGTGGAGGCAGAGACTCTCAGGGGAGCAGGAGGTTGGAGGGCTGTCTGATCCCATGGGAGCAGCTGCCATCTGAACAGGTATCGCACTTCTGGAAAGTATAATCCCATCACTGGTGGACATGCAGGTACAGAGATTACAGGAACAAACTGGGATTCACTCACTGGATAAGGTGCCAATCTGGTCTTGTGCCCTGCCACATCTCGTTGAGGGTGACACCATCTGGGTCGTTCATTTCTCATTCTGGCCCCGCACCATTCTCCTTGGGATGGAGATGAGGCCGTCAGTTCACCATCTCCCACCCCTCCACCCAGCGAATAATACACTTGCAGAAATCAAGCAGGCGGACAGTGGAAGGTGATCCTAAAGGCAGGAGTAAACTTTTGCCAAACAATGAGTATCACCAGACCTCATCTCACAGCAAGGCGTCATCATCCTCCATCCCATGGACAAGGTGCGCTGAAACTGCCAACCCATGCCATCACCTGGGTGGGGGGAGGGGAAGTACGGGAAAACTGTGCTCCTCTTCCTCACCCATACATTGCTGATCCACTCCTTCACCCTGTTACTGCTTACTCCCTCCTTCAACCCAACAATGCTCAGCCCCTCCAACATACCCACATTACTCAAACCCCCTCTCACTTCAACACTGCTCATTCTCTATCCATCCATAAAACTGCTCAACCCTCCCTCACCCTGTTACTGCTTACCCTTTCCCTCACCTTGACATTTCTCAGCCCTCCCACCCCCACCTGCTCACCCCCCTCCCTCACCCGACCCTGATTACCTCCTCACCCCCTCCCCCACCTTGACCCCACTCACCCCTCCCCTGTTAAAGAAAGCCATTGACAGCCGGAAGGCATGTGTCTGGCACTTTTGAACTATTTTTCGGCTTCACTTTTCAATGCTAATAAATTGACAGCTACAAACGACCTTGCATTCCATTTCAACTCACCCTGTGGATCGAAGACTGGAGTGGAAACTGCCACTTCAGAAAAGGAGCCAGAAGGGGTTCTATGATAGGTCACCAAGGAAGCTCCAACCACTGCATGCAGGTGACATGGTTAGACTGGAGCATGCCAATGGAAACAGATGGTCAAGGCTTGCAAAGGTACTGCAACAGGCAGGTGGTTTCTTGTCATCACTGGGGATGGCTCAGTCTTGGGAAGAAAACGAAGAGTGCTGTTGAAAGTTCAACTTCTCTTCATTTTGAGTACAGCAGACGAGTTGGAAGAGGATACAAACCACCCATCAGAGTAAGCGATCAGCAAAACATCCACAGCAATAAATACAGAACAAGCAGGAACAGCAACAATAAATGAAGATGGAACACAATCGCGTATTCAGAGGAGATCAACCAGACTACATGAGATCTGAGAAACTGAACTTGAAGTCAACTGTGTACAGTACATATTTAAAGTCATCATACATATCATGTTTTCATGTTTTGTAAAGTAGTTCCATTTGTAAATGTTAACTTCTTTCAAAGGAAGGCGGATGTGGTAATATGCATCAATGTAAAGAGTAATCTATCAATGTATATATTTATCGATACAACCTCTGACCAGCAGGTGGCGATACAGATATACCATGTGACTCAAGAGATTCAGCAATTGGTAATAAGTCACACAAGAGGGCAGTCGCACTAGAAGCAACTCCAGGAGAATTTACTGAATTCATTTATTTTGTTACCACTTGTGTCACAGTTTGTTAGTTATCTTTCCACATGTTCATCTTGTAAATAATATTATTTTACTAAATAACAAGATGTTCTGTGTTCATCTGTAATACGGCCACAACGCAGAACATAACAACCCTGACACCGCACACTCTCTCCCTCCCACCCTCACCCCGACACGGCTCACTCACTCCCTCCCTCCGACACCGCTCACTGTCCCTCCCTCACCCCACTCACTCAGTCCCTCCCTCACCCCAACACGGCTCACTCACTCCCTCCCTCACCCCGACACCGCTCACTCAGTCCCTCCCTCACTCCAACACCGCTCACTCCCTCCCTCCCACACCGCTCACTCATTCCCTCTCTCACCTCCCTCCCTCCCACACTGCTCACTCACTCACTCTCTCCCAACCCCTCCCTCCCTCGCCCTGACACAGCCGAATATCAGCTTATAAACTGCACTCAGCGGTCTAATCGTCCTACGTTGTTTCTTAACTCATACCAAATAATTGTCCTTGGTCCCGATGGAGCCCCCTCACTCTGCAGCGCTGCATTTGAGTAATTTCCTTAGTCAAGCGTGCCGGCATCCTTGCCTTTCCTTCCTTCCTTTACCCCCTTACCCTGAACATCTGTTGGTCCAGCAATATTTAACACTCAAGATCTCCACCTGTTCAGAGCCAGGTGCTCGAGCTCGCCGCCACATCATAATCCTCGCGCGTGGCTCTCTGCGCCTCGTGCGGTAAAACCGTTGGTCTGGAATGTCCCCGTGACGGCCTTTGACTTGTCGAAGAGGCGGGGGAGGGATCGCATCTCCACTGACACTGACCATTCCACCGCCATTTCCACGCACGAATGAACGGAACTGCCTTTCAGGCGGAACCCCCTCCCTCCCTCCCCCTCACTCAGGAAGAAGCCATCCAACCTAACTGACCAGCGGCGACCACCACCACCACCACCAACAATGGGCAACGCTGCAAATGGACGGTGCAGGAAACTCAGGAGGACTTCGGAGCCCAATGCTGAGGAGCAGAGGCCCTGGTAAGGTCAAGGGGTTCGAGGAGTTGCAGGGTAAAGGAGGGCCTGGTGGGGTGGGAGGGGGGGTTGCTGGCATGAAGTGGGCAATCAGGGTCTCAAGGGAAAGGCAGTCAGGGGGGAACGGAGATCCGGTTGCCACTCGACTTCAGGAGGGGGCTTATGATGGAGATGCCACCCCTTCCCCTGCTTCCCGCCCGAGGTGGAAATCTCTTATTTCCTGGGCTTCCCCCATAAAAGTTGAATCCTTCCGCCAGCCTACATATTGAGACATTGTGGGAAATGGCCCTTAAAAGGGCCAATAATTGGCCACTTTAGGGCATTAATTGGGACGAGAGCCAACTTCCGTCCAAGGCCTTGCCCCCTCCAGCATAAAATCATTGCGAGGTCTTGGTGGGAAGCAACCCGAAGGGAATACCGTCCCTTCAATATCACCCGCACCACCTGAAAATCTGCCGGTAGCGAGTGTAAAATTTAACCAGAGTATGGTCAACAAAGGCAATTTGGTTTGAGAAAGGGCATGTTTAATAAATTTGTTCGCCGTTTTTGAGAATGTAACTATTAGGATAGAAACTAGTGAATGCTAAATACCTGGGTTTCCAAAATGCATTTGGTAAATAGGCACAAAAGTTTGATATAAAAGGTAGGAATGCATGGATTTGAGGGTCATATGTTATCATAGATATAAGATTGATTAATGGACAGGAAGCAAAGAGCAAGGATAAACAGGACAATTTGCAGTTGGCACGCTGTGACTAGTGGAGTGCCAGAAGGATCAGTATTGGGGCCTTAGCTCTTTACCATCAATATTAATGACTTTGATGAAGAGATCAAGAGTATTATATCTTAAGTTTTCTGATGATACAAAGTGTGAATCAAGCTGTGAGGAGGACACAAAGAGGCCACAAAACAATATCAAGCTAAATGAGTGGGTAACAATGTGGAGCATACTGTGGAGACATATACAGTAAAAATAGAATATTTTTAATGGACATGAAACCTGTTGATTTTCAGAGGATATGGGTGTAATTGTACAAGGAACCCAACGTTAGCGTACAGGCACAACAAGTGATTAGAAAGGGAAATGGCACATTGGGATTTAGTGCAATGGAATTGGAGTAACTGAATTGGCACATTTTGTTCCAATCATTTCGGACTTTTGTCATGTTAGAGTACCTTTAAGAAATGGGTGTTTATCAGCGATGTCAGAGTGTGTGGAGCTGGGCTGTCTGTCTGCTTTTACTTTCACTTTGGGCTTGCAGCTACAGTGTGTGTTTAGTTTTGTTTTTAATTTGGAGAAGCTGCAGTCACAGCAAGATGCGTACGAATCTCTGCAAGCTTATGAATGTTCATTTAGTGATTTCAAAGTGATTACAGTTCTCAGTAGTGAAGTTAAACCTGATGTCTTTCCGTAAAAAGGATTATATTTGTCTTATGGCTGTTGCAAGAAAAGATCAAGAGTTATTTAGAGAGTACTGTATTCTTTAGGAGATTTATTGGTGTTGATAGTTGTTAAGATGTTTACTGTGGGTTTATAAAGTGTTAACTGGTTTCATAAATAAACATTGTTTTAATTTAAAAGTACTCCAGATTTCTGATGCATCCCACCTGCAAAGTGTGGCCGTGTGCTCCCCGTAACCACAATCTATTCAAAGTTGTGGGTCAGGTGAACTCCGTGATACACTTTGGAGTTCTCTAAACCCTGGTCCATAACACTTTGGTGAGACAATATCTGGAGTGCTGTATGCAGTTTTGGCTTTCTTATTTATTTGGGTTGGAGGCTTTTCACTAGATTGTTGTCTGGGATAATAGGGTCCCACGATAGGACACTGAGTAAATTGGCAGGAGGTCAGGAGGCTGAAAGGTGATCTCTTTGAAACAGAGCAGGTGTGGAGAGGGAGGTCCTGTCTCTCCATGAGCCGAGAATCCTTGTTGTGTTATATTTCTCAAAAAGGGTTCAGTGACAGTGGGTGAGGCGGTGGCACAATGGTGTTGTCACTAGATTAGTAAAACAGAGATCCAGGGTAATCCTCTGGGTACCCAGGTTCAAATCCCACCAGGACAGATCCATCGGTGAAAAGGGGAAATGGTTATCAGGATATGCAATAGTAAATCAGGACGGGAAAACCTTGGAGGTAGCCTTTGAAACCCCGTTCTCAGCCCAACAAGCCGAGTTATTTGCCCTAATTCGCGCCTGTGTCCTCGGAAGGGATTTAAGGGTGAATATTTATACAGACTCTAGAGATGCCTTTGGAGTCACGCATGACTTTGGCCAAGTATAAGGAAAAAAATAGAGAATCTTTGACATCCGCCGGCAAACAAATTTCCCACAAGGCATTAGTTTCTCACTTGTTACAGGCCCTGATGCTGCCCAAACAAATGGCGGTTATAAAATGCACTGCCCATACATCGGGTAAAACCCCAACAGATATAGTCTGAAGGTAATCATCAGTCGAACACCAGATAACTTCAAAGTACCTTTTATTTACCGCGGGGCTACCCAAGTGTAACTTCAGAGTTACAGCAAGTGAAAGGCAATTGTCTCTTAGTTACAGTTAACTATATACTTGTAAAACCCCTCAAACCCCTCCTTCATATAATTATTTCTTTCAATCATTAGCCACACAATTAGCTCATTAGCTGCATCTCATAGCAATTTTTTTTAATCAAGGAAGGAGTACCCCATCCCACAGTTGCGTTTCGTTCCCAGACAGTTCACAGGTTCCCACAGACAGTTACGATCGCGTCAAGGCCATACCAAGCCGAACACATAAGTAATTCATCTAACAAGGCACGTACACATATTACACAAACTTGACATTCCATTTCCCATCAAGCTCTGATTTTAAATTGACCAAACTCTCATTCCATTTCCCATCAAGCTCTGATTCTAACTTGAGCCAAACTCCCACCCAGGTTCGAATCCCACCAGGACAGATGGTGAAATTTGAATTCAAGAAAAACATTACAATTAAAAGTCTAATCATGTCTAATAATGACCTTGAAACCATTGTCAATTGTCATTAAAAACCCATCTAGTACATTGGGAAGGAATTCTGCCATCCTGATCTGGCCTACATGTGACTCCAGCAATGTGGTTGACTCTTAAATGCCCTCTGAAATGGACTAACAAGCCACCCAGTTCAAGGGCAACGAAATGGGCAATAAATGCTGACTCAGCCAGTGATGCCTACATCCAATGAACACATTTTTTAAAAATGACCAGGTAACCCGCAAAAACTGTCTCCATCATTGGGAGACGAGGATGTGAGCAGTTAAATGGAACAATACAATATCTCACTCCTTTCCTGCAATTCCTCATTTGAGCGGCATTGGCTTCAGTTAGAATGATGCTTCCACTCTCGTACATGTGATCCTAATGGCTTTGGAATTGCTGCTGGGTTGAGGTACCTGCCGCAGTGAAACTGTTGAAAAAGTGGACAAGACTCTCCGGGGTCAGTGAAATATTATATAGCCACAAACACCAGTGAAGAACACACAATCTGGAAACATCACAGTGAGAAATAATGGCTGATAGTGTTTGTTTAAATCAACAGGATCCTTTCTTAATCATTTCATACATGGGATGTTTTTGAAGAGAAACTAAAGGGGTCACTTGGAAAAATTTTCACTTCCAGCATTCTCCTGATCTTGTCTCTGAATTCATTGTTAGAAATGTAGCGGTTGCTTTACAATTACAAATTGTTCAATTTGAAAATGATTAACCCAGAAAGTCAACAAGAAGGCAGTGCATATCCCAGCACAAATGTGGGAATCTGCCCCATCAGGATTTTTGACGCTGACTCCATTAATGCCAAGAAAAGGCACCTTAATTCTAAGGGGGGAAGTTTTGTATAGACTTCATGAGGTGGACATATTAGGGATGAAGGTTGCTCATTGGAAAAAACAAAATGTTACTCCAGCAGCTCTCTTACAGGGCCAATATTGAATAATTTTTTAAAAAGCTTCTGATCTTCTCCTGGGGTCCAGGCCTCCTAATGTTTGCCTTGGTAAATCCCACTTACACTGATGATCAATGCACAATGCTGCTGACAACCAGACCCTATGTCCCACTGGAGGCCCAAGATTCAGAAAGTTTGATAATTAAGGATCCCACTACAAACTCCATCCATTTCTCAGTCGTTGTCAGTATTTAGTACACATGGAGACTCCATCCCTAACATTGCAGAGGGAAAACATCAAAAAGGCCAGAAACATCTGAGGTTCCATACTGAGTTGCTGACTCTCCAGTGAATTTTTATTGACGTTATGGTGGGAATACTCCAGAACGGTGATGGATTTTAAGGGCCATTATTTACACATTGAGCATAATGTTTCCCTGAAATGTCTACATCTCTGAGAAAGTAAAAAGTTGCCCACAGTTTGAGCTTTCTGTAGAAGCTGGCCTGTTTCTGTATCTTTCCCCTCTGTGTTGTTTCAAGTATGGACCCCAATCTGGAGCTGATTTGCAAGCGGCAGAAATTTTCTGTGAAAGGAAGAGCAAAATCCATCATTAACTTCCAATTAGAAAATAACTTTTTTGTTTTAATTTGAGAGCACCAAATTCATTTTTTCCAATTTAAGGGGCAATTTAACGTGGCCAATCCATCTACCCTGCACATCTTTGGGTTGTGGGGGTGAAACCCACGCAAACACAGGGAGAATGTGCAAACTCCACATGGAGAGTGCCCCAGATCCAAGTACGAACCTATGACCTCGGCGCCGTGAGGCAGCAGGGCTAACTCACTGCACCACCGTGCTGCCCTCAGAAAAGAACTCTTGATCCAAAACAGATTCCTCTGAAGTTTGTCCCAACAAGGAAGTCAAGTTGTAGAGAAAGTTCAGATTGCTGTAAAAAGAGGTGCATGCACCTTTAAAGTTCCATATCTTATATTGCGGTCAATTATTACTATCTAGATAGTGGTATGGGATAGTACGGGATAGATTTGTAGGCAAGGCTGGAAGCAGCAGGAGAGATGTACTATCTATAATCGCCCAGTTAAACCTATCTGTATGTAGACTTATCTTCAAATAAAGAATCTCAGTTAATCTTCCACTACTCATTTTGTATGATTGGTACCTTTGTGACAAAGAGATGAAGAGCATTACATGGTGGCAGGCTGACAGCACGGTTTTGAAGATTTGACTGAGAAGAACAGAAGGCTCAATTTCTTCAAATCCAGCAGAAGAAAATAACTGGTGTGAAAGTGAAAAACTCACCACGGACAAATGATTTGGCAGCTTTGAGGGAATCCTATACATGCTGACTATTCTGGGATTGCACTTCGCTCCCGCTAGAGCACCAATTTGTGGTAAATTTGTTCAATCCTGGGAGTAAATAGTTACAATCTAACCTAAATTAACCAGCAGACTTCAAGTTGTCTTGCTTTAAGTTGACCCCACAGACATGAAAATTCAGCCGGTAGGCTTATCAAGTAGTGAAGCAGAGAGGTCATTCAGGAGAAAGAGTTCAGACAAAAACTAAACATAACGTATTGACTCAGGTAAAGTCATGTTTTTGAGACCAGAGTTTTGGGCAATAAGTAAGGTATTGACTTTTACACAAGGTTAACTGTTACTTGTGTGTATATGACATTTCCTTGAAAGGTAAAGATAGATCATACTGGATGACAAAGGAAATTACAAGTTATCATAAAACAAATTGGGGCAGCACGGTAGCATGGTGGTTAGCATAAATGCTTCACAGCTCCAGGGTCCCAGGTTCGATTCCCGGGTGGGTCACTGTCTGTGCGGAGTCTGCACGTCCTCCCCGTGTGTGCGTGGGTTTCCTCCGGGTGCTCCGGTTTCCTCCCACAGTCCAAAGATGTGCGGGTTAGGTGGATTGGCCATGCTAAATTGCCCGTAGTGTCCTAAAAAAGTAAGGTTAAGGGGGGGCGTTTTTGGGTTACGGGTACAGGGTGGATACGTGGGTTTGAGTAGGGTGATCATTGCTCGGCACAACATCGAGGGCCGAAGGGCCTGTTCTGTGCTGTACTGTTCTATGTAAATAATGTATAAATATCAGGAGCAAGGTTTATTTAATAGCTTGAAAGATTATTATAAGTACACGAGAGGATTGAAAATATTTAGTGGTTATAAAAGAGTGCAGACATGAATACATGGGCATATGCAGGAGTCGGCTGTTTGGCCCCTTGAGCCTGCTCAACCATCTGATAAGATAATTGTTGATATGAATGTAGTCCCAATTGTACTTTCCTGCAATCCCTATACCCTTTGACTCCACAGGCTCACGAGCCCTCTGAGAGAAAACATTTCTCCTCATGGAGTCCATAGATTCCCTACAGTGAAGAAGGAGGCCATTTGGGCAGCACGGTAGCATAATGGTTAGCACAATTGCTTCACAGCTCCAGGGTCCCAGGTTCGATTCCCAGCTGGGTCACTGTCTGTGTGGAGTCTGCACGTTCTCCCTGTGTGTGCTCCGGTTTCCTCCCACAGTCCAAAGATGTGTAGGTTAGGTGGATTGGCCATGCTAAATTGCCCTTCGTGTCCAAAATTGCCCTTAGTATTGGTTGAGTAGCGTTACTGGGTTATGGGGATAGGGTGGTGTGGGCTTGGGTACGGTGCTCTTTCCAAGAGCCGGTGCAGACTCAATGGGCCGAATGGCCTCCTTCTGCACTGTAAATTCTATGATTTCACTCATTGAGTCTGCACCAACCTTCCAAAGAGAGCACCCTACCTAGGCTCACTCTCTGGTCCTATCATCACAACCCAATCAACACATTTTTAGATACTATGGGGTAATTGAGCATGGCCAATCCCCTTAACCTGGACATGTTTGGACTGTGGGAGGAAACTCGAGCACCCAGAGAAAATCCACGCAGACACGGGGAGAAGGTACAAACTCTACACAGTCACCCAAGGTCAGAATCAAACCTAGGTCCCTGGGACTGTGAGGCAGCAGTGCTGACCACTGTGCACCCCTCATTTCTGCATTATTATGGATGCCTGGTCAGCTCTCAACAGGACCAGGTGCCATAATATTTTTAAGTTTTAATGAGATGTGGAATGATTGATTCATTCCCGGAGTGATATATAAGACATAGAATCATAGAATTTACAGTGCAGAAGGAGGCCATTCGGCCCATCGAGTCTGCACCGGCTCCTGGAAAGAGCACCCTACCCAAGGTTAACACCTCCACCCTATCCCCATAACCCAGTAACCCCACCCAACACTAAGTGCAATTTTGGACACTAAGGGCAATTTATCATGGCCAATCCACCTAACCTGAACATCTTTGGACTGTGGGAGGAAACCGGAGCACCCGGAGGAAACCCACGCACACACGGGGAGGATGTGCAGACTCCGCACAGACAGTGACCTAGGCCGGAATCGAACCTGGGATCCTGGAGCTGTTAAGCGATTGTGCTATCCACAATGCTACTGTGCTGCACCAAATAGAGCTTGGTTACTTTCTAAAAAAAGCTTTTACAAGAAAAGAAAAGAAAATAATATTTAAACTTTTACTTCAGTTCTAACATGAGAAACAGGAGCAGAATTGGACTACTCGGCCCATCGAATCGAGTCTGCTTTGCTATTCAATCATTGCTGATATTTTTCTCATCCCCATTCACCAGCCTTTTCCCCATAACCCCTGATCCCTTATTAATCAAGAATCTATCTATCTCTGTCTTAAAGATACTCAGAGATTTGACCTCCACAGCCTTCTGCTGCAATGAGTTCCATAGATTCCCCACCCTCTGGCTGAAGAAATTTCACCTCATCTCTGTTTTAAAGAATCATCCCTTTTGTCTGAGATTGTGCCCTCTGGTTCTAGTTTTTCCTACAAGTGGAAACATCCTTTCCACGTCCACTCTATCACTCTATCCAGGCCTCGCAGTATCCTGTAAGTTTCAATGATTCCCCCCCCCCCATCCTTCTAAACTCTAATAAGTAGACCCAAAGTCCTCAACCTTTCTTCATATGACACGCTCTTCATTCCAGGAATCATATCTTGTGAACCAGCCAAGTGCTTTCAAAATAGTGTCCTGGTATCTTTCACACTCACCTGAGAGAATAGACAGGGCCTTAGTTTAACATCCCATCTGTCATGTGAGAGTACCTTTAAGAAATGAGTGTTTATCAAATAACTGCAGTGGAATGTACCTTTAATAAATGGGTGTTTTTCAAATAGCTGCAGTGATGTCATAGCTGTAGTGGAGCTGTAGTGTCTCTGCTTTACTTTCATTTTTGAGCTGGCAGCTACTGTGTGCGTTTAGTTTAGTTTTCAGAGTTGGAGCTGCGTCCAGCCAAACAAGGTGTAATTTTGATCTCTCTGCATGTAAAGAAAGTCTTCAGATCACTTGCTAATTTAATAGTGAGAACTGCTCTCAGTAGAGAATTTAAAATCTTCTATCTTTGTTGAAGAGGGTATTTGTCTTACGGATGTTGCTGGGAAAGATTAAGGGTTACTTATAGAGTACTGTATTCTTTGGGGGGAGTATTTGAGTTGATAGTTGCTAAGATGTTTACTGTGTGTTTATAAAATGTTAACTGGATTCATATTTTGTTTTAAAAGTACTTTAGATCTCTGTTGCATCACACCTGTAGAGTGGGCCCTTGTGCTCCCCATAACCAAAATCTATTAAAAGTTGTGGGTCAGGGGAACCCATGATACACTTTGGTGTTCTCGAAAGCCTGGCCCATAACACATCCAAAAGATGACAACTCCAACAGTGCAGGACTCTGTATGAGATTGTCAGCCTTGACTTTTTATGATCAAGTCCTGGAGTGGGGCTTGAATGCACAGTTTTCTGAATCAAGAAAGATTTCTACCAACTAAGTCACAGCCGACACACACATACACGCACACAAAATATCACAGTGGTCTGGAAGTAAATATGAATGCACTTTGAAGCAGCAAGTAAGATAGGCTGAATAGTGCCCTTCAGTGTTTAAATAATTCAAATCATGAAGAAAACTATACTATTTTCTCAGGTGATCTTCTACCAGAACAACAATAAGGGATTGGGGAACTTCACAGAAATTCTGTCCTATGAACTGTAAAAGATAGTGTTTCCTTACCAGGCACAAGGTGGAGCCCTCAGCTTGGACAACTCTCACAATAGCGATAATAGGGATCCACAATATAGAGAATGTTATCATACCCCAGCCAAATGCTGTTGCCCAGACAGGGTACTCAACAGGTCCATATGTTGGTGGGGTGAATGTTGTTAAGGACCAGATTAAGATGATCTGAATTAAATATTTGCACAAAACAGGATCAGGAAAGCAATGAAATAGACGTATCTGCAGAATGATTATTTTCAGTATTAATCATGAAAAGAAGTAACATCTCCTTACTCCCAGCAAACACGGAGAGATAAAAACCCAACAGACTCTCCACCACAGCCAGAAGAGCCAATTCTTTTTCCCAATCATCATCTCAATGTTGTTGATGAATCTGTTCACCCCTGTGAACAACAAGAAAGCAGAGAGACACAATCACTTAGTTTGCCCTGTCTTCGGGGAAGTTAGAAGTGAAGATGTTGAGCAACAACCCATCTGCAATTAAGAGGAAAGTGGCTGCAGTAATATTTACCCTGTACAACAAGTAGCGTAAACTAAACAAGAACAATGGAACTTCACGACTGATTGACAGAGAAGACTCCGCCTGCCTCGTTTTTGGCATTTGGAACCAATTGTCAGAAAATCTTTGTAAAGTGAGGACATCACTTGAATTCCCACCACCATACAAGGTAAATCTACCCAATTAAAATTATTGTTTACTTCAAGTTTCAACAAAGAGAAATGTCAGATCTTTAGCCATAGACTGGGTGAACAAATTAAAATAGCCTCTCTCCTCGGAGTTTCAAGCCACCAAAATTATGTCAGGACAGAATATATCTACAATTATATTATAGCACAAAAAACTCTTGTTTGGTTTACCAATATCAGTACTTGAATCCTAACTTTGAAATTCTAGTATTTTGTTATCTCTCTGTGGATTCATAATTATATAAGTATAACACGACAACTCTTTAATACCTGTTTATGAATATTGTAAGAATCAATTATAGATGACGTTATAACAATAAAGACTGTATCTGACAAATAAAGATAGTTATGACTCTACTCAGATCTACACACAACTTTTAAATCCACTTAAATAGATAATTTGGATACTCAAACAAATATTGATTTGAAGAAGATTACACTTACAATACAGTAAAATGTTTTTAATAGTGTGGAGTGGCTTTTTCTCAACCTTTTTTTCTATGTGTCTCAAGACTTAATGTCTCTCTAACTATGCTGGCCTTTTAAGAAACTTTAGCTGTTATAAAACAGACTGGTATTGCTCTTTGTTCTGTACAAAAATATATTTTTTTAAAGTCTTATCTCTTTTAACTGTGAAGTATTGAGGGTCAGTTGTTTACTGTCCAGAATGTCATGAGTTTGGTTTTCCAACAATAACAAGATCCTGCAATGAGTCTCTGTGTTTCATGTGTCTAGCTTTTTGGTAATGATTCAAATGTTGTCTAATGGTATTTAACGTTCACTTTATTAATCCGCTTAACACGTCAATTTCTTTTTTTCAATTTAGAGTGTCCAATTCATTTTTTCCAATTCGGGGGCAATTTTAACATGGCAAATCCACCTAGGCTGCACTCCTTGGGTTGTGGAGGTGAAATCCAGGCAAACATGGAGATAATGTGCAAACTCCACATGGACAGTGACCCAGAGCTGGGATAGAACCTGGGACCTTGGCGCCGTGAGGCAGCAATGCTACCCACTGTGCCACTGTGCTGCTCTTCAATATCTTCATTAAAAGTGTTACTTTCTTGATGGAAGGACTAGTTACATCAACGTAGCCATTTATTTGTCTTGATTCTTCTGAAGATCCATTCAAGCACTTATTAAAAGGTGTAATGATATATTTTTCTTTCAGTGTTTTCCCTGTTGAACTTACCATAGATCCAGCTTATACCAATCACTTCCAGCAGTGCGGCTACAAGAATGCCCCATCCAGCACTGAAATGATCTAGTAACTTTACCCAGTAAATTCCAGCCTGAAAAGAAAATGTGCTGCATATAAAAATGCCCTTCCAATTGGTCTGAAACACCACTTTACGACTTTTACTCAACGTTCAAGCAACTGATCCTATCTTGGCTATACTATCACTTTGCTATCACTCTGATCCACCATATATACAGTTGGAATGTCATTGTTAATGTGTGAGGTCTTTACACACACAGTCACCCCGACCCACATCCTGTGTCTTAAAATTGGCCCAGATGAATTATATAATCCATTAACATTGTTTTTATTTAAATTGTGAGTACCCAATTATTTTTTTCCAATTAAGGGGCAATTTAGCATGGCCAATCCACCTAACCTGCAGATCTTTGGGCTGTGGGGGCGAAACCCACGCAAACACGGGGAGAATGTGCAAACTCCATAAGGGCAATGATCCAGAGCCGGGATCGAACCTGGGACCTCGGCGCCGTGAGGCAGCAGGGCTAACCCACTGCGCCACCATGCTGCTCATCCATTAACATTGTTATGTGGGGGCAGCACAGTGGCACTGTGGTCAGCACTCCTGCATCACGGCGCCGAGGTCCCAGGTAACATTGTTACGTGGGTAAATACAGTAGCCAGTTTAAAGACTGGAACATATTTATGTCTCAGAAAGACCACATAATTCATCATTATTAAACCCTGCAAGGCTTGCTAACATCACAACTTTGCAGCATCTGATCGTTTGTTTCTCAACAATCTCAAGGATTTATTTTGCCACCAGACCTCGACGAGGAATTTTTTTCTTTAATTATTCATTCATCGGATGTGGGTATCACTGGCAGGCCAGCATTTGTTGCCTATGCCGAATTGCCCTTGAACAGAACAGTGTGCACGGCCATTTCAGAGAGAAGTTAAGAGTCAACCACATTGCTGGAGTCACATGTAAGCCAGACCAGGTAAATATAGCATAATTCCTTCCCTAAAGGACATTAGTGAACCAGGTGGGTTTTTACAGTCTGATTGTTGATTGATTGATTTGTTTTATTGTCACATGTACCGAAATACAGTGAAAAGTATTTTTCTGGGGCTGAGAGAACGTACACAGTACATATATAGTAGACAAAAAGAATAATCAACAGAGAACATTGACAAATGGTACATCGACAAACAGTGATTGGTTACAGTGCGGAACAAGGTGCCAAACAAAGCAAATACATAAGCAAGAGCAGCATAGGGCGTCATGAATAGTGTTCTTACAAGGAACAGATCAATCTAAGGGGGAATCGTTGAAGAGTCTTGTAGCTGTGGGGAAGAAGCTTTCATTTTTACAACTATGATAGATTTTTGATTACCATTACTGGAACCTATTTTTTTTGTGTGTCCCACATTTTTTATTAATTGAATTTAAATTCTAATAGTTGGTGTGGTGGGATTCGAACCCAAACATCCAGAAGATGGCGCTGAAGCGAGGCGACTCTCTGCGAGCTCTAATGATCTGTTGAGCTGCTCGCAGAAAAATACTTTTCACTGTACCTCGGTACACATGGCAATAAACAAATCCAATCCAATCCATGTCTGTAGTGCATCAGCCTGGGCCTCTGGATTACTCATGCAGTCACAATACCACAGCACCACCATTTCTCCCCATATTGTGTAGTTTATTTGTTCATGGGATATGGGCATTGTTGGCTGGAGCTGCATTTATTGCTCATCCCTGAGGGCATTTAAGAATCAATCATATGTAGGCCTGACCGGGGTAAGGATAATACTGAACCAAATTGGCTTTTCCGACAATGACAATGGTTTCATGGTCACCATCAGATTTTCAATTCCAGATTTTTATTGAATTCAAATGTTATTATCTGCCATGGTGGGATTCAAACCCGGGTCCACAGCGTGTTATCCTGGGTCTCTGGATTACTAATCCAATGACAATAGCATTGCAGCACTGCCTCCTCTGAGTGTTACCAACTGTGTCAAACTGATTTTTCCTCACACCAAAATAGAAGCTTGCAAACAATATCCTGCTGATGAATCTGAGGGTATGAACAAAGCTAAGTTCCATCTCTTTAACCTGACTAGGTATTCAGTAACAGCAGATAGGTTAAGTATAAGTCAGTCCCACAAAAATCACTGAACAATATTAAACAAGTGGAAAAACACCAGGACCAACTCACACAGTCCTTCTGCAGCCATTTGCTAAACATCTTCATTGCAGCAGCAAATTCACTCTCTGATGTGAATTTCACCCAATTTCTGGTCCAGTACCTCCTGGCTCTCAGTGACCAAACATTAACCAAGCTCAGAGTGAAGGAAAATGGAGCTGACTGCTCTGATTTTATATAAATTGCTGACGGCCTTTCACAGTCCTGTCTTGGTTTCTGGATTCAAAGAATTGTAACCAGAATTATGTATCAAACTACTGAAAGACAACAACATACCTGGGTTACACACTCAAGGCCAATAAAATAAAATAATAAGCAAACAGCAAGTGTCAGATAAAGACGCTTTGATTGTAGGAACTTAGGATATTGGTCCAGTAAAATTGTGAAAATTGTTTCTGTTGAGAAAAAAATGTTAAATGTGATTAGTTCATAATTTACTCAGTTCCAGAGATTACTGGAAAGACCAAATCCCTGCAGACCAGCGTTGCATAGAAGACAGGGACTGTGTCTTCTATGCGTAGCATTGGAGGGATCTGGTCAGGTCATCATCCCCTTACAGGATTACATGGCAGAATGCAACCTGAAGACAGGCTAGTATTTAGTGTGTACTTGCGCCAGGAACAAGAATCTGATAATCTCACAAATTGATAACATCAGAGTCTCAATTCTCATTTTTTTCTCCAAAACCATTTCCTGTGAACAGTTCTGAGAGGTTAGTGTTGCTGTGTCATGGTGGAGAGAGGACCAAACACCCCCACTTGCAGGGCATTTCAGCCTTTATTCCAGAACATCAGCGGCTGTAATCAGGAGGATAAAGAGAGGAATTGGAGGTTATCTCCTCGTGAGAAATTTCAGGAAGAGGGAATGATCCAAGCAATGGCCCATCCGAGGGGCAATGCCCTCCATATGACTGGGAGACTTAGTTTATCCTCTTACTTGGAGAGTTAAAGCCCTCTGTCAATGGGTGAGCCCTGTACTATAGAGATAAGGAAATTGAAGATTGGAATGAGGGCTGGGATTGAGTAAACAGTAGCCCATATCGAGAAAGTGGAACAGAATTTATGCCTTTATTGTGACTGTTGTCTCAAGCATGAAATGGGCATTTCAGATACGTGAAACATCTTCCATTTACAGAACAAAATCAAAACCAAGTCGGGATAGTAATAAAAGTCAGAATGAATATAATGTTCCCAGCCATTCCCTAAACGTCTTCATTGCAGCAGCAACCACTGTTCTTGCTGGGGTGCACTTCACCCAATCTGTGGTCCTTTACCTCCTGAACCCTAATGAGCAAAATCATAGAATTCCTACTGAAGTGTTGGCTAGTGTAGACTTGAGAGGTGAACATAGACTACCAACACTGAGGAAGGTTCAACTCTATTTTATTAACTAACTACTAACTAATTGACACACGAGAACTGCGGGTTTAAATGATGCTAATTTAAACTAGAGACCTAAGCCTTTTCTGAACTAGTTGATTCTCTCAGCACGTGGTGTGAGTCTGTGCTAGACTTGATGAGTTCTTGTTCCACTGAGAGGCAACACCCAGAATGAGTGGGAACCGTGATGCCCTCTGCCTTTATAGTGTGTGTATTCTAACTGGTGATTGGCTGCGGTGTTTGTGCATGTTGATTGGTCCCTGTGTGTGTCCATCAGTGTGTGTCTGCACCATGATATACTGCTGTATATTATGACACCTACAATGCAGAAGGAGTCTGTTTGGTCCATAAATTCTGCACCAACCCTCTGAAAGAGCACCCGATCACAGCCCACTCCTCTGCCCTATCACCGCAACCCCACCTAATCCATACATACTTGGATACCAATGGAAAATTTAGCATGGTCAATCCACCTAACCTGCACATCTTTGGATTGTGGGAGGAAACCGGAGCACCCAGGGGAAACCACGCAGTCACGGGGAGAACGTGCAAACTCCACACAATCACCCAAGGCCAGAATTGAACTTGGGTCCCTGGCGCTGTGAGGAATCAGTGCTAACCAAACTCAGAATGAAGGGAAGTGGAGCTGACCACCAGTATATTGCACTATTACTAATGACTATTCGCAGTCCACAGCAACCTCTGTGAGATTTTTGTCAATGTAGCAAAATTCACAGATCCAGGGAGCAGATACAGAGGTCTTTAAGGCACTAAACGGTTACAAGAATTACTCTGGAATTTTACACTGGGATTTTGATTGAAGTAGGAAGCAATGTTAAATTTCTAAAAGGAATTGTTCGGGCACAATTGGGAAAAGTATAGTTGTGCTGGGAAAATATTAGAGCCAAGGAGGAAAGGCAAAGATTCATCAGAATGATTGCTCGAATTAGAGGTTAAGCTGTGAGAAAAGGTTTGAAAAATTGGAGCTTTTTCACTGTAATAGAAAGAGTGAGGAGTGCTTTGGAGGATTTCAAGATAAGGAAATACAAGTTGTGTCAGTTGTTGCTGACTTGTTAGGGATACTGATGGAAAACTATCACTAAAAGATCAAAGGGAAAGCTTAGAAGAAATGTTTCCAGCATTCAAATGAGCTCTATCTTGTCATAATAGTTGTTGAATCATTGAATCCCCACAGTGCAGAGGAAACCATTCAGCCCATTGTGCCTGTACCAACCTTTCTACCTGGATCCAATCCCCACCCGATTCCACTAACCTTTGAACACTAAGGGGCAATTTAGCATGGCCAGCCAGCCTAAGCTGCAAATATTTGGACTGTGAGAGGAAACCGGAGTACTCGGAGGAAACCCATGCAAACGCGGGCAGAATATGCAAATTCCAGGCAGAACGTTACCCGAGGTCAGAATCGAACCCAGATGTGAGGCAGTAGTACTAACCATTGTGCCACCATGCTGTGAAAGATCCTGAGGATCAGTCAAAAGGAAATTAGATCAGGAAGAGTTTAAAAAGGGTACATAAAATAAGTGGAGAAATGAAATGATATTAGCTCGCAATGTTGTGAAGATTGAAAAAGGGGTCAGGAAGGGGTGTGTTCTCAGATTTATTCAGGTTTTATAATACAAATACACCTCGAGTCATTGAGGATCTTCCTGGATTATTCGTTGGAGGACAACTTGAATAATATAAAATGCGCCGATGATACAGTTCTTACTTCTGCTGGTAGGTTTCTCTAGCCAAATTCTGAATGAATACTGAAGGGACAGTGCGAAAGATTTTGGATAAATCAGTGAGTGAAAGTGAGAAGAAAGGGCTGAGCATTAATTGTAAGAAAAAAAAGTCCCAAAAGAAAACCAGACTCGAATGGAAGATCACAGTGAAGAATGAAAAGGCCACAAGCTAAATGCATTATGTTACCTAGAATCAGATGGAAAATGCAACCAAGAAAGAAAGCAAAGGATTAGAATAGGATAAGTTGCATTTCAAAAAATAAATAAGGTATGATCAACTTGAAGTTAGCTATGGAAACAAATCTGAGAGTCTGGGAATACTACATCACACTACAGGGCAGCACATACTACATCACATACTACAGGGCAGCACGGTAGATAGTGGTTAGCACTGTGGCTGCACAGAGCCAGGGTCCCAGTTTTGATTCCCTGCTGGGTCACTGTTGGTGCAGAGTCTGCACGTTCTCTCGGTGTCTGCGTGGGTTTCCCCCAGGTGCTCCGGTTTCCTCCCACAGTCCAAAGACATGCAGGTTAGGTGGATTGGCTATGCTAAATTGCCCTAAGTGTCCAAAAAGGTTCAGCGGGGTTATTGGGTTAGGGGGACAGGATGGAAGTGAGGGCTTAAATGGGTTTGGTGCAGACTCGATCGGCTTCCTTCTGCAGTGAAATGAAATGAAAATCGCTTATTGTCACGAGTAGACTTCAATGAAGTTACTGTGAAAAGCCCCTAGTCGCCACATTCCGGCGCCTGTTCGGGGAGGCTGTTACGGGAATCGAACCGTGCTGCTGGTCCCTGTTTGCTGCTTTCAAAGCCAGCGATTTAGCCCAGTGTGTATCTTCTATGTTCTATGTAACCAACTGCGACATATGGCAACAAATGTTGGATGATCAGTGAAGTAACACAGAGAAGATTTGAGGCTGCAATGTTGTGGTTTTTGAGGTGAATAATGAAAATATTTGGACAAGTAATCCTACCAATGAAGAGGTACTGATTAAATCTGAGAGCAAAGAACTCTGCTGATGAAGATCAGCAAGGGACGGTGGGCAGGATTCTCCATTTGGGAAACTAAAGACTAGATTCTCCAATTTTGAGACTAAGTACCGATGCCAGCGTGGGAACTGTGGTGTTTTGCGACAGAAAAAATGGCACAACTGGTACTTTGAATGGGCTAGCACCTTCGCCACGTGGAACTCAATAAATTCCATGGAAAATTGTGCTGGATTCGCCGTGTCCGTGATTGGTGCACATGAGGCTCACACGTCGCAGCACACTTAAAAGATCCTTTCTCCCCCCTCCCCTACATACACAATCCTAATCAACATGATGGTTGGAACGAGAGCATAGTTCAGGCACGCTGAGCTGGACACTCTCATAGATGCCGTGGAGGAGAGAAGGACACCCTTTACCCCAGCTGGAGGATGGCTGCCATGTGCCGCCTTTTGCCATGCCTGGGCACAGGTGGCAGAGGCAGTCAGTGCCATGGGCAATGTCGCCCGGACTGGAACGCAGTGCTGTAAAAAACCTCACGACCTCCTCAGGGCGTCCGGGGCGAGTTGGCTACTCCGTGCCCCTGGCACTAACCCCGCCACCTCCCATACACCTGTAACCTGGCCCCTCCCCCCATGGGACAGCAGAACTACCACCGCCATTTTTTCTGTCGTAAAACACCACAGTTCCCACACAGTCTCAAAATTGGAGAATCTAGTCTTTAGTTTCCCAAATGGAGAATCCTGCCCACCGTCCCTTGCTGATCTTCATCAGCAGAGTTCTTTGCTCTCAGATTTAATCAGTACCTCTTCATTGGTAGGATTACTTGTCCAAATATTTTCATTATTCACCTCAAAAACCACAACATTGCAGCCTCAAATCTTCTCTGTGTTACTTCACTGATCATCCAACATTCGTTGCCATATGTCGCAGTTGGTTACATAGAACATGCCAGAAGCCATGCCCGAACACCAGCCCGTCCCCCGAAACTCAGGATACCCTGAAACTCTGGTCGGAGCATGACATTGACTTTCTCCAACACCCTCCAACATCCCAGAGATGATCACCTCGGTTCGGCACATTAGTGGAGAGGCTCCTGGGACCCTATTTGGTGTGTTCCACACATCGCATCCGGTATACCAGATGGAGGTAAGAGGAGCCGAGGGGCTGGACGGTCGGAGGGCAAGCCGGCCCCAGGAACCAGCAGACGGGTCCCAGGCTTCTGGAACATCCAGTTGCAGCCACAATGCAGATGCAGTCAGAGACCCAGGGGATGATGGCAGGCATCCAGCATTTGCAGGCAGACCTGAAGGAGTCCATCCGTGTGCAGGAGCAAGGGGTGGTGCCGGTCATGGGTGCCACCCAGGCCGACATCGCAAGGGTGGCATCCGCGGTGGAGTCATTGGTGGCAACGGTCTCAGCTATGGATCAGGGTACCCACGGCCTGAGGCATTCTGCATTCTGTATTCTATGCAGTCGGTGGCTGAGGCCCAGGATAAGGCTGCCCTCTCACAGACAGCCATGTGTCAGAGCCACCTGGACATTACAGTGTCACTCCTCAGCATGGCGCAGTCACAGCAGGTCATGGCTGGGAACATCTGTGGCATTGATAGGTGCTGTCCGGCGTTGCACAAACATTAGGCAGGGTGGCCCAGTCCTAGAAGGAGGTGGGCCAGTCACTGGTTGATGTGGCACAGTCACAGCATGATGTGGTGCAGTCCCAGATGGAAATGGTCCACTCCCTGTGCTCGATGACTGCGAGCTTCCAGTCACTGATCGAGAGCAGAGGGGGCCTCCAGGACTGGCACGCCAGGTGGTGGGGAGCCTCAGGGGATGGCTGCACTTGCATCCCCGTCACTGGAGTAGCACGGGGGCAATCGGGCACCCAGAGGGAGGAGGAGGTGATGGGGCCTGTGCCGGTAACTCCCGCAGGGGAGGTGCTGGAATATCGCAGCATCTCTGACTTCCACCCGCCTTTCCTGTAACTGGTACATACAATGGGCAGCGGGCAGAACAGGGCAGCACCACGCCAGCTGGGGCACCCGAGCAGCGGCCGGGCGCATCCAGGCAGGGTCACCTCAGGGGACATTTGCTGCAGGGCAGGAGTCACAGCAGGCTGCCTACAGTCCTGTTGTACCGTCTGGGGAAACCACCTAAGAATAGTGTTAGGGTCCATAAGGCCTAAACGTTATTTGTCACGGGAGCAGAGCACAGTTGAGTTGTCGGGGTGAAGCAGGGCCGGCTCAAGGCACCGGCAACTCGGGCAGTCGCCCGGGGCGCCATGTGCTAGGGGGCGCCAGAGACTCGGGTCCCGCGCATGCGCAGTTGGGCCGGTGCCAACCAGCGCATGCGCGGTGGCCGCCCTCCCCCAGGGCGGCCCCCCCCTCGTTCCGCCCCCCCCCCCCTCGGTCCCCCCCCTCATGTCCGCACCCCCTCGGGTCCGCCCCCCCTCAGGTCCGCCCCCCCGCCCCCCCTCGGGTCCGCCCCCCCCCGCCTCCCCCTCGCCCCCCCCCCCGGACCCGCCCCCGCCCCCCCCCCCCCCCCAAGGGCGCCGAAGTTCAGCTTGCCCGGGGCGCCAGCAACCCTAGGGCCGGCGCTGGGGTTAAGGAGCAGACTGTATATATATTTCCGCACAATAAACACCTGTTACCAATGTTAAAACCTGCCTCGGTGCTCTGTCTGATGGGTGTGGGCTGGGTGGGAGCAGGGTACCAGTGTTGGCCCTGTGGGAAAACTGCTACCTCATGTGCAGCACGTGCACGCTGGCCCTGACATGAGATTGTGCGGCTTCCCCTGTCTGCCGGGCCCCATGTCGTGCTTATCGTCCCCCACCCCGCATCCTTGTCGTTGGATGAGGCCTGCCCTTACTCCTCATGGGCGACACGGTAGCACAGTGGTTAGCACAGTTGCTTCACAGCTCCAGGGTCCCAGGTTCAATTCGTGGCTTGGGTCCGTGCAGAATCTGCACATTCTCCCCGTGTCTGCATGGGTTTCCTCCAGGTGCTCCGGTTTCCTCCTATAGTCTACAGATGTGCAGGTTAGGTGGACTGACAATGCTAAATTACCCTTAGTGTTCAAAAGGGATGGGTGGGATTGGGGGATCTAGGAGTGGTGTGGGCTCAGGTAGGATGCTCTTTCCAAGGGCCGGTGCAGACTCGGTGGGCTGCACAGCCTCCTTCTGCAATGTAAATTCTGTAATTCTATGATTCCTCCCCATGCCCCGACCATTCCCAGTATTCCCTGCCCAGGAATTCGACAGGACCATGTGTTGGACTGGCCAGCTCGCATGCAGGGATCATCCAGGTGGAAGATGCTACTGTGTGCATGAGTCAGACGTTGTCATACGATGTAGAGCAGCAGAGCTCATCGCAGAGCGGGTGTCATCATCGTCCATCCCATGGACCAGACCACCTATCACTGCCAACCCAGGGTCCCCAGCTCGTAGCGCTGCAGGTACGCATAATGGAGGGGTGTACAAGTGGGCAGTTTGGCGGTGTGGGAGGTGAGGGTCTGTGGGTCTGTGATGTGCTGTCCATGTCCCTGGCCAGCACCCCCTCCCTCCTAGTCGGTGAACCTGGAAGCGATCAGAGCGTCCCATGCATGCTGGCCCTGATGATGACGTTGTGCGGCCTTCCCTGCCTGCCTGGGCCCCATGTCCTGCTCGGGCCCTACCTATGTCCTGCTCATCGTCCCCATCCCCCGCATCTTAATCGTTAGACAAGGCTTACTCTTCCTCCTCCAGTGCATCACCCTTCTGCTGCACGATGCTGTGGAGGATGCGGGCGACCCACTCAGCATCATACTGGAGGCCTTTCAGAGCAGGCCAGGCACCTGAAGCGCATCTTGAGGATGCCGAAGTACTACTCGATCACACTCCTGGTCACTGTATGAGCGTCGTTGTAGCCGGTCTCGTCGATCTTTGGCCTTCGGATAAGTGTCATCAGCCACCTTCAGCAGGTAACTCTGTCGCACAGAAGCCAACCCCTCAGCCAGATGGGATGCCCCTCAAACATATCAGGAATCACCGAGTGTGCCAGGATGAAGGAGTCATGCACACTGCCCGGGTATCGGGCACACAGGTGCATGATGCGCAGCTGATGGCCATAGGCCAACTGGATGTTCATTGAGTGGTGATCCCTTTGGTTAGTGTAGAGCTGACTGTTTTCCCCGGGTTCTCATAGGGTGACAGCATCCAGTCTATCACCCCGTAGACCCGGGGTATCCCGGCGATGGCAGCGAAACCCGCTGACCAGGCACCCTGATGGTTTCAGTCCACACCAAAATTGCTCCACCTGGGCATGTAGGGCCTCTGTGATGATGCCTGTGCGCTGAGGTCTGTGAAATCCCGGACAGGTCTCCATTCAGCGCCTGGAAGGACCCCATCGCGTAGACGTTCAGGGCGAACTTGCAGTGTTACGGTAAGCCTACTTGTGACAATAATAAAGATTATTATACCTTGACGGTCACTAGGAGTGGATGTCCTCCCTATATCCCCGCAGTGCTAGGTATGGCATCATCTGGCAGCTGCGTCGCACTGTCTCTCTGCTCAGCAAGAATCTCCGACGATATACCCGGTCTGGCAGATCCTTGAATTGCAGGCGGTGCCAGTACACATGAGGTCTCTTGCGGCGCCTCCTTGGCACCTCTTCTTCCTCGGCCTGTTGGGTGACTGGCCCCCCAGCCTGTACGGCCACCACCTCTGTGTTAAAAAGGGTCTTTTGTTTTATGGATGTTAATAAGGAAAGATTAAGGTTTACTTATAGAATATTGTATCTGTGGGGAAGATTGATGTTGATTGTTGTTATGACATTGACTGTGGGTTTATAAAGTGTGGACTGATTTCAGAAATAGACACTGATTTAATTTAAAAGTACAGTGGATCTCTGGTGCATCACACCTGTAAGGTAAGCCCGTGTGGTCCCTATAACCACAATCTATTAAAATTTGTTGGTCAGGTGAACTCCATGATACACATTGGGGTTTGTCATGTGAGAGTACATTTAAGAAATGGGTGTTTCTAAATGGGTATGTATATAAATATCTGTAGTGAGAGTACCTTTAAGAAATGGGTGTTTACTACTGCGTGATGTCAGAGAGTGGGTGGACCTGGGCTGTCTGTCAGCTTTTTACTTTTGCTTTAGGCTTTTTGCTGCAGGGGGGGTTTGGTTTCATTTTAGTTTTGGAGAAGCTGCAATTACAGTAGGATGCATATGGATCTCTGCAAGCTTATGAATGTTCATTCACTGATTTCAACGTGGTAACTGTTCTCAGTAGTGAAGTTAATCCTGATGTCTTTCTATTAAAAGGTGTTTTTATATCTTATGGATTTTAAAAGGAAAGTTCAAGGATTACTTCGTGGTGTATTCTTGGGGGTTGTATTTGAATTGATGGTTGCTAAGATGTTCACTGTATGTTTTAAAAAGGTTAACATAAGTTCATGGAATAAATATTGTTTTGCTTTAAAAAAATAGTTTTCCATTTCTGCTGTACCACACCTATACAGTGGGCCGTGTGCTCCCCATACCACAATCTATTAAAAGTTATGGGTCAGGTGAACTCCATGTGCTGTACTGTTCTATGTTCTATGATACACTTTGAGGTTCTCCAAACCCTGGCCCAGAATGCACTAGGGGCCCTCCGGGATAAAAGTCTATCTATTGGATTGGCTTAATGAACTTAAAGACAGTGAGGGGTGAGCATATTGTGGTTACTTTTCAGGTGTGGTATCCCAGTTTAAGTGGGGAGTGTGCTGTGGACAATGGCTCTTTCAGAGGCTCTGAAGTTTTGGCGGGTAGAGACGGTCACACTCAGTACCTTATGGTCAGAGACGAAAAGCAGACTGTTAGATTTGGCAAAAACATTGCAGTTAACATTAATTGACAAAATGTGAAAAGATTAGGTAATTATGGTGGTGGCTAAGCATTTAATGCTGCCTGAGATACAGTTTGACTCATTGGAAATGGCAAAAATTCAGTTCAAAATTAAACAAATGGAACATGAGAAAGAATTAAAGTAGCTTGAATACGAAAGAGAGGAAAAAGAAAGAGAGAGCGGAAAAAGAAAGAGAAAGAGATAAAGAGCAAAAAGAAAAGGAGAGAGAAGAAATGAGAAAATAAGGAATAGCACTAGCAGAACAAAAAGAAAGAGAAAGGGAGATACAGATCAGGGAAAAAGATAAAAAGAGAGAATTTGAACTTTAGAAAATGGCCATGAAACATGACAGCCAGTTAAAATTGGCAGATGTAAAGGGAAATGTACAGTTGGATGATAGTGATGAGGATAGTGAGAAAGAGCATCAAAGTCAAAGGCTTGATGGGAATCTATTTAAATATGTCCAAGCTTTGCCAAGATTTGATGAGAAGGAGGTAGAAGCCATTTTCATTTCATTTGAGAAGGTAGCTAAACAAATGAAATGGCCATCAGACATGTGGGTATTACTGATTCAAACAAAGCTGGTAGGTAGGGTTGGTGAAGTGTTTGCATCACTACCGGAGGAGGTATCTGAGATGTATGAGGAGGTGAAAAGATCCATCTTAGGTGCACGTGAACTAGTGCCTGAAGCTTACAAACGTTTAGAAATTTAAGGAAAGAATTTGGTCAAACATACATGGAGTTTTAAAGGCTCAAACATAGTGGGCGCGATTCTCCGGACTCACAACGGTTCGGAGAATAGCGGGCGTCGCAAATTTTTACGGCGATGCTGTTCCGACGCCCTCCCGCTATTCTCCGAACCACGCAAAATCTCGGAGTCGCCATTCCCGACAAACGCCTCCTTCCCGCCCCCGACACGACTAGATTCGCCACTAATAGCCCCCCCCGCTATTCACCGGCCCGGATGGGCCGAAGTCCCGACATCATCGCGCCCTGTTTGCACGGCGTGAAACACACCTGCTATTTAAGTTTGTCAACCAGTCGGGCTGGCTGACGACAGCTTGGAGGAGGTGAGCGCACCGCTCAGCAGACCGCTCAGCGCACCGCTCAGCGCACCGCTCAGTGCACCACTCAGCGCACCGCTCGAGTCTGGCCACAACGGAGAAGGCATCCCTGAGAACGGGAGGGGGGGTCCAGAGCGGGGTCAGTGGGGGAGACGGGGGGGGGAGGGGCAGTGGGGGGGACGGGGGGGCAGTGGGGGGGACGGGGGGGAGCGGGGGAGATGGGGGGGAGTGGGAGTGGGGGGAGTTAGGTAGAGAGTGAGCGAGTGAGCCGTCCAACCCCGTAACAAAATGTCTGCCACCATGCCATGGCGTGCCGGTCACGAGGACATGGCCGCTGGTTGCCCTGTGGCTTACGGCCACAGGCCACTGACGCACCCGTGAGGAGGACATAGTTTACTGGCCATTGGATGCAGAAAGTGACCAGGGGTTAGGCTGCCCGCGTGTCAGCAGCGCGATCAGGCCACCGGGACACACAGGTATCCCGTGGCAGGCGGCTGCCGAGGTGTCGACTAACCTCCGACTAACATGTCCCATTTCTCTGCCCCCCACCACCCTTCTGTAGGTTAGCACAATGTATGTGAACAGAACGCCTATGTTCTGCGCAGTGGTTGGGGCCGCTGCACTGCATTTGGTGATGCAGCAGCATCCACACCCACAACCCGCAGTGGATGCAGGGCCAGCTGCAGCAGCAGAGGGAAGGGCCGAGTCGACAAGCAGCATGGGGAGGAGGAGGAGGAGGAGGAAGAGGAAGAGGAGAGAGTGAGGGTGCAGCCACGGCGCCAGAGGCGACGACCAAAGCCGAGGGTGTACCGTGACGGGTCTCTTTCCTAACAATGATGGACATCATCTTCAGGAGGAGACTCCGGCTGAGTAGGCAGCCGGTGATACATATCTGCCAACTCCTGTCGCACCTCGCCCCACGTGGAACGGGGGGAGGACACGCGATCCCGGTTGCCATCAAGGTGACGGTCGCTCTTAACTTCTATGCTACCGGCTCCTTCCAGTCTCCGAGCGGGGACCTCTCCGGGATCTCCCAGTCATCGGTCCACAGGTGTATCCGGGATGTGACCGACGCCCTCTATGCCATCGCGGACCGCTACATCACCTTTCCCGAGGACCAAGCAAGTCAAGACTCACGAGCTCGTGGATTTGCCAGCATGGCCGGGATACCGAGGGTGCAGGGGCAATCGATTGTGTTCACGTCCCCATGCGCCCGCCTGCAGGGGACAGGGACGTGTTCACAAACAGAAGGGGGACATACTCCATGAATATCCAGGTGGTATGCGACCCCCACATGAGGATCATGAACGTCTCTGCAAGGTTCCCAGGGAGTGTGCATGACTCCTACATACTGGCGCAGTCGTTCATCCCTGCGATGTTTGAGGGACGTCCCCCCCCGGCTGAGGGGCTGGTTGCTAGGCGACAGGGGTTATCCGCTGAGGTCTTGGCTGATGACGCCTATACGGAGGCCTCAGACCAATGCGGAAACACGATACAACGAGGCACATGCAGCAACCAGGGGTATGGTGGAGCGCTGCCTTGGCCTCCTGAAGATGAGATTCAGGTGCCTGGACCGCTCCGGAGGGGCCCTGCAGTACCAGGCCGAAAGGGTCGCTCGCATTGTTGTGGTCTGCTGTGCGCTGCACAACATCGCGATGCAGAGGGGAGATGACCTGCTGCAGGAGGCGGAGAGAGAAGCCAGTGGCAGTGGTTCCAGCACAGAGGAGGAGGAGGAGGAGGAGGAGGAGAGGGAGGAGGAGGCGGCTGGTGGAGTGGCGGGCACAGCACGCAGACACGACCCAGGTGCTGGTGATGTCCAGGAGGCGGCACGACAGACCCGGCGAGGACGGCGGGCATGCGACGCCTTGGTGGCAGCACGGTTCACGCATCACATGTGACGTCCCCGCTGAACACCAAACCACCACCTGCATCGCTAGTCGTGCAGAGGGTCAACACACAACTTCCACCACCGCAACCCCCCCACCCCCTCTCAATGTACCCTGCTCCACTTCGACATCACCCTTACCACTGGGTCCAGACGGTATGGCACAACATTGATGGCTGTGTCAGCGGGTGTGATCAGTGCCATGTGGAATGATGACAGCCCGCTCTGCGATGAGCTGTGAGCTCAGAATCGTTAGACAGAGTCTGACCCATGGCAATAGCTGAACCATCCACCTTGGTGGCCGCTGAGATCGTCACTGACACTCCATCACGTACCCGCGTGGGCTAGCTGTGGGAGGGGTTGGGGGGGGGGGGAGGGGCAGGGACTGCACACCCGGCACCGAAGTTTCACCACTCATCAACCCCAGCGACACTCGGTCACCATCACAAATCCTGTGGCTGTGGAACAATCACACGGTATTACAAGTAAGGTGGAACAGTGCGTTTAATGTTAACAATTATTTACAGGTGCCCTAGCCCCTACAACTAAACTGTGCCCTTCACCCGTGCCAACTTACTCAGTGTCTATCTTAGTTGCCTTACGGGCCCTACCACTATGTCTAAGTGACTCCCCAGATGATACAGCAGGAGTGGAGGAGGATTGCTGCGAATTGCCCCCCTCGACTCGTTTCTCCTTGGCCAAGCCTTTCCTGGGGCGACCCGGCCTTGATGGGCCAGGCTGCTCTGCGGGCGTCTCGGGTGACGTTGTGCCACCCTGCTCTGCCTGCTGCCCACCCGATGCACCAGGGATGGGCCGGGGGGAGGCCGAGAATTCCGGGACGTCCCGTGATGGACTTAATGGGACGGGCTCCGAAACCTCCTCCTCCCTCGGGGAGCCCGGTGGCCCCCGGGCCTCACTTTGGGACAGAGGTGCGAGCGGGGAGGTGCCCCGTCGCACCACCGACACCTGGCGCTGCCAGTCCTGGAGGCCTGCAATGGTATCCACCAGGATCCGAAGGTTTGCAGAGACGGAGTCCAGGGAGTTAGACATTCCCGCCAGGGACTGAGCGATCTCAACCTGTGAGTGCACGACGCCATCCAGCACATGTGTCAGGCGGTTGATGCTCTCGGCGACTGACTGCTGCGACTGGCCAATGACCTGGTGAGACTGGGCCAAGGCCTGCAGGGCGCCGGCAATGTCGTTTTGCCTCTGGCACATTGCTGCCTGTGAGAGGGCAACCCTGTCCAGGGCCGAGGATGACGCGTGCATATGAACCCCAATGCCTTGTATCACCTGACCCATTGCCTCCACCACGGATGCCATCCGTGCGGTGTCGGACAGGGTCTCTGCCATGAGCGGCACCACTCCCTGCTCATGGACGCGGTTCGACTCCTTTAACAGGGTCTGCAGAGTCTGGAAGGAAGCCCTCATCCCGTCGTTGTCTCCCTGGGTTTCTTGAGGCATCGGCTGTGCGGGTGGGTTGAGAAACTCCAGGAACTCCGAAAACGTCTGGGAGCCAGCTGCATCCTGGGCCTGGTCTGGCCTCCGCGAGTCCGGGCCCTCGGTTGCTCCGACCTCCACCTGCTGTACCTGCTCAGCTGTGATGTGCAAACCAGACTGTGACCCAGGAGACTCATCACTAAATAGGCCCGCCGGGGTGAGTGTCTCTGGGATGATGGATGTTGTGGGAGATAGCAGTGCCGCAAACCCGATGTTTTCGCAATTTAGCCCCTCCTCAATGGTGTGGGGCCGCTCAGAGTCCGGAGGGTTATCCCTGGCCATTTCCGTGGCTTGTGGTCTCGCCACCCTCTGGGCGTCCTGATCCGCAGATTGGGTTGGGGTGGATGGGGCTCCCCGCTGATCGGGCACCCTCTGTCGTGCGGCCCCGGGTGAGGTGGCGGCAGATGCCTGTGTCCGTCTGCAGCCAGACGGCCCTGGTTGTTCGGCATCACGTCCTAGGGAAGAGAATGAGACGTGTTATTTAGATTTGCTCGGCAGGCCGCTGGACGGTCCCAGTGGGCAGCGTGTGAAGGGACAGATGATGGGGGAGGTGTCCAAGTGGGCAGGGTGTGTGAACGGACAGAGGATGGGGGAGGGGTGGGTGTTTGTCAAGGAGGGTTGTCTCACTTGTTGCAGCTCCGCCAACCTCGCATAGCGTGACATCCCGGGTGGCAGACCCCCCAACTAGGTCCAGTGCCCTCTGCTCAAAGGTGGTGAGGGGGGGCAGGTTGGGCGAACCCCCTCCAGTCTTATGCCGCTCACGGTTGTTGTGAGCGGACTTGGCCTGTTGGGGGAGGGTACATAGGTAGATCATTACAATACGGCAGGTATCAGCAGTCCGTTCAGATACTGGCACAGTTTGGGGGTCAAGTTGTCATAAGACGATTGCATCTCTCCACGGGGCCAGAGCGCTGGGTCTGTGACAACTTTGTGACCCATCCTCAAATAACTCTGGCCCAATCCCCCTCCACCCCCCGTGCCAGGGGGGGGGAGGTGGGTGATTAGGTAAAGGGGGGGGGGGGGAGGGATGGTTGGGACCAGGGGGCACCTTCTTGGCACTTACCCTGGCAGCCCTGGTGAGGTCGTGTAGCTTTTTCCGGCACTGCTCTGCAGAGCGAGGGTTCTGCCCCACAGCACTGACGGCAGCGGCCACCTCACGCCAGGCCTGGCGTACCGCACTGGCAGGTTGGCGATGCCCTCTCCGCGGGCGGAGGATGCCCCTCCTCTGCTCGACAGCATCGAGCAGAGTCTCGACATCGGCCTCCACAAAACGAGGTGCAGCTCTCCTGGACTCCGACATCATGGCCGACAGATTCTGTGCTCGCCCGTGCCTTTTTACGATGTCGGGCGGCGTCACGTGGGCATGTTCGTGTCGTCGCCACGTTCCGTCGTCATCGCGCACGTGATTGACGCGGCCGCGTTGCTAGCCCATCTCCCGGAAGTGAATACGTCGGGAAATGGACCCTTCACGACCGTCGTAAAACGCGCCCGTTTTTTACGACAGTTTTGCGATTTTTCGCGGGTGCGGAGAATCACGCCCAGTAATTTTGATAGGTGGATAAGGGCTTTGAAAATAGATCAAACATCTGAAGCTCTCAGAGAAATTATACTTTTTTTAGTAGCCAATTATTTTTTCCAATTAAGGGGCAATTTTGCGTGGCCAATCCACCTACTCTGCACATTTTTGGGTTGTGGGGGCGAAACCCACGCAGACACGGGGAGAATGTGCAAACTCCACACAGACAGTGACCCAGAGCCGGGATCCCGGCGCCGTGAGCCGGTTATGCTAACCACTAGGCCACCGTGCTGCCCTGAGAAATTATACTTTTGGAGGAGTTTAAAAATTCAATTCCTGATGTAGTGAGAACTCACGTGGAAGAGCAGAGGATTAAAACTGTGAGATTAGCAGCAGAAATGGCAGATGTTTAGGAATTAGTTCATAAACAAAGCTTGGGTTTTGACATCAGTTTCAGCCTGTGAGGGATTGAAACTGTGGACATGAGAAATACTCAAGTGGTGAAGGTAAATGTGATCCGATGGGAAAGAATAAGGAGTGTACGGCAGGTTAAAAAGAAATCCAGGAAGGTGGAAGGGACATGAAAATTTTCAAATGTTTCACTGTAATAACCTCGGCCATGTGAAGTAAGAGTTGAAGGAAAAGCACTGAGAAGGCTGATGTGGTAAAACAGGATAAGACAGTGGGGTTTGTTAAAGTGGTAAAGGAAAGCCCAAGTGAAGCGAAGGAGGTGCAAACGATTGCACAACCTGATCAAGAGGTGATTGATAAGTAGGTCCCAGATCTCTTGAAAATATTTATTTGTGCAGGTAAAGTTTACTCATGTGTATCAGGAGGAGCAGGTAAAAAAAACTCACAATTTTAAGAGATACGGAAGCTAGTCAATCTTTAATAGTAAAAGATGAGTTCGGTAGTTTGGGAAGAATGTTGCCAGAAAAGGTGATAATATGTGGAATTCAGGGTGAGAGGAGTAGTGTTCCATGATATAAGGTAAAGTTGGAAAGACCAGTGAAGAGTGGTGAAGTGGTAGTAGGAGTAAAAGAGAAACTATCTTGTCCAGGAATACAGTTTATCTTGGGTAATAATATAGCTGGATCGCAGGTGGTTGCTGTGGTTGATAAGCCAGTGGAAAATCAGACAATTGATGTGTTGAAGGACGAATATCCTGGGATTTTTCCGGATTCTGTAGTAACAAGGTCGCAAAATCACAGCTTAAAACAAGAGGAGAAATCAAACCGTGAAGATGACATTGATGTGCAATTGTCAGAAACGATTTTTGATCAGATGGTTGAAAAAGAACAAGAACAGGTGAAGGATGAGGCGGACATTTTCAGTTCAGCAAAATTGGCGGAGTTACAACAGAAAGATATTGAGATGAAACGGATGTATCCGAAAGCATACACAGAAAAGGAATCTGAGTGTATACCAGAGTGTTATTACTGTAAAAGTGATGGCTTGATGAGAAAATGGAGACATTTACACATACAGGCGGATGAAAAGTGGACAGAAGCTTATCAAGTAGTATTGCCGGTCGGGTATAGAAAGGAGGTGTTGCAAGTTGCACATGAGGTACCAGTGGGAGGTCATCTGGGAGTAAGGAAAATAGATAGAAGGAAAACTCACCGTGTGTCATGTGAATATGTTTAAAAGGTACTTTGAAAGGGAAGGAGAGAAAAAGCAGGCGGTTTTAATGATTCTAACTCAAAGTGAAGAATCAAACCCAGATGACTTTGAATTTGACATACCTCAAAGTAAATTGGAAAACGAGGATGTTTTTAAAAATTGGGATAAATTGTTGAGTTACCTTCCAGAGGAAAAACGGACTGACCTGAAAGAGGTATTGATATCACATGTGAAGATAAATTGGGAAGTACTAAAATGGCTAAACATGATGTAGATGTGGGAAATGCTGTTCCAATTAAACAGCATCCATATAGACTTAACCCTTTAAAATTAGGTATACATCGACGATCTGGTAATTTTCAGCCTGACATGAGAAGAACATTTAAAACTGATGGAATTATCCGATCAACTTCAGGAGGTGGGTTTGGTGTTAAACGTAGCCATAAGTGAATTTGGAAAAGCCCAAGTCACTTTCCTTGGCCATACACTCGGACAGGGTCGAATGGTGTCACGGGATGTGAAAACAAATGTTATTGGGGAGTTTCCAATACTCTCGACACAAAGGGAAATAATGCGATTTCTTGGCATGAGTGGATTCTACCAGAATTTTTTGCCAAATTTTAGTAGTGTGGTTGCTCCACTGGCGGACTTGCTAAAGAAACGTAGCAAAGTTAAGTGGACAGTGGAGTGTCAACAGGCATTTGACTGCCTGAAGGCTGTGTGGACAACATCTCCTGTGTTAGCCATCCCAAATTATAGCAAACCATTCAAAGTGGCTGTTGATGCGAGTGATGTGGGCCTAGGTGCGGTGCTTCTACAAGACGATGATGAAGAACCAGAGTGGCCTATTGGTTATTTTTCAAAAAAATTGAATTCTCACCAGATAAAGTATTCAATGATTGAGAAGGAAACTTTGAGTTTGGTGCTGGCTTTGCAACATTTTCACATTTCTGTGACCAGCAATCCGTCTGACACCATTATATATACTGATCATAATCCATTGATATTTTTGGAGCGATTCCGGAATAACAATGCAACACTGTTTCAGTGGAGTTTATTGTTGCAGCCATTTCATTTAGAAATAGTAGATGTGGCAGGACAAGAAAACGTGATAGCCGATGCTTTGTCACGAATGTGATGAACAGAAGGATGTGAGGAAGAAGAACAAAAATGGACTATGTTATTATAAAATGTTTGTTTGTTTTGTTAAGAAAAAACGTATATTCATTGTCCATATTTCTTAAAGGAAAATGAAAAGGTGAAAAATGAAACCATCTTGAAGTTGATGGTTTATTTTCTTTTCTTGGGGGGAGCTGTCATGTGAGAGTACCTTGAAGAAATGGGTGTTTAAGAAATGGGGGTTTATAAAAATAGCTATAGTGGATATACCTTCATGAAATGGTTGTTTATCAGTGATGTCAGAGTGTGGGTGGAACTGGGCTGTCTGGCTGCTTTACTTTCTTTTTAGGCTGTTTGCTACAGGGTGTGTTTTCGCTTCATTTTGAGAGCTGGATAGCTGCAGGCAAAGCAAGGAGCTGTATAAGGATCTCTCTCTGCAAACTAAAGAAATCAATTGGGTGATTTCAAAGTGCTGACTGCTCTCAGTAGTGAATTTGAACCTGATTTTTGTCTTGTGGTGTTAATAAAGAAAGATTGAGGTTTACTTATAGAATATTGTATCTGTGGGGAGGATTGGTGTTGACTGTTAAGATGTTCACTGTGGGTTTTTAAAGTGTTAACTTGTTTCATAAATAAACATTGTTTTAATTTAAAAGTACTGTGGATCTCTGGTGCATCACACCTGTAAGGTAGGCCCATGTGGTCCCCATAACCACAATCTATTAAAATTTGTGGGTCTGGTGAACTCCATGAGACACTTTTGGGTTCTCTAAACCCTGGCCCATAACAGCTGGACTGAACTGCGTGCAATTCACGTCCTTTTTGAGGCTGAAATTCAGTTTGAGAATCAGGACATGCAAATGGGCCAGGACCGACAGGAACTCAGAGTAATTTCCAGCCCAGCAGGCGTTTTAACCACTGGGGCTGAAGTTAGCACTCAAGATCCTGGCAGGTGGAATTGTTTTCAAACGCTCCCCTTACCACACACTCACTGCAGCTACGAAGATAGCTCACAGAAGACCTGCCTCCTGAGGTCAGGAGCCCAAGGTGGGCCTGCAGCTCCATTCCATTGCTGAGTGGAGGGACAACCTTCCCCATGGTGGGATGCAGACTCAAACCTGCCTTTTTGAACACCATCTGGGATGTGGTGGCAGAGGCAGTCGGCATTGCTAGCCTAATCAGAAGACAGTTGATTAACCGGAGGAGTGGGAATCACTTGTGAGACTTTTGCCCCGGGAAGGGCAGAGAACTAGGAAGGTTCCATAGTGAAATTGTCCTCTGGTTGGGTTGAACTCTGCTGATGCTCTGCTTCATCTACAATGGGGCAGCGCTTCTGAGGAGTGCCAATGACTGGTGAACCCCCGATTGAACTTTGCCATGCCCATCCCCTTAATGATATAGCTAGTGTATGAGGGTGGCCAGAGGTACAGCCTGGCTGAGTGCCCAGATGACCAGAGGTCTTCTGAGCATTTAAAGGACACAGACATAACTCAGCAGTGTGAACAGCCAGGAGCCTGCAAGTAGCACCAAAAGGGTGTGTTTAAAAGACAGACTGCAGCAATGGTGGTCTGAGCCAGCCACTCGACACCAGGGGAACACACAGAGTCCATGAACTTTGCAGCAAGTTGCTCCCCGCTACTGCCTTAGGCCCGTGCACTGATTCCCCTGCAAACCTGAAACCTGACATTTTACAATGGAGTTCCAGTGTTTTATTAGCCTCCTCCTCTCCCTGCCAGCCATGCGTCCAGTCCCCATTTGTAAATACCTGTAGTAATTCTCATTCGCGAGACCTCCGCCTGAGAGGCGCGGAGCATCACGGAAGGGTGGAAAATGAAGTGTCCAACCTGCTAATTGCATTTAATTGCATGAAAATATCAGTGAGGGGTAGAAACCTCATTTTCGCTGCCTGGGGGGGGGGGGGGGGTATTGGAGCATGGCACCAAAATCAGCACCAGGCGCAAACCTCGATATGGGCATGATGCTCGGTTCTCTGCCCGATCACGATTCACATTTTTGGCGTCGCGAGGTTGGAGAATCCAGTCCAAGTAAATGAGGCCGGGGAACAAATTTCCCAAAGTTCTGGCCTCAGCCTCATTAGAAGTATACATCATGAGCAGCACCCAGATCCTGCTCCAATTAAAACATTTACATTCCTCGGTTCATATAACTTCCTTTTAGAAAAAGGGAAAGAAAGTGGTTTAATAAAGCATTGTTATTCTTACCTATATTTGCAAACATAGTGTCGAGTCCAAGAGTGAGCAGCATGAGGAAAAATAAAATGGACCAAAAAGATGCCCATGGCAACTGCGCAAGGGCCTCTGGGTAGACAATGAAAACCAAACCGAAACCTAAATAATACATATGAAATGGTAAAATTAATGTTGTTCACAAGATAAATATTGAAAACTGATATTTATTTATTTAAAATCTATGACTTCATTTAAACTCTACATTTTTAAAATGGATTAGGTTGTGCTCAGTATTTGTGTGTTTTGTCTGCGATTTTGCTATTACTTATGATGGTGAGTGATGTCTGTGATGGAGAATAAATCAGTTTATATTTATGGCACCCAGTTTCCCTTAGTTATATAAACAAAATTAGCAGCAACAGTATTCTCCTTAACCACTTGCAACTCCACAGTGCAGCACAGTGGTTAGAACTGCTGCCTCACAGCGCCAGGGTACCGGCTTCAACACAGTTACCCAAGGCCGGAATCAAACCTGGGCAATGCCAAGCTTCTTAAATGTTGTTGGAGGACTTGACAGAGTTGAAGCTGAGAAGTTGATTCCTCCCCAAAACGTTGGGTCTCTGGATAAGGAGTTGGCCATTTTGACATTTTCAGTCAGAGTTGCAAATCTTCAGAACTCTCTGCACAAAGAGCTGAGGACGCTCAGTTGATGAATATATTTAAGGATGAGATCAATAGATTTTGGGACACTAAAGGAATTAAAAGATTTTAGGATAGGTCAAAAGTTCAGTCATGATCTTGAAAAGCTGAGCAGTCTTGAAAAGGTATTGTACTGACTGTCATAATATCCACTCATGTATATAAAGAAGTGCAGACAGGCAGTGATTGACACATAGGATGACCAGTAAGTATACAACACAGTACAGCCAATCACCAGACAAGACACAACCACTATAAAGCCAGAAGGCACTAGATTTCCCGCTCTCTCGGCACCCAGCTACTGAGACAGTCAGAGTGCACGAGCTAGCAAGTGCAAATACCATGCGGTAGCTAGTAAGTCTGGTCAGGCTACTACAAGGTCACCAGTCAGATCAGTATAGTGTCGACCCACAGCTAAATATGTGGAGCAGTTCTATCGTTGAATAAAACAGTGTTTGATCTTCTCCAGTGTTAGACGTCTGTTTCTAACATCCCTGCACTGACTCCTGCTCCTATTGTTTTGATAAATTAGCACCAATAATTTACTATATTTGCTCTCTGTCTCTTATATATATATTACACTATATGTATTTATATATTTAATTGTATTACTCTGTATGGATACAGCAGTAATTTAGATATCAGTGCGGAATGTACTCATTCTTTCCAATGCGAAGATTGTCAGGTCCAGCCACACTCCAGCTCTGATGAATACATTTGTAACACCAGGTTAAAGTCCAACATGTTTGTTTCAAACACTAGCTTTCGGAGCACTGCTCCTTCCTCAGGTGAATGAAGAGGTATGTTCCAGAAACATATATAGCGACAAATTCAAAGATGCCAGACAATGCTTAGAATGCAAGCATTTGCAGGTAATTAAATCTTTACAGGTCCAAAGATAGGGGTAATCCCAGGTTAAAGAGGTGTGAATTGTCTCTAGCCAGGACAATTGGTAGTATTTCGCAAGCCCAGGTCAGATGGTGGGGGGGTGAATGTAATGCGACATGAATCCCAGGTCCCGGTTGAGGCCGTACTCATGTGTGCGGAATTTGGCTATAAGTTTCTGCTCGGCGATTTTACGTTGTCGCGCATCCTGAAGGCTGCCTTGGAGAATGCTTACACGGAGATCAGATGCTGAATGACCTTGACTGCTGAGGTGTTCCCCGACTGGAAGGGAACATTCCTGCCTGTTGATTGTCGCGCGATGTCCGTTCATTCGTTGTCGCAGCGTCTACATGATCTTGCCAATCTATCACACTTCGGGACATCCTTTCCTGCAGCGTATGAGGTAGACAATGTTGGCTGAGTCGCACGAGTATGTACCGCGTACCTGGTGGGTGGTGTTCTCACATGTAATGGTGGTATCCATGTCGATGATCAGGCAACCTCAAACAAACCATTGTTTGCAGCAAACTACCCAGCCTTCAGAAGAGCTACCACGACACCACACATCTCTGCAAGACGTGCCAGATAATTGACATCGACTGCTCACCCCAGTCCAATGCCGGCAACTCCACATCATGAATAAATTTGTGACAGATGAGGAGTGTGGGGTTCGATACCCTTTGAGAAATCTGGATATTAGTTCAGCAGGTGTATCTGAAGCATTTGAATGTTGGCACCTCATTATCTTTTACTTCTGTGTTTGACGTTGATTGTGCAGGCATGATGCAGATTCAGATGATGCGATTACTACTCCAGTGTATAAACAGCCAATTCAAAGATGGAATTTGGAGGCAAGACAGGGAAAACTTTGATAAATGCCAATCTGAGGACATTCCAGCTCAATTTTCAGCTCCAGTACCTGTCCAGTCATTGTGTGATACTCTAGTCTAAGGCTTGAACATCACCTCCCACCAAAACTTCTACTATGCGCCCAAGCATTGATTAGTATGCCTGCAACGATTGTGTGTAATTTCGTATCTAACTGATGATTGATTTCCGAGAGTTGGTAACAGTTGAACAATCATAGAATTTTTTTTTACAGTGCAGAAGGAGGCCATTCGGCCCATCGAGTCTGCATCAGCTCTTGGAAAGAGCACCCTACCCAAGGTCAACACCTCCAACCTATCACCATAACCCAGTAACCCCACCCAACACTAAGCTAATCCTGTCTAATAGCTTTCTATTTCTGTTTATGAATTACAATTATGAAGTTAGTGATGTGATAACATTGTTAAACTCCAGCAAGTTCATATCAAACTATTCCTGGAACTCAACTACTGGATCTAGATGTTACCACGGAATGGGAAGGCTGAGGTTCTTCCGTCTCAAGTTTTGGAAATATTTTAACCGAAGACAGTAAGTTAGACTGAAGGTACCTGACTGCGCAACCTCTGAAACAGGCTTGTCTTGTACGTGAGCCATGTATCCCAGGAAGGAGAAGATGGAAAATCCAGCCAACACACTCGTAGCACAGTTAACAACACAGACAACGATGGTGTCTGTGAAACAGTTGTTGTGGAATTTGTTGTAGGATGACAGTGTGATTAAACCACCCCAGCTGATGGAGATAGAATAGAAAATTTGGATTGCAGCATCTTTCCAGACCTGGTAAATAGAATGGAGAATTACTCAGCACCAGGAGATTTTAATAAAGACGTTGTCATAATTTTGATTGATGTGGAGATGCCGACAGTGGACCATTTAATCTGCTACCATCGAGAAGCCAAAACTAATGAATTAACCATTCTGCCTTATCCCAAAGATTTAAGTAAAGGATGCAATTTCACGGCATAAGTACAACGTGGCCATTAGATCGCAGATGAAGCCAAATTGAAGAACGCGGCCGGGGGCTGATTGGTTTGTTATCTAACCGGCACAATCAGGATGCCGTGAAATTGTGTGAAACCAAAAATCAACACTTAAAGCCAATCTCCATACAATTAACAAGAACAATCTCCTATCTAATGGCCTCCTGTGATCTAACTACCTCCCCAGCAAGTGGTCACGTGGACGCCGATTAGTACACCTTTTAAAAATGTGAAGCTGGCAGAATGGCTGCTGTGGGGCTCCAAGGAGGTGAATAGTCATCTTCCCTCCTGGGGAGTGAGCCCGTGGGCACTGAGCTGCTGCCCAAATGCTTGGGGGGCAGGAATGCCCCCATAATAGGTGCAGCCCCAGCCCCTGCCTGTCTGCCCGATCAATCTTCTATAAATCCCACTGACCATGGGGGGCCTCGGGCCACGCGGCTATTGCTAATTGTCAATTGTACTTAAGTGAGCACTTCACAGCTCCCAACTAGATTCCTGGAGGTAGGCGTCCCATGTAGCATGTGGGGTTATTGCCTAGCATCCCAATCAGACCATGCAGCCTGGTCACTGTGCTTGAATTATGCACCACGGACGCAGCAGCCAATATCCGAACACCAAGGGGCTGGGTCCCAGCACTGTGGACATTTCAGCGACCAAAGGGGTGGGTGTGTGCACTGGGAAGGGGACCAGCACCCAGTCCAGGTATCTTTATGTGCAGCTGTCTGCGGTACAGGGTCTGGGGGGTCACCCCCAGGGTTGAGGGCCACCCCCCACCACCACCACTGCAGCCGAGGGTGTGTGGGCCGGGCATTTCGGATGGCAGGGGATGTGTGGAGGGGAGGGGATGGGCTATGGGGGACTGGAGGATCCCAGGGTGAAAGCTCCATGAGTCACCAGTCTCACTCCCTCTCCAATTCTTTACAGATATGGGAATGACTAAGCTGCTGCGGGGCTTGTCCCTGTCCCAGGTGGGCATTGCCGAGGTGCTGCAGAGAATATCTCAGCCGCTGAGGAGCATTGCCGAAGGCGTTGATACCATGGCGCAGACCATGAGGAACTGCCAGGGCTGGCAGTCAGATGATACACAGGCAGCCAGGGCTTGCACCAGCTGTCCCTTTATTCATGGTGAACACCAGGGCACCAGGGGCTTTTCACAGTAACTTCATTGAAGCCTAATCGTGACAATAAGCGAGTTTCATTTCATTTTTTCATTTCATTATGGGCACCAAGTGGGAGAGGTGCCAACCCGGACCTGTTCCTCTGATGAGTATGCACCTCGCAGCCAGCACCCGGAACAGAGCGGCACGGCAGTGCATATGCCGTCGACAGGAAAGCTGGCGACATCCAGCCCCAGAGCCCCCAGAGGATGTCTGCCGGGGCATTGAAGGCCACAGGACATGGTAAACAGCTAGCTGCGTCCACCTCAGATGTGCTTCCTGGGGAAACACCTAGATGTAGTGGTAGAGATAGGAAGGCAAAGCATATCAAGGATTACTGAGGGCACCGGGTTGGGGGATAGCAGGGGGTGAGGAGGTTGAGGCAGCGGGGATAGAATGGGGAATTGTTACACACAATAAACAACCGCTATTTTCTTTTCATTCATTTGCAGGATGTGGGCATCACTGATTAGGCCAGCATTTAATGCCCGTCCCTAGTTGCCCTTCAGAAGATGATATTGAGTTGTCTTCTTGAACCGCTGCAGACCTTGTGGTGTAGCTACACCCACTGTGTTGATAGGGAGGGAGTTCCAGGATGTTGACCCACAACAGTGAAGGAACAGCGATATATGTCCAAGCCACGGTGATGAGTGACTTGGAGGGATTCCCAGGTATCTGCTTCTCTTGTCCTTCTAGATCGTAGTGGATGTGGGTTTGGAAGGTGCTGTCTAAGGAACCTTGGTTAGTTACTGCCATGCATCTTGTAGGTGGTACACACAGCTGCTACTGTTCGTTGGTGGTGCATGGTTTGAATGATTGTGGAAGGGGAAGCAATCAAGTGGGTTGCTTTGTCCTGGATGGTGTCAAGCTTCTTCGGTGGTGTTGGAGCTGCATTCATCCAGGAAAGTGGAGAGTATTCCATTATACTCCTGTCTTGTGCCTTGTAGATAGAGGATGGGCTTTGGGAGTCAGGAGACGAGTTATTTGCCTTAGGATTCCCAGCCTTTAACCTGTCCACAGTATTAATATCGCTAGTCTAGGTCAGTTTCTGATTAATGGTAACCTCCAGGATATTGATTGTGAGGAATTCAGCAATGGTAATGCCATTGAATGTCATGAGCAGTAGTTAGATCCACTCTTGTACAGGATGGTTATTGCCTGACACATGTGTGGCACGAATGTTTGATGCTTCTGTCACTTTCATCTGCAATGTGGGCTGACCTCCGAACCTTGGGCTCATTTCTCCCGGCATCTCCCCCTCCCCGTGGCACTCACCCACCCTCTGGTTGTGGACATGTCCCCAGATCTGTGTCCCATCCCCTGCGAGTTTGGATGTTGGCTGCTGCGTGTCTGGTGAAGCCTCCCACAATGTTCAGGCACAGTACCCATGCATCAAGGTGTGATTTGGATGCTAGGCAATGAATGCCACATGGTACATGGCCCGCCTACCCGCTGGAATCCACTTGGATTGTGTGAAGTGCTCACTTAACCTCGATTGCCAATTCCATTTAGCAATAGCCTTCAACCGCATGGCTGATGGGGTTTCTGCGTGGGCGGTGGGGCAGATGGGCAGGGACGAGGGTTACCCTGGAATGGGTACACAAGATCCAGGGATTGGCATGCTGATGCCCCATGGTGTTGCCCCGGTTGCCCTCCCACACTCGCATGGTGGCCGTCCCCTGTGGAGGGCCCCGAGCCGATGGTCCCCCACTCCCCGCCAATCACTGGGGTGGCAAGCCCAGCGCCCCCGGGCCCATTGCTTGTGAGCAAAGATGGCCAATCATTGCCTCGGGTCCCCGCAGAAGCCCTTCTGCTGGGTTCAGGTTTTTCAAAATCAGTACTAATCAGCGCCAGCATGACCACTTGCTAGGGAAACCAATGAATGACAGGAGGCCGTTGGATATGGGGTGGCACCTCTTAATTGTATGGAAATAGGGCTTAAGTGGTGATAATTAGTTTCTCGCCATGTTACAGTAAGATCCTGATTTTGCCGATGGGAGCGAGCTGTTTGCATCACAAATTGTTTGGTGCCTGTCACGGTTCTCACTTTCGGCATCTCCTGCTATTCACCGGGTTCATTTCGCTTGAGTGAGAGCACAATGAGGCTGGAGCATCACATTCTTAGAAGCTTTTCCATTAACTAGCACCCAAAATCTTTCTCTTGCACCAAAAAGCAATGATTGAAATCTGACCTATAGTGAGCAACAATCCAAAAATTGATTTGGATTATTCAGAAGATAAACAGAAACTTGAAATAGTTTGACTGAAAATTATGGCTGAGATTCTATGGATTATTGTATTGTGTTTACCTCAGCATCAGCCAGTTTGGAGAAGACCGACTGGCTTCCAATGTAGAATTCAATTCCTTTATAGGCTCCCTCCAGGGTAAGACCTCGGATCAGGAGTATGATCAGAACCACATAAGGGAATGTTGCAGTGAAATAAACCACCTGACATAGAGAGGAGTTTGTTAAATTTTCCTGTATTGCTGGTACAACATTTGCAGCATTGAATCCAAGTGAATGGTAAACTAATTGGATTGTAATCAAATTGGAGAATGAAGCAGAAAATAATTGGAGGAGTAATAATGAAGGGAAGGGTAAATTTAACACTGAGCTGCATTTTATAACTGAATATTAATGGAACAAAATTGACTGAATTTTTGTAACTCATATTCTAGGAAGGAACAGATTTAAACAGGAGAATTGAACAGAGTGCAATGAATATATTTAACTGCATACATTTACTCCTCGGATTTCTTTGTCATTCTCATTGTTCAGACAAATCTTACTTCACTCAAATAAAACCATGACCTTAATCTGCCCAATCACTGAGCGAATCCTGCCCAGCCTTCCAGAGCAATTGAAAATTCACCCCAAATCCTTGAATCAGTAAGTGACATCTTTGAATGAGGAACACATTTCAGGGGTTTGGGGAAATTGCTGCTGATCTTTCACTCAGGAGAAAGATCTTCAGATCTCACTCAGGCCTGGTGTTCATGAATTATGTATCTCATGCTTGACAGTCAGAACAAAAATGTGTATTGATTTAACACCTTTAATGTAAAGCAAATTTCCAAGGTGGTTCACAGGACCATTATCAAAGAATATGATATTCATAGAACCATAGAACCCCTAGAATGCAGAAGGAGGCCATTTGGCCCATTGAGTCTGACCCGACCCTCCGAGGCAGCACTCTACCCAGGCACAATCCCCTGCTCGAACCCATAACCTTACCTAATCTTTGGATACTAAAGGGCAATTTAGCATAGTCTGTCCACCTAATCTGCACATTTTTGGACTATTAGAAGAAACTGGAGCACCCGGAGGAAACCCAAGCAGACACGGTTGAAAGTGCAAACTCCACACAGACAGTCACCCAAATTCGAAATAGAATCAGGTTCCTGGCTCTGTGAGGCAGCAGTGTTAACCACCCTATCACTGTGCCACCCCTTTTGAGCCACATATGGAGACATTTCCTGGAATTTTATGCAGAAGTTATGGCCTCGCTGCTCTTGCCGTCTCTCCACCCACCCCTCAAGTGAAAAGTCACAGGCATGCCCAACTCGGCATTGCTGGGAATCCCTGAGCTATCAGCGAGTTGTTAACTGGCTCAGGCCTGTACCTCCGCCCCAATCCCGGAAAAGGTCTAGCCTCTTAGAACATAGAACATACAGTGCAGAAGGAGGCCATTCGGCCCATCGAGTCTGCACCGACCCATTTAAGCCCTCACTTCCACCCTATCCTCGTAACTTAATAACCCCTCCCAATCTTGAGTTCTGCTGGTCGATCAAATGGTGTCATGACCACTGCCGGGACTGCATCCAGTCCCCAATCAAGAAGTGTTCAATTTGCTGGATAACTAAATGAGATGGGAGTAGAGGTGGATGTGAGTTCCGCGGGTAAGTCTGAAAGGCCTCGGTGAGGGTGTGGGGAAACCATCATCATATGTGCTAAGAGAGAACAAGTAGTGGTGGGAAGTACCATGGGGGTGCACCTCCATTGGGAAGAGTGTTACCAAACAGTTCGGATCCCTGCCTCTTGTTGCCCAAATCCTGCTAGCCAATCTGCAACAAGGTAGCCAGGAATCATGGGGCAACCTCACATTCTGGCGTAGGCACCCTTTCCACTGCAAGTTTAACAACAGCAGTGGCAAGAGGAGGCGTTTGACTTTCCATTAATTTGACTCTTGAGGATATCAGTTGGCCTACGTCACGTCAGATTGCCGGGTGCTTCCCCCTTGCTACTGGTAAAAGACAAGTCAAGGTGGACAAGCTGGGATGGTGCTCCTGCCATGTCACTCAATTTTCTGCACCCTCCTGTCAGCTATCCCATTCCTGAGAGGCATGTAAAATTCTGTCCATTAGGCCAGATGATCAAAAAATTGGTCAAATTGGTAGGTTTAAAAGTGTGTCTTAATGAAAGAAACTAAGGTAGAGAGGCAGACTGATGATTGGGGGGTAATCCAGAGCTTTGGGCCAAGGAAGCTGAAAGGAAGCAAAGAGCGTTTCAGGGGATGAAGCAGAAGGGTGATGTTATGGAGGTGGAAAAGACGGTTTTGATACTGAGTAAAATATGATACCAAGTTTGTGAAGAGATAGCTTTAGCTTCAGTCAGACGCCAGAGGGCTAGAACAGGTTGTTAAGAAATCAAGCTTCAGTCTTCTCAGTACTTAATCGGATGAAATTTCCCATGATTTGGGAAGTTGGCTGAACAGTCTGACAATTTAATAACATGGTGAAATCAAGACTGGTGAGTTAAAAATGGCAGTCGTCAATGTACGTGCACAAACTAACACTGTGCTTTTGGATTTAATTGCTGAGAGGCAACACATAGATGAGAAATAGGAGATGTCCAAACTCATCATGTTGCCACAACAGGCATTTTAACATAACCAGTGTAATAAACCAGCTCCTAAATGATTTATCAATTAGAGTTCTTTGTTGCAGAACTTTGTACTTTGTTATTGGTTTTAACTCTGCATCACTAGCCAATTTACCTTCCCTGAAGATTTGATTCCTTTCGATAACGCTGCCCCAACCATCAGCCAAGCCAGAAGCAGGCAGAGGGCTAAATACCAGACTATCTCCCCAGTCTCATCGATTGAACTGGTACGGCGTAAAACCACTTCACTAAATAAAATGAGATGAGTTATTCTAAGAATATTGTTTATTCCACACAAGCACTATTAACTACAATAAATCATATATTCTGGCAAATGGTTTGAAAAATATCCAATTTAAACAGAATTAGTTCCACTCCTAAAAGTGAATACTTGGCAAAACTAATAATAATAATAATAGTCACTTATTGTCACAAGTAGGCTTCAATGAAGTTACTGTGAAAAGCCCCTAGTCACCACATTCCAACGCCTGTTCGGGGAGGCCGGTACGGGAACTGAACCCGTGATACTGGCATTGATCTGCAGCACAAGCCAGCTGTTTAGCCCACTGTGCTAAACCAGCCCCTGTATGCAATTTGAGATGGAATTTGATATTCTTTATGATTTGTATCTCTACTTCTACTGATAGGCTTGATGCAGTCTTGATGCAAAGTTAAAGAAGTGCTGATGGAAGTCTCCAGAGATCTGAATTGAGTTCAAGACTGTACCTTGTTGGTGTATCTACACCACACCTACTGCAGCGGTTGAAGAGGGCTGCTCAAACAATCTTCTCAAGAGCAAGTCAGGATCGGCAACAAATGAAAACGAAAATGAAATGAAAATCGCTTATTGTCACGAGTAGGCTTCAAATGAAGTTACTGTGAAAAGCCCCTAGTCGCCACATTCCGGCGCCTGTTCGGGGAGGCTGTTACGGGAATTGAACCGTGCTGCTGGCCTGCTTGGTCTGCTTTCAAAGCCAGCGATTTAGCCCTGTGCTAAACAGCCCCTGGCCTAGCTTGCGATGCCCACATCCTGTGAAAGATTTATTTTCAAAGTTCCCAACAGTACTTCACTGACTACCTTACATTGCACCATTAAAGCTATCTAGGTTAGTCACTGTGCCTCCCAATGAATTCAGCTCCTTCATATTGTTAAACATGGTCCCTGCTCCCAGACACTTTCCCCCAATTCAGTTCCCAGGTCTATGGGTTAAACACAACATTGGACTCAATTAAAAACACAGAGAAAGGGACACCAGTCCCTGATAATTGGAACCGTTTCATGTTTAAGAATATTAGTGGTTAATCACTTCCTTGAAGAAATAAATGTAAAGTCCAATAAACGTTTCACTGTATAAATATTGTCAAAGTGAACCTGCAGTGTTAGAAACCAGGGAGCTGTCAACTGATGAAAGGGCCCCTGTTATGCGTTTGGCAACAGGTGTATGTTGTGAACGGTACCTCTATCTAAATCAAACAGTTTTTCACTCATTAAACAGGACATTCACCCAACGAACCTTCCAGAGAGGAAGCTACTGGTACAGCTGTCCAGGTTCTAGGTGCTACTAGCAATCTATAGTTATTTACTTACTCCCAGTATTGCTCACTTGGACCCTGGTGAGGAACGTAGATTTCTGATCCATTTGGACAAGTTTCATTGTTTACATATAGCCATGTTGCATTCACGATTTCGGAATATCCATTATCCAGAGTGAGATTGCAGAGTGGATCTAGAAAATGGGGAATGTGTTTTAGAGTTATGTTTTACCAGGAGAGACATATTCAGGGGCACTGTTTCACTCTGACAGAATCGGTCCAATCCTGTTTATTACATGGGGAAAGTTATATGGATCAGAACACAGCAGTACAGTCTCTGCACTGCACTCAGCACATTCCAGCTTTTGTGCTCACTCTGTGTGTAATGGTAGTTTTATCCTACAAATTCTGTAATGCTTCTAATCATTAAAACAGATTAAGGTTTGGAATTTTACAGTTCCACCAGTCAGCAAATTACTAAAGGAGCTCATGATATCAATATAAATGCAATGTACTGGTGGCTTCATTTAGTTTCAGCAGAAGCAATCAGTAGAAATACCATGGAGTTGAAGTGATGCCATTGAAATACAGAACCTCAAGTGGGACATATGGTCCTAGCGTTACTCACGGATCCTAATGTAATATCTGATCCCATTACAATACAAGACTGCATTTTAATACACGGCATAATTGCATCACTTATTTTTGGCACATGCAGCAATCAACATGTTAGGTAATAGCTTCCACAGCGGCTAAATGGAACTCTCTGAGCCCTCCACAGGAACAGTCTTCAGCAGTATGAGTCATTGAATTAGGGGGCTTCACATCTGAAGTCTGGGTCCCTGCAAGGCCCCACTTGTGTTGACTTGCTGCACAAAAGGCCTTGACCAATGCTGAGATGTTTGAGGAGTGCCAGTGTTGGCGTGGCAGGTTGAAGCGCGTAGACAGGGTACGGGGTCTGTGATGAGGAAGTGGATTTTTATGGTGGCATGTTGGTTCCATTCCTGCTGCCACAGGGCCTCCGCTGTTATTCCTTGGCACAATGATCTAGCCATACAAGCTGGCATGATGCAAGGCATAGCAGATGGATTGGTGAGGCCTTTGAGTGGTGGCAGGCTTGGGCTGATGAAACAATGAAAAATGAAAATCGCTTATTGTCACGAGTAGGCTTCAATGAAGTTACTGTGAAAAGCCCCTAGTCGCCATATTCCGGCGCCTGTCCGGGGAGGCTGGTACGGGAATCGAACCGTGCTGCTGGCCTGCTTGGTCTGCTTTAAAAGCCAGCGATTTAGCTGAGTGAGCTAAACCAGCCCCATGTATGTAAACCTTCTCCAGGACATTCCTTGCTGTTATCTCCCCCCTTATGTGAGGTTCACATGACTCCATTATAAGACATAATCCCATCACAACTTGTGTCCGTTGTAACACAGACCCTATGATAACACATGATCTGCTTGCAGAACAAAAACCTTTGATGTTGCACAACAGCACAGTAACTATTAACCTCTGGCTGATATATTACTCGAAGATTCAACTTTACATTTCTTGCTTGAAGTTTATTCCATATTAGTTCCAAGAGATGTGTGGTGGGTATGAATGAATCACATGTTTAATTGTCAGGGAATTATATGTCCAAAAATAAAACCTACATGGGTTTCCTTGATATTTCATGCCCATCCATCGAGCCCTGTGTCTAAATTAATCTCTTTCCTATTTCTAACCTTGCCTCTAGCTCTGATACATGAATATTCTCCAATTTCCTTCATTTGGGGCTGATCTCTAAACATTGACTTGGGATTCTCAGTTGTACAGGAACCTGTGCTTAACTGGAGAAAGCACAGATCGTCCGTGAAGGAAGAGAATTGAAGCCATCACCATTTCTTGCTGCATCATGCTAAGCAGTATGAATGAATAAGGAGAGCTCAAGTCAGGGCTGTAATCCCTGCATCTTGTTGTATAGAACCAGAGACAGGAGCCCAAAGTGTGAAACCCAACAGGGGGAGTCCACATCACAGTCACAGAAACTCTGCCCAGAGAGTGTGCAGAGTGCGACTGACATTCCTGGAAATGTTGGAGAAACTGTTTTGCACGGTTAGTGATTGACAACGACTATCGACACATGACGTGAGCGGCTCTGTGATCACCTGAAGTCTTGCAATACAAAGTCCTCAAAATTGGAAGTAAATGTTGTCACAGTCCTAATACTCAGCTCTGATCCTTCCATGAAGAAACCTACAATGGATCAGTCGGAAGGAGCAGTGAGGAACAGCATTCAACGGTTCACGAACACTGTTTTGTAGGGCTGGAGAGTTCATTAAATTCAGTACACCGAAGAGAATAATAAGCGCTGGCATGCTGTTCTGCATCCTGCACATCTTTACCATAACTGAAGATCTGAACCTTAACATCATAACCTTAAGGGCAGCACGGTAGCATAGTGGTTAGCATCAATGCTTCACAGCTCCAGGGTCCCAGGTTCGGTTCCCGGCTGGGTCACTGACTGTGCGGAGTCTGCACGTCCTCCCCGTGTGTGCGTGGGTTTCCTCCGGGTGCTCCGGTTTCCTCCCACAGTCCAAAGATGTGCGGGTTAGGTGGATTGGCCATGCTAAATTGCCCGTAGTGTCCTAAAAAGTAAGGTTAAGGGGGAGTTGTTGGGTTACGGGTATAGGGTGGATACGTGAGTTTGAGTAGGGTGATCATTGCTCGGCACAACATCGAGGGCCGAAGGGCCTGTTCTGTGCTGTACTGTTCGAAATCTAAATCATGAAAGATGAGGTGATAAAGACAGAAGATTTCTGTGTTGCAGGAGCTGGAGCATAGAATATAGAAAGAGAGAAACACAGTAGCATAGGAACATGAGTCGGCCATTTAGACCCGAGAGTCTGTTCATCCATTCATTCAGATCATGGATGATTTGCAACCTCATTCTATATATATGATTCATTGGCCCATATCCCTTAAAACCAATGGCTAACTGATGTTTATCATAAATATAAATTTCCATTTTCAGAAGAGTATTCCAAATTTTTACCACCCTTTGTGTGAATAACTCTTTCTTCATTTCATTCCTGAAAAGTCTGGCTTAAATTTCCAGACTACATCTGTGGACCGCGACTCCCCAGGCAATGAAAATTGTTTCTCTCTTCCTACCCTATCTGTTCATTTTAATATCTTGAAAACTTTGATCTAATCACCACTTAACTTTTTAAATGCAGAATTGGCGGCACGGTAGCACAGTGGTTAGCATTGTTGCTTCACAACACCAGGATCCCAGGTTCTATTTTTGGCTTGGGTCACTGTCTGTGCAGAATCCACGTTCTCCCCTTGTCTGCGTGTGTTTCCTCCGAGTGCTCCAGTTTCCTTCCACAAGTCCCGAAAGATGTGTCGCAGCACGGTAGCACAGTGGTTAGCACTGTTGCTTCACAGCGCGAGGGTCCCAGGTTTGATTCCCGGCTTGGGTCACTGACTGTGCTGAGTCTGTACATTCTCCCCGTGTCTGCATGGGTTTCCTCCGGGTGTTCCGGTTTCCACCCACATGTCCCGAAAGACGTGCTGTTAGGTGGATTGGACATTCTGAATTCTCCCTCTGTGTACCCGAACAGGCTCAGGAATGTGGCAACTAAGGGCTTTTCACAGTAACTTCATTACAGTGTTAATGTAAGCCAACTTATGACAATAATTAAGATTATTATTAAATTCCAAGGAATTCAACATCAGCATTTTCTAAAACCTCTTTTCCTAGCTTAACCTTTGAAGTTCAGGTATCCTTCTAGTAATCTATGCTGGTTACCCCACAAGGCTATTATATACTTCCTGAGGTTTGGTGGCCAGAAATCATCACAGAGATCGAAGTGTGGCCTAATCAGGGCTTTGTATGACTGAAGCATGGCTTCTATTCCGTTGGGTTCTAGTCTGGACTAGAACATTCTATTCACCATTTTGATTGTTTCTGTCCCAGTTTGTGTCATGGTAATTATCTACACACCTGAAACCCAAATTTCTTTGAACTACCACTGTTAACAGCTTTTCACCATTTAGAAAATCCCCTGTTCTCACAATTTTATCTCACAATTTCCTACATTGAAATCTATTTGCCACATTTCTGTCCATTCCAGCAATCTATCAACATCTCTCTGTAAACTTCCATCAACACTATCACCTGGCATTGCATTGTCATCATCTACGTCAATAAGAAATACAGTGAATGGTTGCAACCTTGACACCAGTCTTTGCAGGATATTACTTGTCATACCCTTACTATGATTCCCACATCATAAGTTCATAAGATATAGGAATAGAATTAGACCATTTGGCCCATATTGTCTGCTCTGCCATTCGATCACAGCTGACCTCATCCTGGCCTTAACGTTACTGTCCTGCCCGTTCTCGATAACCCTTCAACTCATTACCAATTAAAAATCTGTCTAACTCCTCCTTAAATATACTCACTCTCCCAGCATCCACCATCTGGGGTACGAATTACACAGATTCACAACCCTTTGGGCAAAGTAGTTTCTCTTCAACTCCATTTTAAATATGATACCTCTTGTCCTAAGACTATGACCTCTCATTCTGGAATGCCCCACAAGAGGAAGCATCCACTCCACATATACTTAATCCATACTTTTATTATTTTTTTTGTACCTCAATTTGATAACCCCTCATTCTTCTAAACTCTAGAGAGTAAAGGCCTAAACTGTTCAAACCCTCCTCATACAACAAACCCCTCCATCACTGGAATCAACCTGGTGAACCTCCTCTGAACTATCTCCAATGCCATTATACCTTTCCTCTAATAAGGGGACTAAAACTATGCACAATTAATTCTCCAGTTGTACTTTTTGTCTCCTTCCACTCAGCTGATTTTCTCACCAAGTCAACACTTCGCCTTCAATTCCTTGAGTTTCAAGGAAGGGCTGTGACTAATGGTGTTCCACAGGGATCAGTGCTAGGACCTTTGCTGTTCGTAGTAGATATAAATGATTTGGAGGAAAATATAACTGGTCTGGGACGAAATTCTCCGACCCCCAGCAGGGTCGGAGAATCGCCCGGGGCCGCCGGAAATCCCGCCCCCGCCATGTCCAGTATTCTCCCACCCGCAAAAAGTCGGCATGCCTCCAATCCCGCCGCCCGCCTCGGAGAATGATGGGGGGCGGCGGGAGGCTACGGGTTTCTGTGCTGCCGTTATTCTCCGGCCCGGATGGGCCGAAGTCCCGCCGCTGAGAGGCCTCTCCCGCCGCCGTGGTTTGAACTAACTCTGTGCCGGCAGGATCGGTGGCGCGAGCGGGCCCCTAGGGGGGGCGTTGGGCGATCGGACCCCGGGGGGTGCACCCACGGTGGCCAGGCCCACGATCGGGGCCCAACGATCGGCGGGCGGGCCAGTGCCGTGGGGGCACTCTTTTTCTTCTGCCTCCACCATGGCCTCCACCATGGCGGAGGCGGGAGAGAATCCCCCAGCGCATGCGCCGGTGGTGACGTCAACGGCAGCTGACGCACCGGCGTATGCGCGAACCGGCGAAGGCCTTGCTGCCATCCCCAGCGCCGGGCGTCAAAGGCCGCTGGAGCCGGTTTGGGCGCCAGTCAGTGTGGTGCCAACCACTCCGGCACCGGCCTAGCCCCTCAATGTGAGGGCTTGACCCCCAAAGATGCGGAGAATTCCGCACCTTTGGGGAGGCCCGATGCCGGAGTGGTTGGCGCCACTCCGCTACGCCGGGACTCCCCGCCCCGCCGGGTAGGGGAGAATTTCGCCCCTGATTAGTAAGTTCGCAGACGACACAAAGGTTGGTGGAATTGCGGATAGCAATGAGGACTGTCAGAGGATACAGCAGGATTTAGATCGTTTGGAGACTTGGGCGGAAAAATGGCAGATAGAGTTTAATTTGGACAAATGTGAGGTAATGCATTTTGGAAGGTCTAATGCAGGTAGGGAATATACAGTGAATGGTAGAACCCTCAATATTATTGACAGTCAGAGAGATCTAGGTGTACAGGTCCATAGGTCACAACACAGGTGGAGAAGGTAGTCAAGAAGGCATATGGCATACTTCTCTTCATTGGCCGGGGCATTGAGTATAAAAATTGGCAAGTCATGTTGCAGCTGTATAGAACCTTAGTTAGACCACACTTGGAGTATAGTGTTCAATCCAACACTACCAGAAGGATGTGGAGGCTTTAGAGAGGGTGCAGAAGAGATTTACCAGGATGTTGCCTGGTATGGAGGGCATTAGCTATGAGGAGAAGTTGAATAATGTACGAGACAAGTTCTTCACACAGAGGGTAGTGGGTGCCTGGAACTCGCTGCTGGAGGAGGTGTTGGAAGCAGGAACGATAGTGACGTTTAAGGTGCATTTTGACAAATACGTAAATAGGATGGGAATATAGAGGGATACGGATCCCGGAAGTGCAGAAGATTTTAGTTCAGACGGGTAGCTGGTCGGCACAGGCTTGGAGAGCCGAAGGGCCTGTTCCTGTGCTGTACTTTACTGTGTTCTTTGTTTAGCTAACAGTCTGTTATGTGGGACTTTATGAAATGCCTTCTGGACATCCATATCAATGACATACAGATACTTCCCATTGTGCACCAACTTAATCTTCAAAAAATTCAATGAGATTCTTCAGGTTTGATCTACCCTTTACAAATCCATGTTGGCTCTCTCTGCTATTCAGGATATTTAATCGGTCTGTTGTTAACTATAAATCTGAGTAATTTTCCAAAGTTCCCTGAATTCAAGATTTGAAAATTGGAAAATTGCACATGGCCACTCCATCTTTCCAGGAATGTAAAAGAAGGAAATGAAGGAATTGGAATCCTGATGGCTAGTCATCTGTCAGAAATTTCATACCAGAAATTAATTTCTGGGGATTTAAAAACAAAATTATTTAATGCAATTATATTTTCCACTCCTATTACAGATTATAGAGAAATACAGCACAGAACAGGCCCTTCGGCCCACGATGTTGCGCCGAACTTTTGTCCTAGGTTAATCATAGAATTTTGGACAATTTGTCATGGCCAATCCACCCAACCTGCACATCTTTGGACTGTGGGAGGAAACCAGAGTACCCGGAGGAAACCCACGCAGTCACGGGGAGGATGTGCAGACTCCACACAGACAGTGACCCAAGTCGAAATCGAACTTGGGACCCTGGAGCTGTGAAGCAATTGTGCTATCCACAATGCTACCGTGCTGCCCTTAAGAAGTTAACCTACACTCCCTTATTCTACCCTAATCCAAGTACCTATCCAATAGCCGCTTGAAGGTCCATAAATTTTCCGACTCAACTACTACCACAGGCAGTGCATTCCATGCCCCCACTACTCTCTGGGTAAAGAACCTACCTCTGACATCCCCTCTATATCTTCCACCATTTATCTTAAATTTATGTCCCCTTGTAATGGTGTGTTCCACCCGGGGAAAAAGTCTCTGACTGTCTACTCTATCTATTCCCCTGATCATCTTATAAACCTCTATCAAGTCGCCCCTCATCCTTCTCCGTTCTAATGAGAAAAGGCCTAGCACCCTCAACCTTTCCTCGTATGACCTACTCTCCATTCCAGGCAACATCCTGGTAAATCTCCTTTGCACCTTTTCCAAAGCTTCCACATCCTTCCTAAAATGAGGTGACCAGAACTGCACACAGTACTCCAAATGTGGCCTGACAAATTACTTATGGTAATTTTTGTGAGTCCATGTCCCTTATTCAACAATAATTTCTTTGGGATGTCTGACATGCTGATGTATTTCTCTACTGGAAATACTGAGGCAAAATAATTACTTCACCATTTCCTTAAAGGACCCACATTGTCCCTGATGACTTTTTCCGAATGTAATTGTAAAATATTTTTTATGTTCATTTTGATATCTGTGGTGATATGCCTCTTTGAGGGGTGGTGGAGTTATCAGGTCATATGACCTATCGTGGAGAGGCAATTATTTGACAGGTGAAGTCCTGGAGCCATTGAGTTAACACGCTTTTTTATTACTTGCACTATGTATACAATTGTTTGTTTCCAAATAAATGTCCTGTTCATTTACCTGCATTGTTGGTCACTAGCTCCTCACAGTTGTCACAATGTCCCTTGCAGGTTTATTTTTATTCTTCCCTTTTGTGGCTGGTACTATCTATTTTGGTATCCTTTGCTGTTATTTGCCTCATTCCATTTACTAGGATTTGTGCTATTTTTTGCAATTTTTTTTCGTTTCATAATGTCACTTGCCTCTTCGGTTTTCTACAGCTATCTTTTTGGCAAGTAGCCATCTTGCCCTTTTATAGGTGTAAATTATTCCTGTACGTTATTTTTCAGATTTTCACCTTAACAGGTTTTCCCAGTTTACTGTGGACTGTCTCTGTCCCATTCCATTGGAAACAGCTTTACTAGAACGTCAAGAGCTGTTTCACATTTCCTCCTTGCAAACATGACTTTGACTCAATCATAATGTGATGGTTATGAAATGAAAATTCACTACATTTTATCTTTTTAGATAAATCTGCCTCATCACTTATTAACCTAATATTTCAGCTGCAGAGTTGGTTCAAGATGTATTTTTGAAAAAACAAAAAATAGCTGAGACTCAATCAAGAAATTAATTTTGGTATGTGCTGCTCTGCTTGTCCCCTGCTCCACCACAAATAAATCACTCTGCTTTCACTACATGTTTCTCTAATCTTTAATCATTAATTCTTTCCTGTTTCTTACTTATACCAATAAAGGCAGGATTTAATGGTCACTCTGGTTGGCCCACCCATCACTGAAGAGCCATTGGCAATCCCGCCGTGGTCATTCTGGCCCTAACAGCCCCATTTAATTCCATTGAGGCTCTTTAGCGCCTTCAGCCGAAATTCCTGGCCGCTTAAGATATCTTGGCCGATCTGGCACCCAGACTGAACATCTGCTCATATCCATGAGGGAATGAAATCTGCCACCTTCACCTGAATGGCCTACATTTGAGTCCAGATCCACAGCGATGTGGTTGACTCTTAACTGCCCTCTGACACTGTATAGCAAGCCACTCAGTTGTTCCAAACTGCTTCAGAAAGTCATAAAATCAAATGATCTATCTGGCAACAGGTGTACCAGTGACACGCCTAGACCTTTTGACCATGTAAAATCCCCAATGTACTACCCGTTTTCCAGGATCTATGCAGTCTGCAAGATACAAAATGACAGACTGGATACGTGGGCATATTTAAGATTGGAAGTGCACTTCCATTGTATTGGATAAGGACAAACGGGAGTTGCCCTTTACCCACATCTGAAATAGACCTTAGACCCTTTGAAAATGCAAAGAAGCAATTTAACACCTGCTTCAAGTCCTAAAATGTTTTGCCAGTTTTGTCTGCCTCAGGCAAAAACGTTTCTAAACCATTTGTGTGTGAAAGATAATGGATGTGTTTACCTTAATTAGCACTGCTCTGACTCTTACGATCTCGGGGTGTTTGACATCCAAGCATTGGTCCCAACTTCTGAACCTTCCTCTGGATACCAAACATAGTCTCCAACCTGATCCCTCCCTCCTGACCTCTTGATCCTTGTGTAAACTTCAAGCCGAGATACACTCAGCAAACATAGTTGCTGATAAGATGTACACCCTTGTGGGCCACTGCACAGGTTTCATGATGATGAGGTGCGGGACCCTTTATTTGTGCACAGGATGCTAACACTAGGGAGAAGATATGGAATGAGTATTCCCAGATCTAAACCTTACGGGTGAAATGAGCAGAGGCGAAATAGAAAAACTGCAAGATTACAAAAGAAAGATGTGGCGATGCGGGCATTGGACTGGGGTGAGCACAATAAGAAGTCTTACAACACCAAGTTAAATTCCAACAGCTTTGTTTCAAATCACTAGCTTTCGGAGCACTGCTCCTTCCGCAGGTGAATGAGAAAGAACTCGAGAATATAATGTCAGCAGATGTGTTACAGAAGGAAGGGCCACTCCATGCGAGATTGTTACGCCTCCTGGAGCAAGTGCCCGGTTAATACCAACCCTATGTTCCCCGGAGTCACAACACAAGTGAACTAACCAATAGTACTTATAAATTTCCAGAAGACTTTGGCCCTTGCTGCCCAAAAATTATAATCAACAGGTTTGTAAGTAAAAACGCAATTCATCCATAACAAGAATGATGAGAGAGAGCTGTGGAGGCTTGTCATTGAATATATTCTATACTGACTTCAGCACAGATTTGAGTTTCACATTTTTTATCCCATCCTTAAAGTTACAAAGCCAATTCTCAGAGAGGAAAGAGCAAACCCTAATCCATCTCATTACTTGCTCCAAACCCAATTCAAATTCATATTAAATTCAATTTATGGTCTCCACAAGAGAGACATACTAGATCCAAGCTGACAAGAACAGGCATTGCACCTCATCTTGGGCTTGATCGATGCTTGATCTTAGCCAAAAGACCGAAGGCTATGGAAAATGGATGGAGTTGAGATCACAATCAGATCAAATGTGATCTTACTGAGCAGTGCAACAGGCTTGAAGGGCCTATTCTTCCTTTTATTTCTTATGTTTTTATAAACATTTATTGTGAAATTCACTTATTAAATATTTTTCTAAAAATGTATGTGCTGCACATATAAGATTGATTCCTTGTAAATTCATCACAATTGTCACTATTTTGTTCGACGTGAGCTTCAGGTATTACAGGGTGTAGGTACTATGCAGCCTGTCTCTTAGCTCAAGTAAACTATGCATTGAAGCTTGCTGGTGCAGTATCAAATATGACTATCAAATGGTTTGATGAAGTAATTATTGATGGTATGAGAACGATAATGTGATAGTGCCATCTTGTGGCCACTGTATAATATGTCAAAAGCGTTAGCCTTAATTAAATCTTGAAAGTGCAGCTGAACAGTTAAATAGGCCATGTGGGTGGCTCTTTCATTCATTGAATGTTGGGCTGCAAAGCTACTCTGAGAAACATTTTAAGTAGTCCACAGAGCCTTTTACTTCAGACAGGCGCACTTTTATTTATATTTATTTATGCATGTGGGCACCTGTTGTAAATTTTAGCCCCACTGGACTCATGCAGCTGGATTCACCGTTTTTGAGGTTAAGTGCAGAGGATTAAGTCGGGGTTCTGGGTTATAGGGATAGGGTAGATATATGGGCTTCAGTAGGGTGCTCTTTGTAAGGGCCGGTGCAGACTCAATGGGCCTCCTTCTGCACCGTAAATTCTATGATTCTATGATGAAACATCCAGTAAATTCAACTGGATAATGACAAGCAAACCAACTACCAACTTTAACTGACCCACCCACTAACCACACACACAGGACAGGCAAACACAGAGTGAGGAAGGTATGAAAAAATAAGGATGAAGGTCAAAAGATAAGTCTTTACTTCAAATGGTGGTTCCTTCACCACTTTCCTCACAGCGCCTCCTGGTTGATGGAAGTCTCTGGTTTACATTTAGTAATGGCCTTCTTTGCAGAGTCATTCATCCAGGTTAGAAAATTTCGGACTCACTGGCAGCAGGCTTTCTGGAGAGGCGCTCTATTTCTTATCAAACAGGACCTTCATCTTAGTTAACACCCAGGCCTATATCTTTCTGGATAGACACTTTGTTTCACATTAATCCTTGCTTTCAGGTTGGGGTTTGAGAATGAAACCCAGTGTTGGTGGAGAGAGAGACAGCCCTCACAACCGCCTCCTAATGAGAGTTTAGCTCCTTCTTTTGTGGGAGAATTAGTCAGAACCCTAATAAAGCTGCAGAATCAAATGTTAAACCAAACTGCAAACTCGTGACTCTAAAAGCAGTCCAGTCAGATCAGATCCAATCGCTACCTATTACTGGGCAGAGCACATCCCTTTGGACCAATTCATTAACCACCAGCCAAATTAATCAAACTGAGTCACTACTGACACTGGCCAATCTGCAAACACTAATCTAAAACAGCACAGTCTTCTGGGCCTTTCTGTTTGAATTAAAGGTACAAGTTGCTTTGCCTTAAAGTCACAGTTCAATTAAACATCCATGGATCAAAAATGTAATGGCAAAAATAAAAGAAAGGGGAAATGAGGGAATAAACAGGAAGGACCTTTCCAAGACATGCTAGATTTCTTTGAGTAAAAGTAAAACACAGAGTGAGGAAGGTATGAAAAAATAAGGATGAAGGTCAAAAGATAAGTCTTTACTTCAAATGGTGGTTCCTTCACCACTTTCCTCACAGCGTATGCTAGCGATCTGAAATGAAAAGAGAAAATGCTGGAAAAAAACCAGCTGGTCTGGCAAAATCTGTGGCGAGGGAAACAGAATTAACATTGTAAGTCCAATAAGACTCTTCTGAACTGAAGAGAAATAGGGATGTTTTGTGTTTTCCGCTGTTGAAGTAAGGGAGAAGGGCAGTTGGAGCCAAGTAGGTCAGCGATAGGTTAGAGGCTGGGGGTGATCACACAACAATGTTTTCATAGAACACAAGGCAAAAGGAATAGTAAGACAGTATTATAGACCCTAAACATTGGTCCAACAGGTGTTAATAGCAGAATAAAGGTCAGGACTGTCTGAAAACAAAATAGTAGAATATGATGAAAGCAGAATAAAGGTCAGCAATTTCTGAAAGCAAGAAAACGAGGATGTAAGGGTCCTTCCTGCTTATTCCGTTTACGCCATGCGAAATTGCCCTTAGTGTCCAAAAAGGATTGGGCGGGGTTGCTGGATTACGGAAATGGGGTGGAGGTGTGGGCTTGGCTAGGGTGCTCTTTCCAAGGGCCGGTGCACACTTGATGGGCCAAATGGCCTCCTTCTGCATTGTAAATTCTATGATTCCCTTATTATCCATTTAATTTTGATTTGCTGTTGCACTTTTGATCTATTGATGATTGATGGACATGTGACTTTAAGGCACTAATTCAAACAGAAGAATCTGGAAGGTTGTGTTAGTTTCAACTGATTGTAGACTTGCATGAGTGAGGACTTGGTTTGATTGATTGGCTTGTGACCAATGAATTGGCCCAAATGGCTGTGCTCTGCTGGTAACATGTGATGATTGGATCTGATCCCACTAATTTGGTTATCAGAGCCCCGAGGCTTGAGCTTGGTTTCAGTTTGATTCTGTATGCCTGCTGAAGAGATCCAACAAACTCTCTCCAAGAAGATCCAGTTAATTCTCTCCTGAAGGCCACTGTGAGGGCTGACTGAGTGGCAAGGTGGCACAATGGTTAGCACTGCTGCCTCACACACCAAGGACCTGGGTTCAATTTTAGCCTTGGGCCATTGCTTGTGTGGAGTTTGTACTTTCTCCCTGTGACTGTGTGGGTTTCCTCCGGGTGCTCCGGTTTCTTACCACAGTCCAAAGATGTGTAGTTCAGGTGGATTGGTCATGATAAATTGCCCCTTAGTGTCCAAAAGGTTAGGTAGGATTACTGGGGTACGGGGATAGGGTGGTGCATGGGCCTGGGTTGGGTCCTGTTTCAATGGGTCGGTGCAGACTCAATGGGCCAAATGGCTTCCTGCTCTGTAGTGATTCAAGGGGCCTAAAGAAAAACCACAAGCTGAAAGTAATGTTTAATTTGACAGAAAGTGTCTCTCCAGAAAGACATTCACCTGAATGTGAACCTTGAGCTGAAGGCCCAGTATGATAAATAAGCTGTGGAATTCTCCGTCGGCGGGATTCTCTGCCACGCCACCAGTGCACCCATGCCCTCACCTTTGCCGACGGCGTGGGGTGGCCCACAATGGGAAACCCCATTGACCGGCTGCAGGAATAGAGAATCCCACAACGATGAAGGTATGGTGCGCTGGAAATCAGGGCTGGCAGGACGGAGTATCCTGCCCATGCTGACTCTCTAGAAAGGCTGTTTCCTTTGAGTATTACATTTTCCAAACTTTGGGGACCTTGAATGAATGATTCTACAAATAAGACCATTTCATGCTGCAAGCCAAAGAATCTAATCTGCAAGCTTGCTGTTAAGAAAGTGTGCTAAGGGCAGCACGGTGGCGCAGTGGTTAGTATTGCTGCCTCACGGTGCCGAGGTCCCATGTTCGATCCCGGCTCTGGGTCACTGTCCATGTGGAGTTTGCACATTCACCCCGTGTTTGCGTGGGTTTCGCCCCCACAACCCAAAGATGTGCAGGTTAGGTGGATTGGCCACACTAAATTGCGCCTTAATTGGAAAAAATGAATTGGGTACTCTTAATTTGAAAAAATAAATTGCTGCCTCATGGCGCTGAGGTCCCTTCGATCCGGCTCTGTGTCACTGTCCATGTGGAGTTTGCATATTCTGCCTGTGTTTGCATGAGTTCCAACCCCAAAACCCAAAATGATGTGCAGGGTAGATGGATTGGCCACATTAAATTGTCCCTTAATTAACGAAAATGAATTGAGTACTCCAAATTTATATTAAAAAAAAGAAAGTGTGCTAAAAGAACCCCCATCTGAAGCAAAGACTCTTGGGCTGGATTCTCTGGACCCCGACGCCGAAATCACATCCAGGGTTGGGGCGGAGAATCCAGTTTTGCGCATTGAATCAGGAGCGGCGGTGCTTCCTCGATTCTTCAGCCCCCGAAAAGTGGCGTACCCGGGAAGTACGCCGCGCTGCTTATCACCCACCTCTTATGGGACCGGGCTACTTTTGGGCGGGTGGTCTGGGTCGGTCGCACGGCCAATTGGGGAACTATTTATGAGGTCCTGTTTACGTAGTCTGAGTCCACCATGGAGCACAGCGCAGCTGCTGGAGGCCACTGCCATGCGTATGCGCGGCCTCTGACGAGGATGTGCAGGGGCCCATATCTGCAGATAAAGCTGCGAGCTTCATAACGGGTCCCTGCTAGCCTCCTGCGGGGCGGTGAATATGTGGCCTTTTGACGGCAGTTTTTCTGGGGTGAAAGGCCACAGTTTTTATGACATAGTCCCTGAAACGGAGAATCCAGCCCCTTATTACTTTGATCCTCATAATTTTTTCACCCCTCTGTGTTTGTCTCTCTTGTGCTTGTGAGTAGATGGTGGGGTAGTTAAAGTGGGTAGTAGATATTAGCTTGTCGTTAACCTGTTATGTTTGCTTCATATAATAGTTCTTGGTATGACTAAACTGTAATAATTTTTACATTTACAAACTGGATGACTGTGATTATTGCGCAGCGAAGAACCAAATACTTTGGGTATGTTTATAAGAATTATTGGTTAATTCACTAGTGTTGTGACTCCAGGGCCCAAGATGCCGTAACAAGAAGAAGATAGACGCTTGCACTTGGGAGGAAACAAAATCAAAATAGAGGACGCATTTCATGGACTGAAATTGTTAAACTCATTGTTGTGATCAGAGATTATAAAGTGCTTAATCAGAAGATGAGGGGCTGGTATTCTCGCTTGTATTGGGCTTTGCCTCAACATTATAGCAGGCCGAGAACACAAATATGATTGATTGAACCAGCAAATGACTGGAAAATTGGGGTTAAGTTTGCAAACTGAACGAGGATGTTTTCCTTTGGAGAGATAGCATTATGAGCAGTGAGTACAGTGGACTAAATTGAAAGAAGGACAAGTAAATAACTGCTTACCTGGAAGGGGTATTTGGGGCCTTGCACAGTGAGGATGGAGTAGGTAAAGTGACAGATGTTACATAGAACATAGAGTGCAGAAGGAGGCCATTCGGCCCATTGAGTCTGCACTGACCCATTTAAGTTCTCACTACCACCCTATCCCCATAACCCAAAAACCCCTCCTAACCTTTTTCGACACTGAGGGAAATTTGGCATGGCCAATCCACCTAACCTGCACATCTTTGGACTGTGGGAGGAAACCGGAGCACCCGGAGGAAACCCACGCAGACACGGGGAGAACGTGCAGACTCCGCACAGACAGTGACCCAGCATGGAATCGAACCTGGGACCCTGGAGCTGTGATGCCACAGTGCTAGCCACATGTGCTACCATGTACTACCGTGCTGCCCTGTGCTACCATGCCACCCTACGCATCTCCTATGATTGCATGGAAGTGTGTTGTGGGAAGGGGATGAAGTGTTAGGAGTGATGGAGGAAAGGGTCAGGTTGCCATGGAGGGAACAGTCCAATTGGAAAGGTGACAGGGGAAGATGTGTTTGGTGGTGGCTTCATGCCATAGTAGACAAAAATGGTGGTGGATAATTCTTTGAATACGGAGGTTGGTGGGGTGTGAAGTGAGGACAAGGGGATTTCTTCTTAAGAGAAGGGAAGGGGTGATGGAGCCATCAATTCACTAGACACGTGCTTTAAGATATGAACAGTGGTTTTAATCTACTTACTACAGAGCCAGCCTGTTACCCGTTGAACTCTCGATGAACTGCAGGCTGGCTCTGGACAAGGGTATGTATACAGCAGTACGGAGGGAGGAATCAAGGGCGGAGCCAAGGGTGGAGCCCTGTACAAACTCCTGAACATTCCCAGAGCTACTCCCCCTAGTGGTCGGATAACGCTACTGCGCTTACAATGGTATTGGTAAATACAGTGTGACTTACTAAGTTACATTCACCACAAGGGGTAAGGGTTCAAATGCAGGAAATGGGTTGGACATCGTTGAAGGTCCTGCCAAACAATGGAGAGCAAATCCTTGGCTAAAGGAAAGGAAAGGCTTGTTGTAAGCACTGGTGTGAGAGGTAGCATCACTGGAGTAGATGTAATGGAGATGGAAAAACTGAGAAGGGCAAGTAGCCAAGGTAGCTGTGGGAGCCGTTGGGCTCGTAATGAATATTAATATTCTGTTTACCAGCAAAAATGGAGACTAAAATCTAAAGAAGGGAAGGGAAATGTCTGATAATGTCATATCGGTATTGCTTAATGCTGTCACCTGGAACTGGAAAACCTTATCAGTTTTGCTTCCATTTTCTGCCCATCTCTCACCTTCCCATGGACCATCTTCCATCTTTTGCTTTTTGAAATCGCTGTATCCCATTCTCCTAATTTTTCTGCCTCTTCAAATGCTATCCATTTTTCTATCTCATTCAGACTGTACTTTACCCGATAGACATTCAGACAGTACCTTTGGGAGTCCTGCTGCATGTTTCATCTGCGCCCCACCAGCTGAAGCAGTCTGCCCACGGCAGGGGGTTTTGAAAGGAGGCAAACAAGTAGTACAGGCTGTAGGCGAGGATGCAGGTGTAGGAAATATCATCAATTGCACCAAAAAGGACCATAGTTATACCCACACCTTAAAATGGGGGGAAAAATGGATCAATGAAAGAGCAGAAACTATTAATTTGAAGTAAACTATTTCACATGAATTCAGGTAGTCAGAAAAATGAATCTTGTTCCATTAGAGTTGGTTACCATGGTAATCTCCGCCATTACATATTTGTGTGTCCATAATTCCTTAAAAATATTAATAAATATTAAAACATTTAATGAAGGAGCCTCAACTGCTTCACTGGGCAAGGAATTCCATAGATTCACAACCCTTTGGGTGAAGAAGTTCCTCCTAAACTCAGTCCTAAATCTACTGCCCCTTATTTTGAGGCTATGTCCCCTAGTTCTGCTTTCACGCGCCAGTGGAAACAACCTGCCCGCACCTATCCTATCTATTCCCTTCATAATTTTAAATGTTTCTATAAGATCCCCCCTCATCCTTCTAAATTCCAACGACTACAGCCCCAGTCTACTCAACCTCTCCTCATAATCCAACCCCTTCAGCTCTGGGATTAACCTAGTAAATCTCCTCTGCACACCCTCCAGTGCCAGTACGTCCTTTCTCAAGTAAGGAGACCAAAACTGAACACAATACTCCAGGTGTGGCCTCACTAACACCTTATACAATTGCAACATAACCTCCCTAGTCTTAAACTCCATCCCTCTAGTAATGAAGGACAAAGTTCCATTTGCCTTCTTAATCACCTGTTGCACCTGTAAACCAACTTTCTGTGAATCATGCACTAGCACACCCAGGTCTCTCTGCACAGTGGCATGCTTTAATATTTCATCGTTTAAATAATAATCCCGTTTGCTGTTATTCCTACCAAAATGGATAACCTCACAATTGTCAACATTGTATTCCATCTGCCAGACCCTAGCCCATTCACTTAACCTATCCAAATCCCTCTGCAGACTTCCAGTATCCTTTGCACTTTTCGCTTTACCACTCATCTTAATGTCATCTGCAAACTTGGACACATTGTCCTTGGTCCCCAACTCCAAATCATCTATGTAAATTGTGAACAGGTATGAAGAGGTATGTTCCAGAAACATATAGACAAATTCAAAGATGCCAGACAATGCTCAGAATGCGAGCATTTGCAAGTAATTAAATCTTTACAGATCCAAAGATGGGGTAACCCCAGGTTAAAGAGGTGTGAATTGTCTCTAGCCAGGACAGTTGGTAAGATTTCGCAAGCCCAGACCAGATGGTGGGGGATGAATGTAATGCGACATGAATCCCAGGTCCCGGTTGAGGCCGCACTCATGTGTGCGGAACTTGGCTATAAGTTTCTGCTCGGTGATTTTGCGTTGTCGCATGTCCTGAAGGCCGCCTTGGAGAACGCTTATCCGGAGATTAGTGGGTGAATTCCCTTGACTGCTGAAGTGTGCCCCAACTGGAAGGGAACATTCCTGCCTGGTGATTGTCGTGCAATGTCCGTTCATTCGTTGTCGCAGTGTCTGCCTGTTCTTGCCAATGTACCACACTTCGGGACATCCTTTCCTGCAGCGTATTAGGTAGACAACGTTGGCCGAGTTGCACGAGTATGTACCGCCTACCTGGTGGGTGGTGTTCTCACGTGTAATGGTGGCATCCATGTTGATGATCTGGCACGTCTTTCAGATAACCTCACGATGCTCCACTTCTGCGGGTAACTGTCTGTAGTGTTCCTGGTTGTTGAGTTGTCGGTATACTTCTTTGCAGTAGTCCATTCTGTTCAGTATGACGGTGGCCCCTCCTTTGTCTGCTGGTTTGATAACGATGTTGCGGTTGGTCTTGAGAGCGCAAATGGCATTGCGTTGTGCTTGGGTGATGTTCGGGGCTGTCTTGTGAATGCGACTGATGAATCTGGCATTGACGTGACTCCTGGAGGCTTGAGCATACATGTCGAGTCCAGGGCAGCGGCCCTAGAATCACTTAAACAACTACACGATGACATCAATACGTTCCATCCCACCATCAAACTCACCATGGACTACTCTCCAAAATCAGTTGCATTCTTGGACACACTCGTCTCCATCAAGGATGGTCACCTCAGCACTTCGCTTTACTGCAAGCCCATGGGTAACCTCACGATGCTCCACTTCTCCAGCTTCCACCCTAAACACATTAAAGAAGCCATTCCCTATGGACAAACCCTCCGAACGCACAAGCTCTGCTCAGACAAGGAGGAGCATAACAGACATCTACAGACGCTGAAGGATGCCCTCACATGAACGGGATATGGCACTCGACTCATCAATCGACAGTTCCAACGCGCCACAGCAAAAAACCGCACCGACCTCCTCAGAAGACAAACATGGGACAAAACCGACAGAGTACCCTTTGTCGTCCAGTACTTTCCCGGAGCTGAGAAACTGCGACATCTTCTTCGCAGCCTTCAACATGTCATCGATGAAGATGAACATCTTGCCAAGGTCATCCCCACACCCCCACTACTTGCCTTCAAACAACCGCGCAACTTCAAACAAACCATTGTTTGCAGCAAACTATCCAGCCTACTAACAGCGACCATGACACCACACAACCCTGCCGTGGCAATCTCTGCAAAACGTGCCAGATCATCGCCATGGATACCACCATTACACGTGAGAACACCACCCACCAGGTACGTGGTACATACTCGTGCGACTCGGCCAACGTTGTCCACATCATTCGCTGCAGGAAAGGATGTCCCGAAGCGTGGTACATTGGCGAGACCATGCAGACGCTGCGACAACGAATGAACGGACATCGCACAACAATCACCAGGCAGGAGTGTTCCCTTCCAGTCGGGGAACACTTCAGCAGTCAAGGGCATTCAGCCTCTGATCACCAGGTAAGCGTTCTCCAAGGCGGCCTTCAGGACGTGTGACAATGCAGAATCGCCGAGCAGAAACTTATAGCCAAGTTCCGCACACATGAGTGCGGCCTCAACCGGGACCTGGGATTCATGTCGCATTACATTCATCCCCCACCATCTGGCCTGGGCTCGCAAAATCCTACCAACTGTCCTGGCTAGAGACAATTCACACCTCTTTAACCTGGGGTTACCCCATCTTTGGATCTGTAAAGATTTAATTACCTGCAAATGCTCGCATTCTAAGCATTGTCTGGCATCTTTGAATTTGTCTATATATATGTTTCTGGAACATACCTCTTCATTCACCTGAGGAAGGAGCAGTGCTCCGAAAGCTAGTGTTTGAAACAAACATGTTGGACTTTACCTGGTGTTGTGAGACTTCTTACTAACTATTCATTTGTCATGTCAGCAAGGTTTACAACTGGTTTGGCATAACGGGAAATAGTCGAGGAGATCCCTCTGGTGGCACTAAGGTAATTGTAACCCCTCGGGGAAAGGGACATGCTTGGGCAGTGCCCTGATACTGTTGCTTGGCACAGGTTGGCACTGCCAGGTTGCCTTTGCCAGGTTGCCACTTTGCCGGCAATGATGATTGGAAGGAGAGAGAGCCTCTACGACGGGGTCGGGGGGGAGGTTATTTTTAGCTCTGATCGGGGCGCCCTTCAAAGAAGGCAACTCGACTTCGGTGGAGCCGGTTGCCGTCTCTATCAGGCTCGGCCTTGCCAGAGTGATGGCATAAATCACTAACTGGTCCAATTGATGAGTCCAATTGATCTGTGATCCCTAATATCTGTGCCACCCTGGCGATATACAAGGCATGTTCTCATCTGAGCTCAAGGTGGCTATGACTGCAGGTCGACCCACAATTCTCTGACTCTCTCTGCCTTCCAGTGTTTTCTTATCCTGCATTGAGAGAAAGTGGACAGTTGGAAATGTGCTAAATGGAATGTGTGGGAAGGATGGAATGAGATAAGTTTGCAGTAGGTGACCATGATGGAGGGGTGCGAGATAGCAGCAGGATGAAGGTGAGGATGAGTGTGGGCTGCTCAGAATACGATTTGAGTAGAAAACCAGAGAGAAAAGAATGTATGGAACCACGGGCTGCATCGGTTAGAGAAGTGCTGAACAGCAGAACGCTGGCGAAGGCAGAGATTGATGGATATCATCTGAAAATGGGATAGCACTCACTTTTTCCAACACTGTAAAGTCCTGGGCACCGCATTCCTGCTGCTTCCAGCCTCCACAGCAGCCTGCCACACCAGTTTCATCAGTGTAGCTCACCTCCTCCTCCTCCTCCAGTCCATCTCCATTCTGGTTCTAACATCGCATTACCTCCAGGGAAAAGTCATAGACGAAAGGCCAGCCCTCTCACCTCGTCCTGTATGCTTTTGCCTCCAGTAGCTTTTGGAAGCAGGGTCCCCTATAACTATTCTGACCTCTGCCACTTTTCCCTTTAAATACTAAAGCATCAGTCGTGGTTGTCATCACACCCAGACTCTGGGATTTTGGGAAACCCAAAATGGGATGCTAATTCTTTGGCCATGTTGAATAACAAAGGAAACACCGCTGCTAAAACAAATACTTTCCTGACCAGCTGGCAGCTACCACCCTCCCTCTTACATGCAGGTCTCACATAGTAACATATACAATGTTTCCACTTGTGGCATAACTAGAAGCCTCCAACTGAAGACAATCACTGAGAAATCCAGTTGGAATTTCAGAAAAAACTTCTTTAGTCAGAGAAGTGGGAACTTTCTGTCAGAGGTGTTGATTAAGTCAAATGGATGAAAAATGAAAAAATGAAAATCACTTATTGTCACAAGTAGGCTTCAATGAAGTTACTGTGAAAAGCCCCTAGTCGCCACATTCCGGCGCCTGTCCGGGGATGCTGGTACGGGAATCGAACCGTGCTGCTGGCCTGCTTGGTCTGCTTTAAAAGCCAGTGATTTAACTCAGTGAGCTAACCAGCCCCAGGATAAGGTGCACTCGATGAGAGGCTTGATAAGGATATGAGTAGAATGACAGTGTTAGATGGGGAAAGAATGGAGGAGGCTCAAGTGGAGCATCAATGGACCGGTTTGACCAAATTAATAGTTTCTGTATTGCACGTCCACTGTAATTCTATGCAATCAGTTCACTCAAAGAGACTATATTCCCTCCTCCACAGAATGACAATGTATTTATTCATATCCTTCAATCCCTTTTAAATATGTCATCAATCCCCAGTTGTTGCAACGAAACAAAAATAACGCAATTTTAATTGATCGATATCTCATTCTGAAAAATTAAGATGAAACCAACATCAGTATAGAAAAAAAATGAATGACAGTGTGTTAGCGTAAAGTAAGCAACACTAATTCAGTCGACTCTTAGATAGCTCTTCTCTATCACCCGAAGCAAAATTAAATGATTCATAGAGGTTTAACTTTTGCTGAATTTGTGTCATTCAATAAACATTCACCTTGGAACATTGGCACAGCTTTCCAAACTGCAACAGGTCCGAGGCTGGCAAACTGCCCAAAGGAAGATTCCAGAAAAAACATTGGCATCCCAATGAGCGCCAGCATGAGTGTGTAGGGAATAAGAAATGCACCTGCAGAATATAGGAAAGGGAAACGTTATCTGGTTGTTAGAGTGACCAGGCTTATTCAGGCAGTTTGAAATGGATGTTCAACAACTAATGCTCCATTTCATATCAACGCGGGAACTAAATATTATCATTGACAGAACAGTGTGACTACATTTTGCAAATTTATTCAGTATCTGAATACAGGCTCTATTTAATCCTGAAAAGTGTTAGTTTATGCATTTTAAGAGGATTAACAAAGCTGAGGACTACACAATGAACACTGGAACGTACAGAGGACAAGAGGGAAGATGTGCTGTTCGGTAAATTGGATATTCTGAATTCTCCCTCTGTGTACCCGAACAGGTGCCGCAATGTGGTGACTAAGGGCTTTTTACAGTAACTTCATTCAGCGCTAATATAAGCCTATTGGGATAATAAAGATTATTATTATTATTACACCTTGTCCCTGAAGGCAGCAGGACAGATAGATAAAGTGGTTAAGAAGAGATATGACATACGTACCTTTATTGAGCCGGGGCATAGAATATAAGAGCAAGAAGGTCATGTTGGAGCAGTATAAAACATTTGTTAGGCCATAGCAGTAGTATTATGTGTAGTTCTGGTCGCTACACTATAGGAAGGATGTGATTGCACTGGAAAGGGTGCAGAAGAGATTCACCAGGGTGTTGCCTGGACTGGAGCGTTTCAACTGTGAAAAGAGCCTGGATAAACTAAGGTTGTTTTTCTTCGAGCAGGGAAGGCATTGGTGGTCTAGACGACAGTGAGTGACATGGATAGGGTAGATAGGAAGAAAAAAATCATTTTAGTAGAGGGGTCAATAACCAGGAAGCATAGATTTAAGGTAAGGGGCAGGAGATTTAGGGAGGATCTGAGGAAAAACCTTTTCATTCAGAGGGTGGTGGGAATCTAGAACTCACTGCCTTAAAGGATGGTAGAGATGGGAACAATCACAATGCTTAAGAAGCATTTAGATGAGCATTTGAAATGCAACCCAGAAGGCTATGGGCAAAGTACTGTAAAATAGGATTAGAGTTTATAGGTGCTTGATGGCCGGCACAGACACTATGGACCGAAAGGCCTCTTCTGTGCTTTAAAACTCTATGACATTAAGACTGACAGTCAAGTAGCTTACACAAAATTTATTATGGCATCAGTGCTTCAGATGAAAATATATATTGTGATCCCAGAAGAAACATTGTGGACTTGATTCAACTAATACAAACAAAGTCCCATTGTGAGCGGGTTCAGCTGCCTGTTTCCTGGCTCCGCTAACCGAAACTCCCAAGTGCAGCAAGAAATCAGGATGCTCCGCCCCCTCTCCCAACAACATCCACACAGGGCACACCCATCCCAATCGCGCGCGTGCAGAAACTTCCAGCTTGGCACTTTGGCAGTGCCAATGTCGCACGCTGGCACTGTTCATGCCAGCTGAAAATACCACCTGGGCACCTTGGAAGTTCCAGGCTGGCACCCAGGTGGCACAGCTAGGCTGCCCAGGTGGTACCAGCAGTGACAGGGTACCAACCTTCCCAAAGGACATGCACCTGGGAGTCTCCGATCCCTTGGGAGGCCCTCACGAGTGCTGTGCCATCTGAAATGGATGAATCCCGAAGCCTCAAGTCCTTCAGGAATCTGCACATAAGAATGAGATAAACTGCAATGGGCGGTATTTACATCAAAATATCTCATGAGGTCACATTTGATTTTGCAAGGCAATGAAAGCCAGGTAGATCCCAGGAGGGGGCTCTCCGCCACGGTGCATCGCGGCGAGCTGGCGCTGCATGGCAATTGGATCGCTCCCCTTGCATTAATATTGCTCCTGGAAATAGGAGCAGGATCTACGGGTCGTGTTGCGTGTTAAAACCAACATAGCATGGCGCAGTGTGACCAAATGCCAGGAGACCCCTGGCATGCTGGCAGTGCCAGCTTGACAATTCGAAAAATGAAAATCGCTTATTGTCACGAGTAGGCTTCAATGAAGTTACTGTGAAAAGCCCCTAGTCCACTTGGGAGTCAGCCTGGCACTGCCAAGGTGCCCAGGTGGCACTACCTGCTGGAAGGGGCACTGCCATGGTGCCATGCAGGCACGGCCAAGGTGCAGAGATGGCATTTTCTACACGGCGGTGATTGGGCCAGGGTGTGCTATGTGCGGGGGATGCGGTCCTGGGGACACCCTGATAGTGAGTTGGGTCTTGATTTGGGGATCGGGGTCATGTTGAGAAATTGGGATGCCATTTAAAAATATACTGAGGAATTCTGCCGAGCAGAGTTACTCAGTGCAGGAAACAGGGATAATTGTGGCCCTGTTGGGGAGTCCCCGCTGAGTCCCTGATCTACCTGGATGGGCATTAGGTAGCGAGTGTTTCTCGGCGTGCTGATCACTGGGAAATACCCAGCTAATTTCGAGTGCCGTGGGGCCCTGTCCCCATTCGGGTACGGATCCATATAATTAACACGTCTAAAATACCCAGTCCTGAATTTCTTCACTGTTCTTAAGTCAATCGATGATTTCAGGCTGGGACCCATTGTCATTAGTTTCACCCCAGTGAAATTACTGGTGGATGTCCAGACCAATGCCTCCTGCACCTGCCCCTTTACTGGGAGCAGAATTAAACTGAACCTTAACAACAGGATAAATACACAAGTCCAAATTCTCATCATTACCAGCCCATTACACCCTGCCTAATAAAGCTGCATCGAAGATGCTTTCAAGAATATTCCAAAATAAATAATTACCAGTCAAAAATCAAAATAGCTGGTCATGGAGCTTTATTAACATCCTCAGCTGAAAAGGTCATCGCCACCAGCAAGTGGTGTGATCTTAATTTGTCTCCCTTCTCACAGGTTATTCTGTCTCACTGCCTTCAGAGATGGGTATGAAATGCCACCTTGTCACATGTCCACACTCTAAAGCAAAATATTTGATAGGCAACAATTTAAGGTTACGATATTGAATTCATTGCTCCGTATTTCAGAAACACTCAACTTTGTATTATTTACCCTACACAGTACATAGAATTTAGCATTCATTATAAATGCATTATTTTGTTCCTGCCTTTCCTCCGCCGTTATGGGCTGGATTCTCCGGTCCACCAGCCACCATTCGCGAGCAGTGGGATTCGATCTTCCCACCGATTGTCAATGGGATTTCCCATTGTAACCATCCTGTGCCGCTGCGAAATCCGCTGGCGCAGGTGCGCAGCCAGTGGGAAAACTGAAATGTAATGACCGGAGAATTCTGGCCTATGTTTTTCTACATTACCTCCTCCATTTTTGTAAGCCAGGTAAGGGAATCGCCAGACATTGCCCAGACCTACAGCAGAGCCGATCACTGAGAGCAAGTACTCAGACTTCGACGACCAGTTACCTCGCTCGAAGTTCTCGTCACCCATATCTTCATTGGAGAGAGCCTGAGCGGGGGAGAGGAAATTATCTACTCAGAAATCAGAATTTCTCAGACTAGATCTCAAAGTACAGTTTTTACCCACAACAGAAATACTAATGGGAGGCAGATTTACTGCCCCCATTTTCGGCGGACGGGAATGGCAGCAAGTCGGAAAACCAAAGGGGAGTCCCAAATCAGTTCGGGGGGTCGGCGAATCGCCCGGGGCCAGCGTCAATCCCGCCCCCGCCATGTCCCGAATTCTTCGCCCCCCCGTGATTCGGCGGGGGCGGGAATCGCGCCACGCTGGTCGGCGGGTCCCCCGCGGCGATTCTCCCACCCTCAATGGGCCGAAGTCCCGTGGCTGACAGGCCTCTCCCATCGGCGTGGTTTAAACCACCTACCTGACCGGTGGGATTGGCGGCACGGGCAGGCTTCAGGGTCCTGGGGGGAGGCGCGGGGCGATCTGACCCCGGGGGGTGCCCACACGATGGCCTGGCAGACGATCGGGGCCCACCGATCGGCGGGCGAGCCTATGCCGTGGGGCACTCTTTTTCTCCACCCCCACCATGGAGAGACCCCCTCCCCTGCGCATACATCGGTATGACATCAGCAGCCGCTGACGCTCCACGCATGCGCGGACTTACGCTGGTCGAAGTCCTTTCGGCCCCGGGTGGCGTGGCGCCAAAGGCCGTTCACTCCAGCCGGCGGAGTGGGAACCACTCTGGCACCGGCCTAGCCCCTCAATGTGAGGGCTTGGCCCCTAAAGGTGCGCCCCTTTTGGGCGGCCCAACGCCGGAGTGGTTCACGCCACTTTGACACACCGGGACCCCCCGCCCCGCCGGGTAGGTGAGAATCCCGGCCCAGGTTTTGTAAAACAGGTACCCGGCGAGCAGTCCCCGTACCGCTGAGTGCAGCTCCAAAGGGGAGTGGGTCAAGCCCAGGCAGTTCCATGACAGTGCCTTAGCGCTGAACCCTTGCAATAGCAGTGCCAGGGCTCCCATTGGAATGTCTGTAGGTGGGTTCCCTGTGTCTGCGTGGGGGCTTGCCATGTGTGTTGGAGGGAGGAGTGCTCCCCTTGTCCGTGTGGGGTGGATTCCCTCCTGTTGCGAAGGGCATGTGCCTGGCGGGGGTTGTTTCCTGTGTCCGTGGGGGAAGCCTCTTTCTAATTTTTATTTTGTTTAGACTAGGGTGCCCAATCTTGAAGCATGATGTTGCTGATGGGGCGGGCTTGTGCCATTATGGGACCTGCATCCAGGATTTAATTTTGACCAAGTATCAAAAATTATGGCGGTAAAACCGGCGCTGCGTTGCCACTTACGGTGCGATCTGCCGGCTGTTCAAGCCAGTGAGATAATTCGGTCCCATGCTGGAAAATCCCGTTGATAACGGCAGGACCAGTAAATCCCATTGGCGGGCCACCTCCATAATCGACAAACATGCAGCAGGTTGGTCGCTAAATCCCGCTCTCAGTCAAAAAAATGTAACATTTGTTCAAGGTGCTACTCTCCATTTGACAGAAATCAGTTGGTAGTTTACACCCTAAACCCCACAGAGAGACTCTGCAATTCACAACAACCAAAATCCCCAGATCATCAGCACCTCTCAGAGTTTTACATGAGTTTTTTTGTTACGTTTTCATAAAATTACTCACCGTGGCCTCTGGAGGGTCGGTCTGTGAGAACTCCGATAAAGTAAATTCTCTCTGATCCATTTTGTGGTCAATGGTGAATGATTCTTCCACTTGCTCAGGATTTGGAACTGGGGACAACTGTGAACTTTATACAGCTCCAGAATCCTGGTTAAGGATTAATAAATTCCACATAATGCAATGACTCTTTCATAGTCAGAAGTTAGTCTGCTTAAAATTATTGTAGCTCGGTTCACATTTATCTCAGACCATTTCTGTTATTAACTATTCAATTCACAGACTAAAGTTATCTGTTACCAACCATTTGAAATAGTTCCACAGGTGTCAGTACCAAAGTACAATTATTCTGCTTCCACATGTTTCTTCAAGCTGTATTTTAAAAGGGACAGCAAGTGCACTGAATAGAGGCTCAGCCAATCCCAAGCTCTATATCTGTTGCTGAAATATGGAACAGTCTGTTCCCATTGCAGAAATCGAGAGGCTACCGCAGATATTCAGACTGTGGCCGGGATTGGAAAGTTGGTGAGCAAATGTTGGGTCCCACCTGAACAATGCCAGGACCTGCCTCTGGTGTTCAGGATGGAGCCCAAGGGTAACTCTGGGTCCCAGGCCATCACAGCAATGGATGGGGGCAGGGGACAGAACATCTGCAGGTGGACCTTCCATTCTGGAAGGTGTGGTGATATGCCTGTGCATAGTTCTGTATATAGTTAGCAATGCGACTTTCAACCAGGTGGTGGCGTCAGACATCTTTCATGTGATTTTTGAGATACCCGCTAGTTGGCAGTAAGGTGTATGAGTGGATAGTCGCACTTAGAGTAGCTCCAGGAGAATTAATTGAATTAATTTAGTATCCATTTCCTGTATAGTAGTTTGTTAATGATATTTCCACGTGTTTGATAATAAATCATCTTTCTAGTTAAATAACAAGATGTTCTGTGTACATCATTACAATGGTTATAGCACATAACACAACATGGTACCAGGGGTGCAGAACATTTAAAGATACCAACCGAGAAGAGGAGGTGAAATAGGCTGAAGAATTAAAGGAGAAGATTCTTCCGCCGACCTGGTGAACTACGGCCATCCACAACTCAACACAATAAAAGATAGTGAAGTTTGAGATGAAAGGTTTGACGGCACCCCACCAGGGCCACCGCCCTCTGTGTCTGTGCGACACCGACCATCACCTAGGCAATGCCGCGGATGCTGTCAGCAATGGTCTGCTGTGACTCGGCCATACTGAGAAGTGCTGCTGCAATCTCCAGATGGCTGTGGCACATGGTTGCCTGTGAGTGGGCAGCCCCAGTCCTGGGCCATGTTCCCCGTCTGCACAGAATGCCCCAGGCCTTGCATAATCTGATCCATGTCCGACACCGTCGCCCCCAGTGCCTCCACCGCGGATGCCACTCGTGTGGTTTTGGCCTTGGTGGCAGGCATGACAGGCACCATCCCCTTCTCCTGCAGGCGGATGGACTCCTCAACCTGCCCGTGCAGGTGCTGGAAACCAGCCGTCATCTCCGCCTCTAGTCCCTGGGTCTCTGAAGCCACCTGCACTATGGGTGGGATTGGATATTCCATGAGCCCAGGATCCATCAGTTTGGCAGCTGGTTGCTGGGGCCAGGCTGTCCTCCGACGTCCGGCACCTCGGCTGCTCCTACCTCCACCTGTTGTACCAGAACCACTGTGCAGTGCGCACCAGTGGGTGTCCCAGAAGCATTCTCACTAATTTGCCAAACCAAGGTGATAGTCTCTGAGATGGTGGAGGATGTTGGAGACAGCTGTGACGGAAAGTCAATGTCCTCATCCGACCTGAAGTCTGGGGTCTTTTATGTGTTTGTCTCCTGTGTGTTTGTCCCCTGTCTGTTTGTCCCCTGTCTCTTTGTCCCCTGGGTAGTAGTCTCCTGTGTGTTTGTCCCCTGTCTGTTTGTCCCCTGGGTAGTGGTCTCCGGTGTGTTTGTCCTCTGGATCGTAGTCTCCTGTGTGTTTGTCTCGGGTATGCGTGTTCCCTGGGTAGTGGTCCCCTGTGTGTTTGTCCTCTGTGTATTTGTCCCTTGGGTGGTGGTCTCCTGCGTCGTCTCGGGCCGAGATGGCTGGTGTTCCGGCTGCTCTCCCCGTCAGTGCATGGATTTCAGGGCACTCGCTGGGGGCGGGGTGCCCCGGATAGGCGTGGCCATCGCCGGCTGGTCCTGTAATATACAAGACAGCATGTATGGTTAGACAGCGGGACAGGGGGGTGAGGTGGTGAGAGCTGTTGGGGTGGGGGTGGGAAGGGGTGTGGGAGGTTGGGGTGGGCACACATTTGTCGTGAGGACCCACAACCAGGCAGGGGGTCCACTTCATGGCGCGATGCCGACCTCCGCACGGCGACCTCCCTCTCCTCCGGTCCACCGACAATATCTCGTGCCCTCTGCTCGAGCACGGAGCGCAGTTCTTCTAAATCCCCCCCCCCCTCCTTCTGGCCTTCTCCCACTCCCGGCGGTTATATGAAGACTTCTCCTGTGGGGGAGGGGGGGGGGGGGCAATCAGAAACAGCAACAGTGTTGGACGGTCCGACGCATGCAGCCCAGGGTTGGGTCTCTGATTGCATCAGTGGCCAGGACACACGGCCAGTATGCCTGGCATGGGTGAGTGCAGCCATGTGGGTCAGGGTGGAGGTGCGACCGTCCCCTGGGGAGGGTGGGAGGGGGGGTTGCGGGTCACATGTGTGGCTTGGTGCCAGGGGCACAGTGTTGGGTACTCACCCTGGCCGCCCTGAGGAGTTCATGCAGTTTTTTCCTGCACTGGTCTGCAGTCCTATCTACCGCCCCGATGGCGCTGAAGACATCTGCCACCTCTGCCCAGGCATGGCGAACGATGGCACCTGCTGACCTCCATCCCGGCCGGGGTACAGCACCAGCCTCCTCTCCTCCACGGATTCCAGGAGGGCCTTGAGTTTGCCCTCACGGAATCGCGGCGTTGCTCTCCATGCGGCAATCTTGCCTGCTGTGTGTATGGTGGGGGGGGGGGGGGAATAACTAAGTGAAGCCACGGCGTCACATCAATGAGGAAACCAGTGAATCGGCCGCTGGTCCGTCGGGCCTTTCACGATACGCCATTGCTAGCCCCTTAGGAACGGTTGAATCGCTCCACCTGTGGACCCTTTGACATCGTTGTGAAACTCTCGTGTTTTCACAACAGTGTCAACACTTTGCCTCAGGAACGGAGAATTTAGCCCCATCTGTCTACTGATGTGCCATGGCATAGAACATAGAACTGTACAGCACAGTACAGGCCCTTCGGCCCACGATGTTGTGCCGAACTAGTCTGAAACTAAGATCAAATCAACCTACTCCCAATATTCTAGTGCACTCCATATGCCTATCCAATAACCGTTTGAAAGTTCCTAAAGTGTCCGACTCCACTACCATAGCTGGGAGTGCGTTCCATGCCCCAACCACTCTCTGAGTAAAGAACCTACCTCTGACATCCCTCCACCATCAACTTTATAGTTATGCCCTCTTGTAACAGCTACATCCTGCCGAGGAAAAAGTTGCTGAACGTCCACTCTATCAATCCCTCTCATCATCTTATACACCTCAATTAAGTCACCTCTCATCCTCCTTTGCTCCAATGAGAAAAGCCCGAGCTCCCTCAACCTTGCCTCATGAGACCTACCCTCCAATCCAGGTAGCATCCTGCTAAATCTCCTTTGCACTCTTTCCAATGCTTCCACATCCTTCCTATAATGAGGTGACCAGAACTGCACACAATACTCCAAATGTGGTTTAGCCAAGGTCTTGTACAGTTGCAGCTTAACCTCACGGCTCTTAAACTCAGTCCCCCTGTTAATAAATGCTGACACATGATAGGCGTTATTCATGGCTCTGTCCACTTGGGTGGCAACTGTCAGAGATCTATGGACATGAACTCCGAGATCTCTCTGCTCCTCCACATTCTTCAGAACGCTGCCGTTAACCCTGTAATCTGCATTCAAATTTGTCCTACCAAAATGAATCACCTCACACTTATCAGGGTTAAGGTCCATCTACCACTTTTCAGCCCAGCTTTGCATCCTATCAATGTCTCTTTGCCGCCTACAACAGACCTCCACGTTATCCACTACTCCACCAATCTTGGTGTCATCAACAAATTTACTAACCCAACTTTCAACTCCATCATTCAAGTCATTTATAACAATCACAAAGAGCAGAGGACCCAGCACTGATCACTGTGGTACACCGCTGGTGACTGGGATCCAGGATGAAAATTTACCATCTACCACCACCCTCTGTCTTCTATGTGATAGCCAGTTACTGATCCAATTGGCCAAATTTCCCTCTATGCCATAGAACATAGAACGGTACAGCACAGAACAGGCCCTTCAGCCGTCGATGTTGTGCCGAGCTTTGTCTGAAACCAAGATCAAGCTATCCCACTCCCTGTCATTCTGTTGTACTCCATGTGCCTATCCAATAACCGCTTGAAAGTTCGTAAAGTGTCCGACTCCACCACCATAGCTGGGAGTGCGTTCCACGCCCCAACCACTCTCTGAGTAAAGAACCTACCTCTGTCATCCCTCCGATATCTTCCACCACAAACTTTATAGTTATGCCCCCTTGTTACAGCTACATCCATCCGAGTAAAAAAATCACTGAAAGTCCACTCTATCAATTCCTCTCATCATCTTATACACCTCAATTAGGTCACCTCTCATCCTCCTTCGCTCCAATGAGAAAAGCCCGAGCTCCCTCAACCTTTCCTCATAAGACCTACCCTCCAATCCATGCAGCATCCTGCTAAATCTCCTTTGCACCCTTTCCAATGCTTGCACATCCTTCCTATAATGAGGTGACCAGAACTGCACACAATACTCCAAATGTGGTCTAACCAAGGTCTTGCACAGTTGCAGCATAACCTCACGGCTCTTAAACTCAATCCCCCTGTTAATAAATGCTAACACACTATAGGCTTTCTTCATGGCTCTGTCTACTTGGGTGGCAACTTTCAGAGATCTATGGACATGAACTCCGAGATCTCTCTGCTCCTCCACATTCTTCAGAATGCTGCCGTTAACCCTGTAATCTGCATTCAAATTTGTCCTACCAAAATGAATCACCTCACACTTATCAGGGTTAAACTCCATCTGCCACTTTTTGGCCCAGCTCTGCATAGTATCAATGTCTCTTTGCAGCCTACAAAAGCCCTCCGCCTCATCCACTACACCACCAATCTTGGTGTCATCAGCAAATTTACTGATCCACCCTTCAGCCCCTCCTCCAAGTCATTTATAAAAATCACAAATAGCAGAGGACCCAGCACTGATCACTGTGGTACACCGCTGGTTACTAGTCGCCAGTCTGAAAATTTTCCATCCAGCACCACCTTCTGTCTTCTATGTGATAGCTAGTTACTTATCCAATTGGCCAAATTTCCCTCTATCCCACATCTCCTTACTCTCTTCATGAGACGACTATGGAGAACCTTATCAAACGCCTTACTGAAATCCATGTCTACAACATCAACTGCTCTACCTTCATCTATACACTTAGTTACCTCCTCAAAAAATTCAATCAAATTTGTGAGGCAGAACTTACTCTTCAGAAATCCATGTTGATTATCCCGGATTAAGCTGCATCTTTCCAAATTATCATAAATCCTATCCCTCAGGACCCTTTCCAATAATTTACCTATGACCAAAGTGAGACTAACCTGCCTATAATTCCAAGGGTTATACCTATTCCCTTTCTTGAAGAAGGGGACAACATTTGCCTCTCTCCAGTCTTCTGGCATTATTCCTGTAGACAGTGAGGACATAAAGATCAAAGTCAAAGGCTCTGCAATCTCATCCCTTGCCTCCCAAAGAATCCAAGGATATATCCCATCAGGCCCAGGGGACTTATCTATCCTCAGGCTTCTCAAAATTTCTAACACATCTTCCTTCCGAATATCTGTCTCCTCCAGCTTACCAACCTGTATCGCACTATCCTCCTCAACAACATTGCCCCTCTCCTTTGTGAACACTGAAGAAAAGTATTCATTTAGGGCCTCTCCGATATCTTCAGACTCCATGCACACGTTCCCACTACTGTCCCTGACTGGCCCTAACTTCACCTTGGTCATTCTTTTATTCCTCACATAAGTGTAAAAAGCTTTGGGGTTTTCCTTGATCCTACCCGCCAAGGACTTCTCATGCCCCCTCCTAGCTCTCCTAAGCCCGTTCTTGAGCTCCTTCTCAGCAATCTTGTATCCCTCAAGTGCCCTAACTGAACCTTGTTTTTTCATCCTTACATAAGCCCCCTTCTTCCTCTTGACAAGTCATTCAACCTCTTTTATAAACCATGGTTCCTTCACTCGACCATTTCCTCCCTGCCTGACAGGGACACACATATCAAGGATACGCAGTATTTGCTCCTTGAACAAGCTCTACATCTCTAACTATAGAGTCTCTAAGAACTAATGCTCTCCTGCTCGCCCCCCTTCCCTTCTAAGCCACAGGGACAGACTCAGTGCCAGAGACGTGGTCACCATGGCTTACCTCTGGTAGGTCCCCCCCTCCAACTGTATCCAAAACGGTCTACCTCTTATTGAGGGGAACAACCACAGGGGATCCCTGCACTGACTGCTTCTTCCCCCTCCTTTTAAACGTCACCCAGCTATCTTCATTCTTAGGAGTAACTACACCTCTGTAGCTTCTATCTATAACCGACTCTGCCTCCCGAATGATCCTCAATTCATCCAGCTCCAGCTCCAGTTCCCTAACACAGTCTTTGAGGAGCTGGAGATGGGTGCACTTCCCGCAGGTGAACTCAGCAGGGCCACTGACAGTGTCCCTCACCTCGACCATCCTGCAGGAGGAACATTGCACTGCCATCCCTTCCATTTATCCACTTGACAATTACAGAGAGAAAAAAAATCTTACCTGGTTTTCACACTCCCCGCAGGTTAGAGGTGGTGGAAGGGTGGAGAAAGGGAAAGGAAAGAAAAGGTTACCTCACCAACTCACCACACAGTCTATTTTTTTGGTTAGAGGAGGAGGATGGGTGGGAGAAACTACCTGTGTAGTGTCTCAGGTTTAACAACTGCCTGAAATATATTAATTCTAGAAACTCACCCGACAGCATCTTTCCACAATTCACTCCCTGCAAAAGCCAATCAGCGTTGCCGCTCTGCCGCCCTCTGCAGGATAAAATATGTCCCGCTCCAGGCGTCTATCTGGTGGATACGAGCATTCTGCCCACACAGACAAAATGCTACAGTGATTGGCAAGAGGTGACGGGACCGTGAGATCTGATAGTACTGATCTTCAGACTGGCACGTAGGCGGCGGAATTTGATTCAGTCATGTCTCGCTTGGAATAGGAACAAGAGAGAGTTTCGGCAGCTTTCTTCAGGATCCAATCTGTTCCTCCCGCACGTGAAATTGCTGGAAAATGAGGACACCAGAGATTCGACTGGCAAAGCAAATCTCCATTGCCCAGCTCAAGGAAGACTTCTGAACAAGAGGAGGACAAAGGAAGCACTTCAAAGACACCCTGAAGGCTTACCTCAAGAAATGCAACATAATTGTCAACACCTTAATGAATCTTGCTCAGATGAAAATTTCCCTTTTATTAATAATCGCTTATTAACACAAGTCGGCTTCAATGAAGTTACTGTGAAAAGTCCCTAGTCGCCACATTCCGGCACCTGTTCGGGGAAGCCAGTATGGGAATTGAACCCGCCCTGCTGGCTTTGTTCTGCATTACAAGCGAGCTGTTTATCCCACTGTGCTAAACTGTCCATCTCGTCCTTTTACCACCTTTTTATTATTTATTGACCTGCAGAAGCCTTTTGGATTTTGCCCTCTGCACAGCAGTTCTTGATTCACCACATGATGTTAAAGGCTGGTTACTGAGTGATAAGCATTATTCAATCAGCACATGGCTCATGATTTTGCCCCGAGACCTGTAGAACAAAGAACAAAGGAAAGTACAGCACAGGAACAGGCCCTTCGGCACTCTAAGCCTGTGCCTACCATGCTACCCGTCTGAACTAAAATCTTCTACACTTCCGGAATCCGTATCCCTCTATTCCCATCCTATTCATGTATTTGTCAAGATGCCCCTTAAACATCACTATTGTCCCTGCTTCCACCACCTCCTCCGGCAGCGAGTTCCAGGCATCCAATACCCTCTGTATTAAAAAACTTGCTTTGTGCATCTCCTCTAAACTTTGCCCCTCACACCTTAACCCTATGCCCCCTAGTAATTGACGCCTCTACCCTGGGAAAGGGGTGACACTAGCAAACCTCGCGGTCAGGATATTTATGCCTCTCCAGTTTAGATGCAACCCGTCCTTCTTATACAGGTCACAACTGCCTCGGAAGAGGTCCCAGTGGTCCAGATAACTGAAACCCTCCCTCCTACACCAGCTGTTTAGCCACGTGTTTGGCTGCTCTATCTTCCTATTTCTAGCCCCACTGGCACATGGCATAGGGAGTCATCCTGAGATTACAACACTAGAGGTCCTGTCTTTTTACATTCTGCCTAGCTGCCTGAACCCCTGCTGCAGGACCTCATCCCCCTTCCTGCCTATGCCGTTAGTACCAATAATTACCACCACTTCTGCCTGTTTGCGATCCCTCTTCAGGATGCCCACTACCCGTTCTAAGCCATCCTGGACCCTGGCACCAGGGAGGCAACATACCATCCTGGAGTCTCTTTCACATCCACAGAAGCGCCTATCTGTGCCCCTGACTATATGTCCCCTATGACTATTGCTGTTCCGCGCTTTGACCCTCCCAGTTGAACATCAGAGCCAGCCGTGGTGCAACTTCTCTGGCTGCTGCTGTTTTTCCCTGATAGGCTATTCCTCCTGACAGTATCCAAAGAGGTATACCTGTTCAAGAGGGGGCAACCACAGAGGATTCCTGCACTGACTGTCTGCCCCTTCTGGTGGTCACCGATCTCTCTACTAGCACCTTGGGTATGACCGGATCTCTATAACTCCTATCTATGACGCTGCATGCTCCTAAGTGCATCCAATTGCTGCTCCAACCGAACTACGTGGTCTGTGAGAAGCTGCCATTGGTTACACTTGCTGCAGTTGTAGCCGACCGGAACACTGGAAGCGTCACAGATCTGCCACATCTCACAGTTGGAGCACTGCACCCCTGAGTGACATTTAAGCACTAGTTAATTAATTTAAAATAAACACTTGAATTGTTGTTAGATTGAGTTACAATGAACTATATGGTCCTGACGCTAGATTTCTACTGTAAAATTAAATGCTAAATACCGATCTCTGCCCTGAGGTTTAGTTACCCCACTATTTAGTTAATCAATTAGATTTATTTTGCAATATAATTTTTTTTTTAATTTAACAGATTCCCAAGCAGCCAATCAGTCACAGCTATACTTGGATGTCACTTCAGTTTTTCCCCCCACACAATTTGAGAAGGTAATAAAAATCACTTACCTTCCCAGGGTGCTCTCTTGTTCTCTCAATGCAGCTTAACAGTTACAAGCCAGAAGAAAGAAAACAAAATTGTAGGGAAAAAGCACCTTCATGTGTCTCCTTCACGTGCCCAGCTTACTGAGTGTGCACTTGATGCCTGTCTTTTATATTGAACTCAGCTAAACCAGGGTGACTCACACTACTTAAACTTCAAACAGAAGAATACAATGTACATCCTTGTGCCACTAAGCTGGCTTCAGGTTACTGGTAGATAACTGCCCCTCAGCAATTCGGGTGGGGCAGCTTCAGCCAATCAGACACTAAGCTACACACTGCACTTGTAACTGAAAAACAGTAAAATTAGATTTACCACTTACCTTTCCTGATTACCTCACTACACCAAATTACCAAGTTCCAATTCCCACTCTGGCTGTTTCTCCTTCATGTGCGCAGCTTACTGGGTGTGTGTTTAATATCTGTCTCTTGTATAGAACTCAGCTAAACCAGGGTGACTCACACTACTTAAGCTTCAAACAGAAGAATACAATGCACACCCAAGTGCCTCTAAGCAGGCATCAGGTGACTGACAGATAACTGCCCCTCAGCAATTAGGGTGGGGGCAGCTTCAGCCAATCAGACACTAAGCTACACACTGCACTTTTTACTGAAAAACGGTAAAATTAGTTTTACCACTTACCTTTCCTGATTACCTCAATGCACCAAATTACCACGTTCCAATTCCCACTCTGGCTGTGTCTCACTCAGGATGTGTCAGTATGTAGATATGTGAACAGCACAAATATAATCAGGTGAGAAGCACAAGGAGGAGGGAGAGGAGGAAGAAGATGGAAGTGCAACGTGAATTGGAGGAACAAGAAGAGAAATGATGGATACAACACAGACAGGTCCTTTTAGGAATCTCAAACACACCTTCCCATTTGCCAACTGTTCCACATTCCTGATATCGCGGCCACATGTTGGCGCTGGCGTCAAAACCGGCACGAGCGACGCTGGTGTCAACGGGCCTACTGGCCCAGTAATTCTCTTCTTTGCGGGTTACAACGGTGCCGGAGTGCTTTGCGCTGCTCTGGTGCTGAAAGCCGGCCCTACACAGCCAGCGTGGGTCCGTGCATGTGTGCCACGGCCGTCTCTGCGCCGGCGCCTGCGTCTGGTTGCCATCTCCGCGCCGGTCCCGGGCAACATGGCGGAGCCCGACAGGTACCCATCGCTGAGGAACATAGCCCCCCACCCCTCCCCACGGAATGAGCACGCCCGCCGATCGGTAGCCTCCGATTACGGGCCTGGCCACCGTGGCGACCCCCCTCCTCACCGAGTCAGATCCTCCTGCCCCCCCACCAGGACAGCCCCCGAAGCCAGAACACCGAGTTCCCGCCGGGTGGGACCATATGTAAACCACGCCGGTGGGACCCGCTGGAACTCGGTGGGCACTCAGCCCATCGCAGTTGCCGCCGATTCTCCAGCGGCAAGAGAATCGGCGACCCGGCGTCGGAGTGGCTTGGTGGGATTCTCGCGCCCCCACGGCGCGGACTCGGAGAATCCCGGCCTTTACCTTTCCTCCATTCACATCACCTTCTTATTTGTGTACAACACAATAATAAAATGCACTGAAACTGTGCATTTCACACCAAATTTATTGATTCATTAACGAATTGATGTCAGGAGAGGATGGAATGTGTGAAGTGTTTACCCTTGTGAAAACTTTCCAATCAGAAGGATTTATAGGATGAGGGAGCAAGAGGATGACAGGAGGGGGTTTGAGCATGGAAGCTCCTGTGGCAGCTCCAATGGCATGGACCTGATTGGAAAAATGGTCTCTCTGCACTGTAAATTCTTCATATTACCTTCTCACACAAACATCCCTCTCTCTTGCAATCTGTCTCATCTCCAACCTCCTCACCTATTTATTCTCTTTTAATTTTTTTTAAGATTTCTTGTCACAATGTCCTCCTTTCTGCTTCCTCACTTCACTTTTTAACTTTCACCAACCCCATTACATTCAACTCATCCCAAGCACATTATACTCCTAGTAATTAGGCTTATGATTGTTTCAATGAAGTCCAGTAGACCTGGAGTTTGGCCTAGTGCTCCAGGAATTATAACCATTCTTCCAACACCATTGCTCAGCTCTGAGCTCTGTTTTTGCGAGGAGCTTTCTGATCACTGAGTCAGAACAACATCTGTGGTAGTATGACTAGGGAGACCATATTACCTTAGAACCAAGCTGCCATTGATACAGCAGACTCGCTGCCCATTGGCCCAGACAAGTCATGTGCCTCTCTGCCAATTGGCTGTGGCTAGTCATGTGACTCCGCGCCAATTGGCTGAGAGGTTGGTAGCTCCGCCTACAAGGCGGGGTATAAGAACTCGTACCGGCTGGCAGTCGGCCTTTCTCTATGCGACCACTGTCGGGCACACATCTAGTGTATTAAAGCCTGTTGTTTGGAACTACCTCACGACTCGAGTTCAATTGATGGTGCATCAATTTAATACACTAGAATTTTGAAATAGAGCTATGGATCAAGCCAGAATGCTTCCGAATCAACCCGCATGCTGCAAACGCGTCAGCAACCTTTAAACATTGGCTGGCATGTTTCAACAGTTACCTCACTACTGCAGAAAACCGCCCGACAAAGGAACAGAAACTCCACATCCTCCACTCGTGCGTGGACACCGCCGTTTACTCTCTGATAGAGGATGAACTGGACTATGATGTCGCTATGGATCTCCTAAAAGGACATTTAATCGGGTCAGAGAATCAGGTCTACGCGTGGCACCTCCTGGCTACAAGGCACCAATTCCCCGGTGAGTCCCTCGACGAATTCTATCGGGCCCTCATTGTCCTGGGGAGAAATTGCGCCTGCCCGCAAGTCTCTGCGGCCGAACACACCAAACTCTTGATCAGGTACGCCTTCATGGCGGGCATGCAGTCACCCCAGATACACCAGAGGCTTCTAGAAAAAGACACTCTAAGCCTCGCTGAGGCACGGACCTTCGCATCCTCCTTGGAGGTCGCTGACCGCAACGCCCGTGCGTACGCCTCCGGCCACGTGGCAGCACCTTGGGCAGCATGGCACGCGGTCCCCCTCACCCCCGCCGACTCTGACCCCCCCAGACATGCGCCGCAGGGTGCCCTGATAAGTCCACGGGCCGCCGCTGCTATTTTTCCGGTCAGGCCAAGCACCCCCACCCACGCTGCCCGGCCCGCACCGCAGTCTGCAAAAGCTGCGGCAAAAAGGGCCACTTTGCTGCCATCTGTCTATCAAAGTCGGTCGCTGTCGTCCCGGACAGCGACCACGGGTACCCCCCCCCCACCTGCACTCCTCCAGGGCCCCGTGCGGCCTGCAGACCTCGCTGCCTCCACCCCCCACCGCCACGAGCGATTCACGGACGCCGCCACCTTGGGCCCCCGACGCCGTGCGGCCCGCGTGCATTTTGGGCCTCCAACTCCATGTCCGACCCCCAGGTGCCGCCATCTTGTTCATCCCCCACCACGTGTGGCCGACGGGTGCCGCCATCTTGGATTAGCACGGAGGACCCCGCAAGCGATTACTCCATAGTGGATGACGACTTTGAGTTCCTTCCACGACTCGCCTCGGTGATACTTTATCAATCACGGCCCCGCACGTTTTCCACGGTGACCACACAGATCCGCCTCAACGGTCGCAAGACGAGCTGCCTACTGGACTCTGGGAGCACAGAGAGCTTCATCCACCCCGACACAGTAAGACGCTGTGCGCTCCCCGTTCACCCAGTAAAGCACAAAATCGCTTTAGCCTCTGGTTCGCACTTAGTCAAAATCACCGGGTGCTGCGTGGCGGACCCCACGGTCCAGGGAAGGGTGTTTAAAAACTATAAATTCCTCATCCTTCCCCACCTCTGCGTACCGGCACTTTTTGGACTGGATTTTCAGTGCAACCTGCAGAGCTTAACCTTTACATTTGGCGGCCCTATTCCCCCCCTCACTGTCTGCAGCCTCATGTCACTCAAGGTCGAACACCCCCTTCCCTGTTTGCAACCTCACCCCGGATTGCAAACCCATCGCCACCAGAAACAGACGGTACAGTGCCCAGGACCAGACCTTCATCAGATCCGAGGTCCAACGGCTTCTGAAGGAAGGGGTTATAGAGGCTAGCAACAGCCCCTGGCGAGCACAAGTGCTGGTGGTTAGGACTGTGGAGAAAAACCGAATGGTCATCGATTACAGTCAGACCATCAACAGGTTTACGCAGCTGGACGTGTATCATCTCCCCCGTATCTCCGACCTGGTTAACAGGATCGCGCAATGTAGCCATGCTGGCCACGCAAAATGGACACTGAGCCAAACTAAAATGGAAGACTGCTGGGAAACAGACAGTTTAGCCAGAACAGCAGTCTGCAAAGAGCAGTTTGCATTCTGCAGCAGCAGAAACCAGTTTGGGCTCAGGTGAAAAGACCTTAGCTAGGTGCAAATGGCAAAACGCTTTGCATGCTAATGAGGCCATCAGACTTGAACACCCACACAATAGATACATTTGGTTCTGAATGGACACATTCCAATCAAGACCCAGACATCGAGGCACCAGAAACCTCCAAACAAAAGGACATAAGAAACGCCCCCTCCATCACGGAGACCCCCTCGCATTGGGGAATTAATCCAGTATCGATAAGAAATTGATCCAATAGGTAGAGCCCGCCCGAGAAGAGGGAAGGACAATGGAACCCCTATAAAAGATAGGGACCTCGTGTTGTCCGGTCTGTTAAACCCGTGCTCCGGCTCTGACTGACACCTTGCATCCTGACTCCAGCCGTTGAGCACCAGCCGCCGAAACCGTAAGTTCAACGCTCGCTACGCGATCCAAGCCCACTAGACTCCCAAGTACCAGAACGCTTGCTGAAGGCTGCAGACAAAACCAGGACGAAGGCCTCGTTCTCTGACCTTGCCTGTTCCTGTTAGATAAGTATTCTGTTTGCTTAAGTTTAGTTATAGCTTAGTCTCTTAGTGTGTGCATGAGTATTTATTATAACTGTATAATAAATATTGATCGTTTGAACTTTACTAATCGGTGTATCGTCTTTATTACTTTGAACTTGACCTTGGAATACTTGTGACGTTGCCTATACGGCAACTGGCGACTCCAGAGCTAAATAATTACATAGAACAGAGCCTAGCAGTGTTAAGCACACGTCGAACTCGGAGGCGTGTTAATACACTCCAATAAACGCGTTTTACGCCCATAGTAAAACGTGCAACATTTAGTGGCGACATCCGCCGGGACCCTGTTGTAAGTGGAAACACCACAGTGTCCAGGACCCTGAAATTTGAATTAGAACTCCAAATTGCAGAGAAAGAAAGAGATCACAAGTATTCAAGGTGTTCAAAATAATAAGCGAAATTCGGAAGTGTGTTTAGTGCATGCGTACTAACAGGGCTGTAAGGTAAAACTGAAAGCTTTTTGTTGCGACAAACTTTCGGTAGTTTTGTGATCGGAAAATAGCGTAAGCCGTACCCTTTTTACGAAACACCACCCCAGCAACCCCCTGTTCCAAATTATAAAAAGAGAGTCAGAGGAAATGGCCATGCAGGCAATGGAACGTCTGATGGATCCAGCAAAGTTTGTGGTCGCAGCGACCAGCAGCAGTAGCAGAGTAGGCCAGTGTCCCACGTGGGAGCTGGAACTCCGCAAATATCTGCAGGGAAAGGGATGGCCCCTTTGGAAAGAGTTTTGTGCAAATGAGGAGACAGGTCCCGGGAGTATAGGTCATACTTGGTGGGAGAACCTCTCTCAAATACACAAAAAGAGTTTAGGTAAAGCACGCAAGCCGATGGCAATTGTGTCCTGCTTGGCACAGTTGCGAGGCGCAGAGGAGGTCATCAGGACGCTCCGGACAGATTTAGAGGAAAGGAACCGAATGAGTAAGGTCGATGTCAGGGACGTCGAGAAAGAAAACCTGGAATTAAAAGGGAAGTTGGCAGAGAAGGATAGAGAGGTGGATGATGCCAAGAGGGCTCACCAGTCTTGTCTAGCTCATCTGAGCAGTTCCCAGACCCAGTATGAGAAAGCCTATCAGGACGTGCAACGTGCCGTTCTGATAAGACAGGAATCGGAAAAGCAGGTGGAGGCATTGCAGAGGCAATGTTCCGATCTCAAAGCAGCTTTGAGAGCACTCCATGCTGCAACAACCGAACAAAGACAAAGCACAGTTGACCACGCGAAATGCAGGAAACAGATTGCGGAACTGCAATCTCTGCTTTCGGTGCAGAATGGCTTCCAAAGCACCTTTGGAGCTCAGTTAGATGGGGAAAACGCCCCAGATTGGCAGGAATTAAGCGAGACAGCGCAGCGTTATGTTCAGGGAACATGTGCGCCCGCAGCTCAGCAGAAACGACAGGCACCCCAACCCCCCACAGCTCAGATCATAACCGCACCCATGAATCCCGTAACCACACAGAGGAAAGCCGAATCAGAAGGCGCCCCAGACATAACTTACACCACCCCTTTAACAGTAACCCAGCTAAGGGACGCTTGTGAAAAGATCACTCCGTTCCTCCCCACCGCAGACCCCCACCAGTTTTTCGCTAAAGTAAAGCAGCAGGCTACCATGTACGGCCTGGATGAGAGAGAGCAGGTTAAGCTCACCGTGCTGAGCTTAGACCAGAGTGTAGTGGCAGCCCTCCCCGACCCACAGAACGTGGCAGGAGGCAGCCTAGAGGAGATGCACACTGCCATTTTAGATGCCATCGGGTACAATAGAGGTGACCCCGTAGAAGGATTGAATAAGTGCAGGCAGAAGAGATCCGAACACCCCACAGCATTCGCAGGAAGGCTGTGGATTCATTTCAGCGCAGTTTTCGGACAGCTAGATAGAGCGCATTTAACCCGCGAAAACATGGTTAAGTGGACGCGCACAATTATCTCACACGCAACAGAAGCAGGACAGAGCGCTTGCAATAGTTACGACCCCTCAGAAGGGGCCCATAACGAAAAATGGGTCCTGAAAAGATTGTCCCGCGCTTGGGAGCAATCGCTTCAGGCAAAAGGAAAAGTTAGATCCCCAGAAGAGGCTCAGGCTGCTGCAGATATCCAAGCAGTCAGAGAGCACCAGAAGCCCGCATGGGTAAATGAAGGCAAGAGCAGCCCTCAACAGAAAGGACAGGAATGCTATAACTGTGGACAGTTAGGGCATTGGGCAAAAGAGTGTAATGCACCCCAGCGATCTCAGAGAGGCCAGCAGACAGGCACTCTGAACCGCAACAAGGCAAAACCCATCCACAATGTAGCAGTACAGTCAGGACCCACCAATGTGGACGAGACGAACTGACGGTGTTCGGGCTCCCCCACTTGGGTCTGTGACACACTATGGGACTCATCAGGGAGGCCCGTAGTCACGGCAAAAGTCAAAGGGAAGCCCATAGAGTTACTGTGGGACACAGGAGGATCCCGCACCACCATTAACTCCACAACCACGGCACACTCAGACACGTGGCCGACCACCTCCACCATCACACTTAGCGGGTTCACCGGACACTCGCAGCAGGGACATATCACAGCACCCGTAGCGATCCAGCTAGGGAACATTAGCACAAGGCACCCCGTAGTTTTAGTAAATCTTCCCCGGACAGCAGAGCACATCCTGGGGATAGATTTTATGAACGCTCACAGCTTGTCGTTCGACCCAGTGAACCAGTGTGTCTGGCGAATGGCGAGATCAGACAGAGCCCCAGCCACCCTCACAGTAGGAGACTACGCTAATCGGATTAGCGCAGTGGGAGAGTACTCATTCGACCTGACTACACTCCACACCGACAGACAAATTAAGGCCCTACTGAACAAACACAGGACAGCATTTGCAAGTCACCGTCATGACTGTGGTAGAATGACTGGACAAGTTCATGTTACCGGACAGGACCCCCGACCGCAAAAGCAATATAGATTTCCCCTCGAGGCAGAGGTGGAAATAGAAAAGGTTATAGGCAGCTTGTTGGACCAAGGTGTACTGAGAACGGTAGCCTCCACCAACAATGCCCCTATTTGGCCAGTGAGGAAGCCCGATGGATCATGGCGCCTGACCATCGATTATCGGGAACTCAACAAAGTAACCCCCGCAGTAGCCCCAACGGTAGCTACTAGTCCCGAGACCATGCTCAAGCAGGGTCGCAACGCCAAGTACTTCACGGTATTGGACATCAGTAATGGATTCTGGTCAATACCATTGGCAAAAGCGTGCCAATACAAATTCGCATTCACTTTCAAAACTCAGCAGTACACGTGGACATGCCTCCCACAAGGATTCCACAATTCACCCTCCATTTTCCACCGACAGCTGGCAAGTGGATTAGAGAAATTTTCCCGACCCGAATGTCTGGTACAGTATGTAGACGACCTACTACTGCAGACAGACACAAAGGCAGAGCACATTTCGCTTCTGGCCGAACTCCTGGAACTCTTAACTGAAATTGGCTGTAAAGTTAACCCGAAAAAGGCCCAAATATTGGAAAGTAAAGTGATGTATTTGGGATCAGTCATCACGCACGGCAAACGCGAGATCGAATTCAAAAGAATTGATTCGATTGTCAAATTGCCCCTTCCCCAAAATGTATCAGCCCTCCGGTCGTTTTTAGGACTGGTTGGCTATTGTCGGAACCACATAGACGGATTCGCGACAAAAGCCGCCCCACTTTCAGACCTCCTTAAGAAAGGAGCCCCCTGGGAATGGCTTCCGCAGCATACAGGCGCTGTGGAAGAGTTAAAACGAGCCCTTAGTGCAGCACCCGCGCTGCTAGTCCCCGACCAACTTTCACCGTACGCAATCGAGGTAGCTAGCACAGATCTGACCCTCTCGGCCGTGTTGCTTCAGGAACGGCACGAGCAGCTAAGACCAGTGGCTTATGCCTCCCGACTGTTAGACCCAGTAGAACAAGGATTTTCGGCCTGTGAGAGGCACCTCCTTGCTGTCTTCTGGGCAGTGCAGTATTTCTCATACATCACCGGACTCAACCCCATTACTATTCTGACCGAACACACACCCACACAGCTACTACTAGACGGTCGACTGAAGGACGGTTCAGTTAGCCAGATTAGGGCAGCTAGGTGGACCCTACTTTTACAAGGACGGGACATTACAGTGAAACGGACACGCACCCACACATACTTAGCAGACAACCTCCAATACCCCGGACAGCCCCATGACTGTGAAATTGTAGCTCCCCTGCATAACACAGGACCCTTCTTAGCAAAAACACCCCCCAGGAAGATAGGGAACCCGAAACAAAGCCCCCAGCCCACAGACACGTGTGGACCCTTGAGGATTTATGTAGACGGTTCCTCCACAGTTTTAAATGGTGAGCGTATCACAGGATGCGGCATCTATGTAGAGGACGCGCAGGGGCGCGCTCTCGAAGAGATAGCTCTTAAGTTACCAGGTCACTTAGGCGCGCAGGCAGCAGAGCTAGCAGCCATAGCGTACATAGTGGACCACCCCGATTCTTTCCCCAGCCCAGCAGACATATATTCAGACAGCTTATATGTATGCAATAGCCTGACAGATTTTCTGCCCCTGTGGAGGACACGAGGTTTTGTCTCCGCAGACGGAAAACCCCTTCCATCAGCCCCCTTACTCCAGCATATCCTAGAGAAAGCGAAGGACAGGACCTTCGGCATTATAAAAGTTCGAAGCCACCATAGGTCATCACCCCCTGGGAATGTAAAGGCCGACGCGTTGGCTAAGGCAGGTTCCAGGAGAGGACACTTATGGACCCCCCCAGCTAGCGCACCAGCTAGCGCCCCTGTGAGCGCAGTCCAAGTCTCACAGACTGATATTAAAGATCTCGTGGCAGCACAGAAACAGGACGGAGACCTCAGGGAGGTTTTCAAGGGAAACTTTGTGCCTGCTTACGAGCACTTTAAACACGCACTGACCACACATGAGGGTGTGATCATTAAGGACCAACTTTATGTGGTCCCGAAGCAGGACAGGAATCAGATGATTGCCTTGTTCCATGACGGACACGGGCATCAGGGAATTGATGCAACAACGAGGCACCTCAGGCAACTCTGTTGGTGGCCTAATCTCAGGAATGATGTAACGCACTACATAGAGAATTGCCTGATTTGTGCTCAGAATAACCCGGAGAGGTATTCTAAGAAAGCACAACTTCGGCATACTCGCCCAGTTAACGGCCCTTGGACAAACCTCCAGATCGACTTTATAGGTCCATTGCCCCCTTGTAGGAATGGCTATAAATACGTTCTGGTGGTGATAGATACCTTTACCAAGTGGGTAGAGGCATTTCCCTCACGAACAAATACAGCAAAGACAGCTGCAAAGATCCTGACCCACCACATCTTCACGAGATGGGGTTTACCCCGAAGTATCGATTCGGACCAGGGATCTCACTTTACAGGACGGGTCATGAGGAACGTCCTGACAATATTCGGAATCAAACAGAACTTCCACATTGCGTATCATCCACAGTCCAGCGGGATTGTGGAGCGCATGAATCGGACCCTAAAAACTACCCTTAGGAAAATGGTCCAAGAGAATAATTCCACATGGGATTCAGTGCTCCCATTTGCACTTATGTTCATAAGGAACACTGTCTCCACATCGACAGGATACACACCACACACACTCATGACCGGACGCCCTATGAAAGGTACAGAATTCCTTTTAGGACTGGACATGACAAGCCCCGAAGTGACGGCCCTCACACATGAAAAGGCAGTTAAAGATCTAGTTGAGACTGTGAGGTCTGCACAGCTCGCAGCCGCAGTCCAGCTAGGGAAACGCCGACAGCAACGGACTGCCTGTTTCAATAAGACCGTCCACACCACAGAATTCCAGGTTGGGCAACAGGTAATGTTATCTGTTTATAACCCCAGCAGTTTTTTGGCTCCAAAATATTCCGGTCCCTACTCAATTTCGGACAAAATTAGCCCCTCCGTTTACAGGATCAAATATCCTAATGGGAAGACCGCGTGGTTCCATATAAACCAGTTAAAGGCATATGGAACACAGGCCAACCATGCTCACCATGTCCTGCTGGATGCAGCAGAACACTTCACCCCGCCCACCAGAGACACTTTTCCACCATCCCCCTCACAGACCAGTTCATCAACGGACTCGCCCACGACTCCGCCCACAGACCACTACAGACCACGCCCCGACACGCCCACAAGCTGCCACAGCAGAGACAGCAGGACAGACACTGACTCTGAGGACAGCGACAGCACACAGCCATACAGCCCACACTGCACCAACTACGACCCCGACTCCAGTGACCCCATGGAAGTCACTTACCTTAAAAACCCAGAACCACCACCCGACCCCGACTACCCCGACAACACACTCGACACTACACGATGGCACAGGGACAATTCCTACAGACTTGTCCGCAATGACGAGAGTGACCCCCGGTCACACAATTCCAAAATAGCATGCCTGATCCACACAAGGGTGTGGGATCCGGGAGAGCAGGACGACACGGTGTCTGACTCCCGACACGGCAACCCCTTTGTGACCCTGTTCACAGAGGCAGAATCAAAGTGAGGTGTCCAGATGATGTAAGATAGGAATCGTTTGAGGGAAACGATGTCCTTTCTGATGGAACCTGCACGTATGTTTGTCTTCGTTTTATGTTTGTTTGTCTCAGGTTTGTACATTGTTCAGCTGGAGGATGGACATCTTCTTTTCAGCTGAAAAGATTGTGACCACCTCACATACACGTTAGCTTGTCCGCAGATACTTTTGAGAACTTCGGTTTGATTGGAGATCTTTTCCAAAGTTGTAACACTTGTGACAGCCTGGTGAGCAGCTCACCGTATCGTCTAAAATATCTGAAGACCAGCTCATGTCCTCAGTTGGAGCATCTTGGCTCCCTTGGTTTTTTAGGTGCCCCTCTATTCGGCGAAATAGAGGCTGCAAGTCATGATGAACACATTCGTACCCGTTTCTTTCCAGGTTACTCAGGCAGTGGACAAACGGCACTGAGGACCCGCCCTGTCTGAGAACCAACCCTTGGTCAGCCAAGCTCGGGTATGGCACAGCACGCCCTACCCGGGGATCCCATCCAACTCGTACCCGTAGCGGCCCATACGCAACTCATTCGGATGTTTGTTTCCAAGTTTGTTTTCATTTTACGTTAGGTAGCCCTCCGGCCACCATCCCACATGCTATTTACATCCGGGAACATTCGGATGGTAAATCAGCAAAGCCTGCGAGACGGCTCGCAGAAGGAAGGATTGTTAGGTGTATGCTGGTCTTTAAATTCGCTTTTTGAAAAAAAAAAATGAGGGGAGTCACAGGGTGTGACTTAGCCAGTCATTTTAAAGGGTCAATTGGGTTTTGAAAGACAGATGCACTAACAAGTAAAGGTCTTAAACTGTGTATTGACAGATACTGTGCTTGATCCCAAAGGTTTCAAAGGACGAGACAGAGGTCGAAGCCAGGATTGTCAATACCGGAGGAAGAAGGAAGAGAAAGAAGAAGAACAGCAAAATGATGGAAGCCCACTTATTACTGTTTAATGTCATATGTATATGTGTGGAAACAAGACACGTTTCCCCCACAACCCCCACCGTAAATGTTAGTACAACAAAACCCCAGTGCTCAGCTCTGATCAGCGAGGTTCAGACCTGGTGTACTAAATTCATGACGTGGTACTCCATGTCCTACATAATCGAATCACTGTTGGTGATCGCGATCCTCATCATCCTAGTGCAGACCCTCAGGTTGAGGAAATGGAAGAGGAGAGCCTCTCGTTCCAGCACCTCACCCATCTATAGAGTGCAATCCCCCATCTTCGGATTCCACCAAACCCCTCAACCCCTCACTGATTACAACACTCTGTAAATAAAATTCAGCCATGTATTATATTGTTCCATACTCGGCTGCCGAGTTGGGAAGTGTGATGTTGTGGTGTGAATGGTTAAGATTTTAGAGTGATTAAATGTTTAAGTTAAGGTTAAGGTTAATAGTGATAGGTATTCCGGTTGCGGCTATGACTAGCTAAGCCGCACATTTGGAAGCTCCTGCAACAAAGGTGTTTTTGGGCCAATTGGAGGGCCCCAACGGCGCTGAAAAAACGAATCCCGGTGGGGGAAGGTCCCCTGAGGAGAACTAGACCGATTTTATGGTCGGTACCCGGAGCGGAGCGGCAAGAAAAACGGCAGCAGCTCCCCAAAAAAAGCGGGGGAAGAAAATCAAAATGGCGGCCGGCGGTGCACCGGAGGAGTGGAAGAAATGGGCGGAGGAGCAGCAGGCCGCTCTCCTCCGTTTTTTCACGGAGATGAAAGTGGAACTCTTAGAGTCCATGAACGCGACGGCCACCAGGTTGGTGGGAGCCCAGGCGATCCAAGAGGCGTCGATTAAAGATCTGCAGCAGGAGATGGCCGCGAGGGAGGAGGAGGCCACAGTCATCGGGGCAAAGGTGGAGGCGCACGAGGCACTCCACACGAAGTGGCAGAGCCGCTTCGAGGAGCTGGACACTCGGATGAGGAGGAAAAATTTGAGGATCCTGGGCCTGGAAGAAGGCCTGGAGGGGTCGGATCTCCCGGGATATGTGGCGGAGATGTTGAGCTCCCTGATGGGGGAAGGGGCCGGTCCGGCGCCCCTGGAATTGGAAGAGGCATACCGGGTCATGGCCAGGAGGCCTAGGGCAAACGAGCCCCCGAGGGCGGTGCTGGTGCGGTTCCAGCGGCTAAGTGATCGAGAGAAAGTCCTGAGGTGGGCTAAAAGGGAGAAAAGCAGCAAGTGGCAGAACTCGACGGTAAGGGTGTACCAGGACTGGAGTGCGGAGGTGGCAAAGCGGCGGGCCCGGTACAACCGGACAAAGGCGGTGCTACACGCGAAAAAGATCAAATTTGGAATGTTGCAACCGGCGCGCTTGTGGGTCACCTACAAGGACCAACATCATTATTTCGAGTCCCCAGAGGAGGCCTGGACCTTTGTACAAGAGGAAAAGTTGGACACGAACTAAAACCTGGGAGCACCGGCGGTCGTAGCCGCCGGGGGACTCTTGATTGTGCAAGTGGCCCTTTTCTTTTTCAGGCCAGGTCGGAACTGGGTAACAGTTTCGTGGAGTGTTTGGGGTGTTTTTTCTCGAACGGTTGACTTTTCTGAATATTTTGAAGGTTTCGAGTTGTTGGGTGTTTCTGTATATTTGTACTGTTGAAATCTCTATTGTGGGTCGTTGGCTTCTTATGGGGTGTTTTTTCCCGTTTCCAATTTCCCTTAGTTATTTACCCCTCCTACCCTTTTTCTTTGGGTGCTTGGGGGGGTTTTTTGGTTCTTTTTTTTCTTTTCGGGTTATGGTTATCTGCGGTTATTTATACTGTTTGATGGAGGGTGATGGTTGGGCACGCGGTTAGTTGATAGTTAGTTAATTATTTTGTTATTTAAGTATGTAGTTAAGTATTTATGTATTTAGTTGCCATTGGGTATTTGTATTTATAGCGTTAAGTTGGGGAGACGGGACGGGGGGGAGCGGGTTGATTATGCGGGTCTTTCTCGGGGGTTTTAAGGGGATCTTTCACGGGCGCAGATGGGGTGAACCGGGAGGAGTCGGAATGTGGCAGGAGCAGCCGGGTCAGCGGAGACCAGCTGACTCTCGGGAGTACGATGTGGGGTACATCGCGGCTAGGAGGGGTCCTAGCCAGGGGGGGGGGGGGGGGGGGGAAGGGGAGGGGACTGGGGGGGGACACCGGGTTGCTGCTAGAAAGACCAGGGACGAGAAGGGGAGAGCCGGGGGGGGGTGGGGGGGGGGGGGGCCATCGCTATGGGAAGCGGGTCAGAAAAGAAGGGATGACCCGGGGCGAGCAAGGGACAAGACATGGCTAATCGACAGGGAGTAGGGACGGGTCGCTCTGCGACCCGATTGATCACGTGGAACGTAAGGGGGCTGAATGGGCCGGTCAAAAGATCAAGGGTCTTCTCACACCTGAAGGGACTGAAGGCTGATGTAGCAATGCTGCAGGAGACTCATTTGAGGGTAGCAGATCAGGTCCGCCTGAGAAGGGGGTGGGTGGGACAGGTGTTCCACTCAGGCTTGGATATCAAGAACCGGGGGGTGGCGATTTTGGTGGGAAAGAGAGTGTCGTTTGTGGCGGCAGAGGTGGTGGCAGACAAGGAGGGCAGGTACGTGATGGTGAGGGGTAGGCTGCAGGGAGAGAGTGTGGTACTGGTAAATGTGTATGCCCCGAACTGGGACGACGCGGGTTTTATGAGGCGCCTGCTGGGCCTCATCCCGGGACTGGAGGCAGGGGGCCTGATCATGGGAGGGGACTTTAATACGGTGTTAGACCCTGGGCTGGATAGATCGAGTTCCAGGACGAATAGGAGGCCGGCAGCGGCAGAGGTGTTAAGGGGGTTCATGGAGCAGATGGGAGGGGTAGACCCATGGAGATTTGGTAGGCCTAGGGCGAGGGAGTATTCTTTTTTCTCCCACGTCCACAGAGTGTACTCTAGGATCGATTTTTTCGTATTGAACAGGGGGCTGATACCGAGAGTGCAGGACACGGAGTACTCGGCCATTGCGATATCGGACCATGCACCACATTGGGTGGACGTGGACATGGGGGAGGCGCGGGACCAACGCCCGTTGTGGCGCCTGGATGTAGGGCTGTTGGCGGACGAAGAGGTGTGCAGAAGGGTGAGAACGGGCATTGAGAACTATCTGGGTACGAATGACACAGGTGAGGTGCAGGTGGGGACGGTCTGGGAGGCCTTGAAAGCAGTGATTAGAGGAGAGCTGATCTCCATAAGGGCACACAGAGAGAGGAAGGAGAGGCAGGAAAGGGAGAGGCTGGTGGGGGAGCTCCTAGAAGTAGATAGGAAATATGCGGCGGCGCCAGAGGAGGGGCTATTAAGGGAGCGGCGTAGCTTGCAGGCCAGGTTCGACCTACTGACCACTAGGAAGGCGGAAATGCAGTGGAGAAGGGCGCAGGGTGCGGCGTATGAGTACGGGGAAAAGGCGAGCAGGATGCTGGCACACCAGCTTCGTAAGCGAGATGCAGCCAGAGAGATTGGGGGAGTGAGAGAGAGGGGTGGGGATGTAGTGCAGAAGGGGCAAGAGGTGAATAGGGTCTTTAGGGACTTCTATAGGGAATTGTATAGGTCTGAACCGCCGAAGAGGAGAGGGGGAATGAAGAACTTTCTCGACAAATTGGGGTTCCCAAAGGTACAGGAGGAGCTGGTGGAAGGGTTGGGGGCGCCGATAGAGCTGCAGGAGCTAATTAAAGGGATAGGCCAGATGCAGGCGGGGAAGGCGCCGGGGCCGGATGGGTTCCCGGTGGAGTTTTACAGGAAATTTGTGGACTTGGTGGGTCCAGTGCTGGTGCGAGCCTTCAATGAGGCGCGCGAGGGGGGGGTTCTGCCTCCAACAATGTCGCAGGCCCTGATCTCCTTGATTTTGAAGCGGGACAAGGACCCGGTCCAGTGCGGGTCCTACAGGCCTATCTCCCTCTTAAATGTAGATGCCAAGCTGTTAGCAAAGGTCCTGGCAACCAGGATAGAGGACTGTGTGCCAGGGGTAGTCCATGAAGACCAGACGGGGTTCGTGAAGGGACGCCAACTTAACACAAATGTTCGGAGATTGTTAAATGTGATTATGATGCCAGCAGTGGAAGGGGAGGCGGAGATAGTGGTAGCGCTGGACGCGGAGAAGGCATTTGACAGGGTGGAGTGGGAATACTTGTGGGAGACGTTGGAAAGGTTTGGGTTTGGGGAGGGATTTATCAAGTGGGTAAAACTGCTCTATTCAGCTCCGATGGCAAGTGTGGTAACAAACGGGAGGAGGTCAGAATATTTTGGGCTCCATCGAGGTACCAGGCAGGGATGTCCCCTATCTCCCTTACTCTTTGCATTAGCGATTGAGCCGTTGGCGATGGCACTGAGGGGTTCAGGGGGGTGGAGAGGACTGACAAGGGGAGGGGAGGAACATCGGGTCTCGCTCTATGCGGATGATTTGTTGTTGTATGTGGCAGACCCGGAGGGGGGAATGCCGGAGGTAATGGGGATACTAGCGGAGTTCGGGGACTTTTCGGGATATAAATTAAATCTGGGGAAAAGTGAGGTCTTTGTAATACACCCGGGAGACCAAGGGGAGGGAATTGGGAGGCTCCCCTTCAAAAGAGCAGTTAAAAGTTTTAGGTATTTGGGGGTGCAGGTGGCAAAGAACTGGGGGACCCTACACAAGTTGAACTTTTCCAGACTGGTGGAGCAGATGGAGGAGGAGTTTAAGAGGTGGGACATGGTGCCGCTGTCGCTAGCAGGGAGGGTGCAGTCAGTTAAAATGACGGTCCTCCCGAGGTTCTTGTTTTTGTTCCAGTGTCTGCCCATCTTCCTCCCCAGGGCCTTTTTCAGGAAGGTAACGAGTAGTATCATGGGGTATGTGTGGGCACATGGCACCCCGAGAGTTAGAAGGGTCTTTTTGGAGCGGAGTAGGGATAGTGGAGGGCTGGCGTTACCCAACCTTTCAGGATATTACTGGGCGGCAAATACATCGATGGTACGAAAGTGGATGATGGAAGGGGAGGGGGCAGCCTGGAAGCGCATGGAGAGGGCGTCCTGCGGCAACATAAGCTTAGGGGCACTGGTAACGGCACCATGGCCGCTCCCTCCCACGAGGTATACCACGAGCCCGGTGGTGGCGGCCACCCTCAAGATCTGGGGGCAGTGGAGGCGACACAGGGGGGAAGTGGGAGGTCTGATAGGGGCACCACTAAGAGGGAACCACAGATTTGCGCCGGGAAACACAGGAGGGGGATTCCAGAGCTGGCAGAGGGCGGGTATTAGACAACTGAGGGACTTGTTTATAGAGGGGAGGTTTGCGAGCCTGGGAGAGCTGGAGGAGAAATTTGGGCTCCCCCCGGGGAACACGTTCAGGTACCTCCAAGTGAAGGCATTTGCCAGACGACAGGTAGCGGGGTTCCCCGCGCTCCCCGACAGGGGGGTGAGTGATAGGGTGCTATCAGGGGTCTGGGTCGGGGAGGGGAAGATCTCGGACATCTATAAGATTATGCAGGAGGTGGAGGAGGTACCAGTAGAGGAGCTGAAAGATAAGTGGGAGTTAGAGCTGGGGGAACAGATAGAGGACGGGACATGGGCAGACGCCCTGGAGAGGGTTAACTCGTCGTCGTCATGTGCGCGACTAAGTCTCATTCAATTTAAGGTACTGCATAGAGCCCACATGACGGGGACAAGGATGAGTCGGTTTTTCGGGGGTGAAGACAGGTGTATTAGATGTTCGGGAAGCCCTGCGAATCATGCACATATGTTTTGGGCATGTCCGGCACTGGAGGAGTTCTGGAAGGGGGTGGCAGGGACGGTGTCGAGAGTGGTGGGGTCCAGGGTCAAGCCAGGATGGGGACTTGCGATCTTCGGGGTTGGGGTGGAACCGGGGGTACAGGAGGCGAGGGAGGCTGGAATATTAGCCTTTGCGTCCTTGGTGGCTCGGAGGAGGATCCTGATTCAGTGGAGGGACGAAAGGCCTCCGAGTGTTAACACCTGGTTAAACGACATGGCAAACTTTATCCAATTGGAAAGGATCAAATTCGCCCTGAGAGGGTCGGTGCAGGGGTTTTCCAGGCGATGGCAACCCTTCCTAGACCTCTTGGATCAGAGATAGAAACTGAGGCCATGACAGCAGCAACCCGGGAGGGGAGGGGAGGGCGGGAGGGGGGGAGGGGGGGGGGGGGGGGAGGGGGGGAAAACGACGAAGGAAGTACGGTAGCGGCGGTGGCACGGGCAAGGCCTGCCCGAGGACGCTGCTAGAAATGATAAGTTGGTCTGACTGTCGGTTCGCCGGCGGGGGGGGGGGGGGGGGGATGCGCGGGTAGGGTGGGGGGGGGGGGGGGGATTCTTTTTCTCTTTCTTGTTAAGTAGGGGGGTTTGACTTTGTGTTGTTATAATTTAAATGTAAATGTAGGGGGGGTTAAAATGTTGGTATTTTGAAAAATTCAATAAAAATTATTTAAAAAAAAAAAATAGTGATAGGTAGAGGTTCCCAGTTGTAGTAATGCATGTCCCTTTGACATAGGGCCAAGTAGAAATGTTAGTTAAAAGATTTTTTCTCTTCTTCCCATAGTTTAGAACAGAGTAGAACAGGAACTGGCAAGAGGTCAGAACACAAGGAAGGCAAAGTACATAGGTGATCCTTCACAATAGTATGATTGTGAGGATCACAAGGAGGGAATGTAGCCATGCTGGCCACGCAAAATGGACACTGAGCCAAACTAAAATGGAAGACTGCTGGGAAACAGACAGTTTAGCCAGAACAGCAGTCTGCAAAGAGCAGTTTGCATTCTGCAGCAGCAGAAACCAGTTTGGGCTCAGGTGAAAAGACCTTAGCTAGGTGCAAATGGCAAAACGCTTTGCATGCTAATGAGGCCATCAGACTTGAACACCCACACAATAGATACATTTGGTTCTGAATGGACACATTCCAATCAAGACCCAGACATCGAGGCACCAGAAACCTCCAAACAAAAGGACATAAGAAACGCCCCCTCCATCACGGAGACCCCCTCGCATTGGGGAATTAATCCAGTATCGATAAGAAATTGATCCAATAGGTAGAGCCCGCCCGAGAAGAGGGAAGGACAATGGAACCCCTATAAAAGATAGGGACCTCGTGTTGTCCGGTCTGTTAAACCCGTGCTCCGGCTCTGACTGACACCTTGCATCCTGACTCCAGCCGTTGAGCACCAGCCGCCGAAACCGTAAGTTCAACGCTCGCTACGCGATCCAAGCCCACTAGACTCCCAAGTACCAGAACGCTTGCTGAAGGCTGCAGACAAAACCAGGACGAAGGCCTCGTTCTCTGACCTTGCCTGTTCCTGTTAGATAAGTATTCTGTTTGCTTAAGTTTAGTTATAGCTTAGTCTCTTAGTGTGTGCATGAGTATTTATTATAACTGTATAATAAATATTGATCGTTTGAACTTTACTAATCGGTGTATCGTCTTTATTACTTTGAACTTGACCTTGGAATACTTGTGACGTTGCCTATACGGCAACTGGCGACTCCAGAGCTAAATAATTACATAGAACAGAGCCTAGCAGTGTTAAGCACACGTCGAACTCGGAGGCGTGTTAATACACTCCAATAAACGCGTTTTACGCCCATAGTAAAACGTGCAACACGCAGTACAAAGTATTTTCCACGGTGAACCTTAAGTCCGCCTACCACCAGCTTCCCATCCGCGCGAGTGACCGAAAGTACACTGCGTTCGAAGCGGATGGGCGACTCTACCACTTTTTAAGGGTTCCATTCGGTGTCACAAATGGGGTCTCGGTCTTCCAAAGGGAGATGAACTGAATGGTTTACCAATACGATTTACGGGCTACCTTCCCGTATCTCGACAATGTCACCATCTGCGGCCATGACCAGCAGGACCACAACACCAACCTCCGAAAATTCCTCCGTACCGCAAAACTCCTTAACCTCATGTATAATAAGGATAGTGCGTGTTCAGCACCGACTGTCTAGCCATCCTCGGCTACATAGTGCGTAACGGAGTGATATGCCCCAACCCCGAATGCATGCGCTCCCTAATGGAACTCCCCCTCCCCAACTCCCTCAAAGCCCTCAAACGCTGTCTGGGCTTCTTTTCCTATTATGCCGAGTAGGTCCCTAACTACGCTGACAAAGCCCGCCCACTCATCCAGTCCAACACGTTTCCCCCTGTCGATGGAGGCCTGCCAGGCCTTTAGCCGCATCAAAGCAGACATTGCAAAGGCTACGATGCACGCTATCAATGAGTCCCTCCCATTCCAGGTCGAGAGCGACGTATCCGATGCAACTCTGGCGGCCACCCTCAACCAAGCGGGCAGACCCGTGGCCTTCTTCTCCCGGACCCTCCACGCTTCCGAACTCCGTCATTCCTCAGTGGAAAAGGAGGCACAGGCCATTGTCGAAGCTGTGCGACATTGGAGGCACTATCTGGCCAGCAGGAGGTTTACCCTCCTCATAGACCAACGGTCAGTAGCCTTCATGTTTGATAATGCACAGAGGGGCAAGATCAAGAACGACAAGATCTTGTGGTGGCGGATCAAGTTGTCCACGTACAACTACGATATATTGTATCATCCTGGGAATCTCAACGAGCCTCCTGATGCCTTGTCCGCGGTACCTGCGCCAACGCACAGGTGGACCGCCTCCGCACCCTCCACGCGGACCTCTGCCATCCAGGGGTCACACGCTTTTTTCATTTTATCAAGACCCGCAACCTGCCCTACTCAATCGAGGAGGTCAGGACTGTAACCAGGGAATGTCACACTTGCGCGGAGTGCAAGCCGCACTTTTACCGCCCCATGCAAGCGCATCTGATAATGGCTTCCCGCCCCTTTGAGCGTCATAGCATGGACTTCAAAGGTTCCCTTCCCTCCAACAACTGCAACACGTATTTCCTAAACGTGATTGACGAGTACTCCCGCTTCCCATTCGCCATCCCCTGCCCCGACATGACCACAACAACCATCATCAAAGCCCTCCAATCCATTTTCTCCCTGTTCGGTTACCCCGCGGACATCCACAGCGACCGGGGATCCTCCTTTATGAGTGACGAGCTGCATCAATTCCTGCTTAGCAGGGGCATCGCCTCTAGCAGGACGACCAGTTACAACCCCCGGGGTAACGGTCAGGTCGAGAGGGAGAACGGTACGGTTTGGAAGACCGCCCTACTGGCTCTGCAGTCCAGGTGTCTCCCAGTCTCCCACTGGCAAGAGGTCATCCCAGACACCTTCCACTCTATTCGGTCTCTCCTCTGTACTGCCACGAATCAAACACCTCACGAACGTCTTCTTGTTTTCCCCAGGAAGTCTTCCTCTGGGACCCCACTCCCGACCTAGCTGGCCACCCCCGGGCCCATCCTGCTCTGGAAGCATGTGCGGGTGCACAAGTCCGACCCGTTGGTTGAAAGAGTCCAGTTACTCCACGCGAACCCGCAGTACGCGTACGTGGAGTATCCCGACGTTTGACAGGACATGGTCTCCCTTCGGAACCTGGCACCCGCTGGAGTGCGGCCACACCCCCCAGCACCAACACCCTCCCCCCAGTCCCAACCGCCCCCAGCACCCCCAGCGCCCCCGCAACCCAGCGCACAGGAACCCCCTCCCCCGGCCCGACAACCGCTAGCTCCGACCAGGAGTATGGACAAACGACCACGACCGCCGCTCCCGGAGTCATGGATGACCACTGCTCCAACGTCACCGGCGCTGCTGCGGAGGTCCGGCAGGACACCAAAGGCACCCATCCGGCTGATCGAGTCAATTTGATGGACTTTCATGTTCTGCATATGTTCCTTGCCTGTTTCTTTTCATTTTTATTGTTGTTTTCTTTTCTGTGCACTGTATACAGTACATTGGTTTTCTTACACGTTCGTCGCGGGCCAGTGGGCAGAAGGTCTCTAGTCATACTACCAGTCTTATGGGTCACACACCCCCCACCCCCCATCTTTCCTGTCATTCATCCCACCCACCCCGCTTCTTTCTCAACAAGGGGTGAATGTGGTAGTCTGACTAGGGAGATCATATTACCTTAGAACCAAGCTGCCATTGGTACAGCAGACTCACTGCCCATTGGCCCAGGCAAGTCATGTGCCTCTCTGCCAATTGGCTGTGGCTAGTCATGTGACTCCTGCCGATTGGCTGAGTGGTTGGTAGCTCCACCTACAAGGCAGGGTATAAGAACTTGTACCGGCTGGCAGTCGGCCTTTCTCTGTACGACCACTGCCGGGCACACATCTAGTGTATTAAAGACTGTTGTTTGGAACTACCTCATGACTTGAGTCCAATTGATGGTGCATCAGCATCAATAATGTGTAATCTAGTAAAACATTCCCAAGATAATTCACAGCGGCACTGACCCTGAACAATACAAGGATATATTAACATGGCCAAAAACCAGGTCAAACGGGTTTTATCAAGTGCCGTCAAAGAAGAATGAGATGGAGAGTCAGAAAGGTTTAGGAAGGGAAGGGAAGGCAAGGCCTAGATCTGAGTCTTGGGGCCATTAACATTGCATTATCTAACTATGTGACCTTCTTCCTTTCTTCCTCAGCCCCTGAACATCATTGAAATGGCAGGCTCAGCTGATGATGCCGCATTGTCTCCTGGGGTTGGGGATGGGTGCAGGAAAAAACATCCTTAATTAAAATTCAGAGAGATAGTGAAAGAGAGAGAAATAAATGGCTGCTGTGGACAGTACCTTGTGAATTATTTTAACAGCCATATAAAGTGGGCTGCATGCCTATGTTCCAATTGAAAGAAAGCCTCTCGAAAACATTTCCAGGGTAAAAGTCAATCCCTTAACATTTTTCAGAAAAAACAGTCTCGGAGGCAGCACAGTGGTGCAATGGTTAGCATTGCTGCCTCATGGCGCCAAGATCCCAGGTTCGATCCCGGCTCTGCGTCACTGTCCGTGTGGAGTTTGCACATTCTCGGTCTTTGCGTGGGTTTCGCTCCCACAACACAAAGATGTGCTGGGTAGGTGGATTGGACATGCTAAGTTTCCCCTTAATTGGAAAAAATGATTTGGGTACTCTAAATGAAACAAAAAAAGTTAATTGATCTTTTAATTGTTGTTGCGCAGGTGCCCACTGCCCTTAAATGCTGCTGGGTTGAATGCCTTATGCCTTATCACGCAATTCAATGCACTTCCAAGTTATGCTCGTGTCTGCCCTTAAGGGAAGTAAAGGATATAGGAATAATTTGAAAAGGTGGAGTTGAGGGAGATGTACATAGAATCATAGAATTTACAGTGCAGAAGGAGGCCATTTGGCCCATCAAGTCTGCACTGGCTCTTGGAAAGAGCACCCTACCCAAGCCCACCACCTCCACCCTATCCCCATAACCCAGTAACCCCACCAACACTAAGGGCAATTTTGGACACTATGGGCAATTTAGCATGGCCAATCCACCTAACCCGCACATCTTTGGACTATGGGAGGAAACCGGAGCACCCGGAGGAAACCCACGCACACACGGGGAGGACGTGCAGACTCCACACAGACAGTGACCCAGCCGGGAACTGAACCTGGGACCCTGGAGCTGTGAAGCATTTATGCTAACCACCATGCTACCGTGCTGCCAGAATTCAGAATGTCCAATTCACCTATCAAGCATGTCTTTCGGACCTGTGGGAAGAAACCGGAGCACCCGGAGGAAATCCACGCAGACAAGGGGAGAACGTACAGACTCCGCACAATGTTGCAGAATGTGATGGAATACATTTCTGCTGTCACTCACAGAGAGTGCCTCATTGATGGCCAGTTTTATGCTGCCTTGTCAGTTCTCAGGCAAACCTATTTAACTAAATACCACACAGCATGAAAGAGGGTGGATGAAGGCAAAACTTTGTGCCATGAGGCCCATGTGGTGCTAACTCCTACCAATGCTATTATCGGTAGATGCAGCTTGACAGGTAAAGTCACCAAAGTCCCAGATGACCACAGGCTGCTTTCCCCTTTGAGGGGGGAGTTGACTGGTGGTGATTTAACCTGAGGATCACCACACCTCAGGCAAGGGGTAAGGTTGAGAAGGCAGGGAGCTTCATCAATAACCTCAACTGGTACAGGAATTAAACCTGCACTGCTTTTTCCCCATGGTAGGCTTATGCAGAAAGTAAGGAGGCATGGGATAGTGGGAAATTTGGCCCATTGGATAACAAACTGGCTAATCAATGGAAGTCAGAGAGTGGTGGTGGATGGCAAATATTCAGCCGGAGCCCAGTTACCAGTGGTGTACCGCAGGGATCAGTTGTGGGTCCTCTGCTGTTTGTGATTTTCATTAATGACTTGGATGAGGGAGTTGAAGGGTGGGTCAGTAAATTTGCAGATGATACGAAGATTGGTGGAGTTGTGGATGGTGAGGAGGGCTGTTGTCGGCTGCAAAGAGACATAGATAGGATGCAGAGCTGGGCTGAGAAGTGGCAGAGTTCGGTAGGGTTCTTGGCAATGTAGAGGAGCAGAGAGATCTTGGGGTCTATGTTCATAGATCTTTGAAAGTTGCCACTCAGGTGGATAGAGCTGTGAAGAAGGCCTATGGTGTGCTAGCGTTCATTAACAGAGGGATTGAGTTGAAGAGCTGTGAGGTCATGATGCAGCTGTACAAAACCTTGGTAAGGCCACATTTGGAGTACTGTGTGCAGTTCTGGTCGCCTCATTTTAGGAAGGGTGTGGAAGCTTTGAAAAAGGTGCAAAGGAGATTTAACAGGATGTTGCCTGGAATGGAGAGTAGGTCTTACGAGGAAAGGTTGAGGGGTCTAGGCCTTTTGTCATTAGAACGGAGAAGGATGCGGGGCTAATTTTACGTTGGGGAAACTGGGTACCCTCCCCTCTGTACCAGCATATGGGGAGGGAGTAGGGGAAGGGGGAAGGGGAGTGAGGGGAAAGGAGGGTGGTGGGGAAGGAGAGGGGGGGGGGGGAGTTGGTGGAGCGGGGCCCAATAGGGCATTGCCTGACTTTGTTACCCCTGAAGACTAGGCTGATACCAGGAGTCCATCCAATTTTGCTTTGTTAGAGCTTTTCCTGGTTTGATGCAGCTGAATAGTCTCGAGGCAGTTAAAAATCAATCACATTGCAATTCATGTGGATGAGGAGTGCACTGGGAGTGCATCATGATTGTACTCGGAACAGGCTGTGAGTTGAACCAGAGTGTGCTGGGAGTGCATTGAGAGTGTGCTGGTTGTGCGCTGAAAGAGCATACAGGAGTCTACAACCGACATTGTCAGACTCGGGTGGGTCGCAGGCGGGTGTCGGGAGTGTCGCGGAGCTATCCGTCGTTGCGCTCCCGATCGCTCGAATCTGCACGCAACAGCCGCAGCAGCCGGCTGTTAAAAACGCCGGCTGCAAGCGGCCTTCAAAATGGCTGCAAACTTTTAATTTAAATGGTCGCAGTTTTTTGTTTTACAAGTTCGGGAGGGGGGGTGGGGCTGTTTATTCATTTTATCCATTTATTATACTCATTTAATTTTTATTTTTTTCATTTATTTTATTCATTATATATATTTTTTTAACAGGTTCGTGGTGGGGGGGGGGGTTTATTTGATAAAATTTTACCAGAAAAAAATGCAGAACTTTGGACAGATGGAGACTCCACACTGGAAGGCTTCACCTTCATCCAACAGGTTCCACTGGAGGAGCGTGTACGAAGGCCAAAGGGACCCAAAACCATTTCCTCCACTTTTGTCAGCAGCAAACAAGGTAATAGAAAATGGTGGGTTGCACAGGACGGCCGGCGTAGGTCGCGAAGGTTAGCCAGCGGAAGTTGTGAAGGTCAGCTGGGTTGGGTCCCGAAGGTTGGCCTGTTGGTAAAAATGGGTCTCTGGGAAAAAAGTTTGAACAACACTGGTCTACAAGATGTCAAATAAGAATATACTAGTTGGCCACAGGAATGTGCTGTAAGTGCAGATCCAACGTTCTCATTCTGGAGAGAATGTTCTGAAATTTGAATAACTCATTTATTGTGGAATACCTGAAAATGAATACATTGAACCAGGAATGACACTGTGAGCCAAAGCAAATAGGAATAACCATATCTTTTATTGACAGACTTTAATGTGCTCAAAGTCTTGTATTGTCTTTAGAAATTCCACAGTTTTACCAAAAAAAAGCTATAAATGGGAGGTACAGATCTTATGACACAGGGAGTGTCATAAATACTGAACTTTGCAAGATGCTTATATTGTGAAATACCCCTTAAAATCCAAAGTGAAATTAATTTTTAACCAAAATTCAGGGATAAGACATGAAAGTGGTTCCTCGATACGTTATCATGAAACTTATAGGAAGTGCTCATGTGTACCAGGGTGCGAGGAAAATGACAGTTCACTAAAGAAAAGCTATCTCAAGTTAAAGCTGGTGTACTGCTGTAGCTTGGCGGAAATAAAGACGCTCTCACAGATGTTCGCTTGTAGCAGAAGATGCAAGCCACTTCCAGGAAAAGGTATTTACTATTTAGTGGAAAAGGTGATAGGGAGATGAATTCTCACTGGAAATAGGTCACTTTACCAGAGCCAATTAAACTGTTTATTTGGTTCATCAAAGAGGACAGATAAAGGAGGCTCTGGGAATCTGTGCTGTTAGGACCGAGGTTCCTGGAGAAAAAAAGGATGCCTTGCTGGTGGTCACATTTTGAAAACTTGGATGGAGTGGAACAGTTGGCAAGTTTGTTGGAACATTTGACATGGTGTCTTGAGGAGTGGTGGAACTCTACTGGAAGACTGGAAGGAACGTTAGGACGTTTATTGATGCCATATGTGTATAAATTAAATTTATTGTATTGATTGAAGTATTATTTGCCTGTTCGTTGGTGCTTGAATTATGTTGACTTTAGTTTGATTGTACGGGTTTTTTGTTATTGTCCAAGTTTTAACAAGTAAAATCTGTCCATTGGATTCTTTCTGTTGGGGGCACATCCAGGATCGATATACTGAGATGGTAAAGTGGGTTCACTGGAATTTTTCAGAATTTAGGCAAACAAGATGCACGCTTATATAAAAGCAAATTACTGCGGATGCTGGAATCTGTTTCGAAAGGGAAAATGCTGGAAAATCTCAAAAAGTCTGGCAGCATCTGTAGGGAGAGAAAAGAGCTAACGTTTCGAGTCCGATGACTCTTTGTCAAAGCTAACAGACAGGGAGAGTGGAACGCTTACTTTTGCTGCATTTAATGGGAAATCAATATCACGATTTAGTATTGCTCAGGCCCTTTTGAAGGGAACGTTTTAAGTGTTTTAAAACAGTTCTTGAAATATAATTTGTTGGCTGCAGTAGAGGGATTTAGATTTGGATTTGTTTGTTCATTGTCACATGCATTGAGGTACAGTGAAAAGTATTTTTCTGCCAGCAGCTCAACAGATCATTAAGCACATGAAAATAAAATAAAATAAAATAAAATACATAATAGAGCAGCACAAGGTAACTACACAAACACCGGCATCGGTGAAGCATACAGAGGTATAGTGCTGATGAGGTCAGTCCATGCAAGAAGTTGGAAGAATGAGTAACCGGATGGGAGGGGTCTTTGATTATGCTGCCCGCTTTCCCCAGGCAGTGGGAGGTGTAGATGGAGTCAATGGATGGGGTATTTCACAACATAAGCATCTTGCAAAGTTCAGTATTTATGACACTCCCTGTGTCATAAGATCTGTACCTCCCATTTATAGCTTTTTTTGGTAAAACTGTGGAATTTCTAAAGACAATACAATACTTTGAGCACATTAAAGTCTGTCAATAAAAGATATGGTTATCCCTATTTGCTTTGGCTCACAGTGTCATTCCTGGTTCAATGTATTCATTTTCTCAAACTTTTGTATCTCCTGCCCGATGCAAGAAGTTGGAAGAATGAGTAACCGGATGGGAGGGGTCTTTGATTATGCTGCCTGCTTTCCCCAGGCAGTGGGAGGTGTAGATGGAGTCAATGGATGGGAGACAGATTTGTGTGATGGACTGGGCTGTGTTCATGACTCTCTGAAGTTTCTTGCGGTCTTTCGCCGAGCAGTTGCCATACCAGGCTGTGTTGCAGCCAGATAGGTTGCTTTCTATGGTGCATCTGTAAAAGTTGGTAAGAGTTAATGTGGACATGCCGAATTTCCTTTGTTTCCTGTTGTGCTTTCTTGGTGGTAGTGTCGACGTGGGTGGACCAGGGCAGATTTTTGGAGATGTGTACCCCAAGGAATTTCAAGCTGCTCACCATCTCCTACTCGGTCCCGTTAATGCTGACAGGGGTGTGTACAGTACTTTGCTTCCTGACGTCAATGACCAGCTCTTTAGTTTTGCTGCGTTGAGGATTAGGGTTCAATGTTCAATTGGGGGGGGGGGGAGCTTATTAAGAAATTAGGACACACTGTAGTGTGTTTGGTAGCACTACTGTGTGTAACATGCGTTATTCAATCCAGTTGCGGCATAGGCTTTCTGCACCTTGATGAAGAAGGCTCGAAGTCATCCAGAGGTATTGAAAGGTTTATTGAGTGACAGAATTTAACAACTGTGCGAGTTCTTACTTTAAGATCAATATCAGTAGAAAGGTTACAATGTTTATATACAGTAGGTTTGTCTGACCAACTAGTAGCCCTGAGCTAGATCTATGCTCCCGCTCTTGTCACAGTCTAATCACCAAGAGAGGCAGAGAGCCACTTGCATCTGGCTTTTATACCCGCCAGTGCTGCCCCTAGTGATCTTTCAATTTCGCATTACCCCCTTATGTACATACCCATGTAAAGATCACTACACCCCCCTTTTTTTTTTACATAGTTTCAGTGTTGTTACTAGAATGGAACAAACATAGTTGGTATCCTGTGCAATTGCATTACAGAAATCAATGATTGCATCAGTCCAATGTGCACAGGTTCAGACAGTTAGGTGTGTGTCTGATTCGAGAGGCTCTCCTAAGTGGGCATCGAGACACTGAGGTTTTAATGTCTGACTGTTCACCGACTGATGGTATCAAGTGTTGTCGAGTGAGTGAGTCCTGTAGATTTAACGTCGGAAAGACAGGTTCAGGAAGTGGAACCTTTAGCAGGTCTCGTCGATTGTGTCTGAACAGCACACCTTCGTTGGACTTTACAATGTATGATCGTGATGCTGTTTGTCATAGCACTGTTGCCGTGTTGGACCATCCTCCACCTGGGTGTCACAGTCGAACCATGTCATTGATCGCTAATGGTTGCAGCAATTTTGCATGCCGGTCATAGTGCTGCTTTTGTTTGTGACATTGATGTTGTATCTTGTCAAGCACTTGTGAGTGATCCGGATTGCTGAAGTGTCACGCTGGTAGCGTTGTTCTCACATCTCGATTGAAGAGCATTTGAGCTGGTGATAGCCCTGAGGTCAACGGTGATGATCTGTATGATAATAGAGCCAAGTGATTTGAGTCAGTGGCCTTGCTTATGAGTTGTTTGATAATGTGTACACCTTTCTCTACTTTGCTGTTGGATTGGGGAAAGTGTGGACTCAATGTCACGTGTTTACAGTTGTATTTCTTGGAGAATTCTGTCCACTCCCAGCTCGCAAAGCAAGGACCATTATCGGACATGACTGTTTGTGGAATACCATGCCTCGAGAATGTTTCCTTGCAGGCTTTGATAACTGATGCGGACGTGAGATCCGGGAGTTTCATTACTTCCAGAAAGTTGGAGTAATAGTCAATGATAAGAACATAGTTTCGACCCATGCAATGAAACAAATCTATGCCAACATTGTTCCACGGTAACATAGCCATCTCATGCTACTGGAGTGGCTCCTTGCATTGTGCTGGTTGATGTTTTTGACATGTGTCACATGTGAGTATCATGTTTGTACTATCCTCATTTATCCCAGGCCAGTACACGGATTGCCTTGCTCTTCTTTTGCATTTTTCGATTCCAAGGTGTCCCTCGTGAATCCTGCGGAGCATGTCTGACCTGAGCGTTAGTGGAATGACGATTCTGTCATTTCTCAATATTAATCCTTCCACTACTGACAGTTCAGTTTTGATGTTTTGGAACTGTGGGCACCATCCTTTTGGCCCGCCATGCTGAAGGTTGTGAATGACCTGGAGCAAGGTCGCATCTTCTCGTGTCGCCAGACGAATTTGCTGCAGCTTCTAGTCAGATGCCGGGAGAGTCTCTCTGCACAACTATGCTTGAGCTTCTACATCGTAAATTGACGCAGGAGCTGAACTGTCAGGGTCAATGGCTCGGAACAGGGTGTCAACTTTGATGAGGTCCTTCCCAGTAGTGTAGACCAGTACGGAGTCATACCTCCTCAGATCATCATGCGTTGCAGGCGCGGTGTCATATTATTGAAATTTCTTTTCAATTATGTTGACCAGCGGTCTATGATCAGTCTCAACTAGGAACGTGGGAAGGCTATACGCATAGTGGTGAAATTTTGTTATACCTGTGATCAGCCCCAGGCACTCCTTCTCTATCTGTGCATACCTGCACTCTGTGGCGGTCATCGCTCTAGACGTGTATGCAACTGGGGTCATCCTTTTGGAGGAGTACCGCACCAATTCCAATTGACTGGCATTGGTGTAGATCTTTATGGGTTTCGTTGGTTCGAAGAATGTCAGAGTTGGACCTGCCATCAATTGGTGCTTTAGATCCACCCACTCTTCTTGGTGGTGTGGAGTCCAGTCAAACTCTGTGTCCTATCACATTTCGTAATGCTGATGTCCTTGTTGATAAGTTCGGTATAAACTTGCCTGGGAAGATGATGAATCCAAGAAACTTGAGCACAGCTTTCTTGTCTCTTGGCTGCCGCATGTTCTGGATTGCTGCGATCTTTTCATTATCTGGCCTCAACCCTTGCGCTAATATAGTGTCACCCAGGAAGGTCAGAGATCGTGCGACGGTGCACTTGGATTGGATGAGTTTCAACCCAAACTGGGGAATTCTTTTAAAGACTTGTCTCAATCGGGCAGTGTGGTCTTCTTCTGTCGTTGACCATATGATGATGTCATCGACATATACTCTGACACCTTCAATGCCCTCCGTCATCTGCTCCATGATTCTGTGAAAGATTTTGGATGCAGAGATGATCCCAAAAGGCATGCGATTGTCGCAGTATTGTCCAAATGGCGTGTTGTACGTACACAAGTCTGCTGGTATCGTCGAGCTGCATCTGCCAGAAGCCTTGGGAAGCATCAAGTTTGGTAAAGATGCGAACGTTTGCCATTTCACATGTTATCTCCTCTTGCTTGGGGATGGGGTAGTGTTCCCAGTGAATGTTTTTGTTCAGATCTTTGGGATCTAAACAGATTCTGAGGTCACCTGATGACTTCTTAACACACACAGGCGAGCTGACGCAGGTCAGTTGGCTGTGTAACTTTTGATATTATGCCTCGAGATTGTAGGCATAGGAGCTCTAATTTTAGCCTGTCTCGCAAGGGAGCTGGTACCCTCTGAGGTGGATGTATGACAGGTTTTGCATCTTCCTTGAGCAAGATTTTGTATTTGTAAGGTAACATACCATACCACGAAAGACGTCAGGATACTCGCTGAGTAACAGCTGGATGTCATCGTCTAGTCGTGATGAGTCATTCATGTGCATGAATATTCTCTGGACCAGCTGCAAGTCCTTGCAGGCTTGAGCACCTAATAGTGATGTCTTTTTGTCATCAATGACCTCGAAGCATCGTCCTTTTGTGACCCTCTTATTGACTACTTGTAGGTAGCTTGATCCTCTTGAGGTGATCTGGTTGCCATTGTAGTCTTTTAACTTGCATGCAGCAGGTATCATCTCGCGTGTCCCTGGGATGGATGCGAGATCTTTGCTTGTCATCAAGTTTGCGGACTCTCCCGTGTCAAGCTTGAACGTGATTGGGAAGTTGTTCACTTGCACCGTGGCGTTCCATTCACTTTCAGAGTCAATGGCATTAATATATTGAGGATTCGTGGTCGGCGCTTGAAGTTCCTCTGCCGAATCTATTCTATTCTAATCTATTTTGCGCATGTGCAGAATGGGATCTCACCGGGTCACGTCTCTCTTGACTGTGCACATGCGCGTACATATTTGAATTGGAGCCAGCGGCCAGAAGAAGATGACTGTGAGAAGAGGACACCATTTTAACTTCTTCCACCTCGTGGAGGAAGTTCTCCCCATTTTATTCTGAAGAAACTCAAGGTACTGCTCTTTCTTTTGTTTTTGCTGTGGTGGTTTTTAGAGTTAGATCATTTTGTTGTATTAGTGATTCCCTTAAGTGTTCATCGGAGAGTCCATAGATTAATTGATCTCTGATGATGGAATCTGTTAAATCAGCATAGTTACAGCCTTGTGATATTAATCTGAGATATGTGACAAAATTAGAGATTGTCTCGCCATTTTTTTGGAACCTATTGCGTAGGTTAAATCTTTCCAGGATTTCATTAGACTATGTTTTACAGTGTTCAAATTTTGTGAGTATCACTTGAAATTTAATTTTGTCGTCATTTTCAACTTAAGTGAAAGAGTTATAAATGTCTATAGCTTGCTGGCCTGCCCTTGCTAGTAGCAGCACAATCTTTCTCTCGTCGGAGGCTATGTTTAAGTCAGTAGCTGCCATATATATTTGGAACTGTTGTTTAAACATTTTCCAGTTACTATTTAAGTTATCGGTAGTTTTCAGCTGCCGTGGAGCTTGCACGTGTTCCATCGTATTGGTTGGTTCCAAATCTAGGATCCAAATGCTGCGAAGTCTTCCACAGTCGAGCGGCTGATGCTTTAATTTCTGTTCTTTTTCTTTCCTTTCTCTAACCTAATCTAGCTAGTATTGTTTGTTTAAAGCCCGCCTGGTACCATCTTTTGTTACCTTACTGTAGTGTGTTTGGTGGCACTACTGTATGTAACATGCGTTACTCAATCCAGTTGCGGCATAGACTTTCTGCAACTTGGTGAAGAAGGCTCGACATCGTCCAGAGGTATTGAAAGGTTTATTGAGTAACAGAATTTAACAACTGTTAAAATCATTTAACACTTTAAAATCAATACCAGTAGAAAGGTTACAACGTTTATATACAGGAGCTATGTCTGACCACACTCGTAGCCTTGAGCTATATCTATGCTCCTGCACTCAACACAGTCTAATCACCAAGAGAAGCAGAGAGCCGCTTGCATCTGGCTTTTATACCCACCAGTGCTGCCCCCTAGTGATCTTTCAATTTCCCATTAACTCCTTATGTACATCCCCATGTAAAGATCACTACAAGATCACTACAGAGATTTTGAACGAGAAAAGGTAACACTTGGATTCAAAAGGGAAAGGGAAAAATTAGAAAGGGAAAACCTTGAATTCCAAAGAGAAATGGCAATGAGAACATTTGAGCTGAACAAAAAAGATAAGTTGACATGAACAAGGAATGGTGATTAAAGTTGAGATGACCTTCAGACAATTCCTAGTACTTATGACTTTGTAAAATGTATTTGCTTGGTATCTAAATTTAGCGAGGAAGGAGTGGAAATGTATGTTGTGTCATTTGAGAAAGTTGCCAAAGTGCTGAAGTGGCCTGAAGAAGATTGGACTGTGTTCCTACAGAATACTTTCAGAGGAAAAGCTTTGCTTTTTTGCACCCATCTGTTTTAGAAGTGCACTCGGGTGACTATGACATAGTAAAAGATGTTGTTCTCATTGCCTATGAGTTTGTATCAGATGCCAAGAGACAGAAATTTGAATCTAAAATAGAGACAGTTGTTTGAGGCATTTGCCAGAGAGAACTAGAAATGCTCCTGCTAGAAAGCGAAAATAAAATGTCAGATGATGGAAAAGAATTTAAAGCTAAATAATCTGTTGAATTAAATCCAGATGACGTGAATTCAGCGGTTACGAAGGATAATTCCAATGTTTGTTTGGCCGAAACATTTTTCGTGACATAAACAGTATAAACCTGTGAACAGGGAAGATGCCCATGATCAAGAGTTAAAACCTGTGCAGAATGGAGGGGGAGGTGCTGATGAGCCATCAATTGCATGAGAGACGAGTTGCTATACAAAGGTTAGGCTTTAATAAGCTAGAACTTAGCCCTGCGGTTGTCTACAATAAAATGGACGACCGCCGGGCGTTTCGCCTATTTATACCTTGGTAAGGAGGCGTGGTTAACTCAGCCTCTCAACCAATCGGAGAGCTGTCACATGACTGGTCTCAACCAATCGGTCGAGAGGCACATGACCGACCAGGGCCAATGGTAAGCCGGTGTTCTGCCCCAATGGCAGACAGCTATGCAAATCATATCACCACAGGTGCCATGAACACAAAAATTTGCAAGCGTCTTGTGTTTCAAAATGTTCCTTTAAATCCAAAAGTGAGATTAAGTTGTTCATGGGAGAAGAAATTAAAGTGGATGCTGGAAATGTTGTCATTAGAGTCATGAGGATTGCTCATATGACCAGGTCAGAATGGAAATGAGAGCTAGCTAATTAAACAGCAAACAAAGAATTATTTGGTGTGAAAGCAAATCACTGCAGATGCTGGAATCTGAAACAAAAGCAGAAAATAGTGGACAATTTCAGCAGGTCTGACAACATCTGTAAGGAGAGAGAACAAAGCAAACATTTCGAGTCTGGATGACCCTTAGTTACAAATGATGTTTTGTTTAACTGGGCAGAAAAAAAAACCATTCTAAACAAAATCTCTTGTAGTAGGAAAAGTGAAAGTCTGTCACTCTAGAAGAGGACAAATAAAGAAGAAACCCTCTCTGTGGGGAAAAAAGAATGTGGGGACTGTTATCTATATGTCTGCTAGTAAGTAGTACTTTTGGCATCATGTTAAATTGCATTTATTGCATTAATTGAAATACTACTTGTCCTAGTTGATGTTGGAATAGTGTTGATTTTCATGTTATTGTTACAACAAAGTTTTACAAAGTGAAATCTTATCCACTGGATTATTTCTGTTGGGGTTGTTTTAAGATTCCTATCTTTTTAAAAGTTATTTGTCTCTTTAGATATCCTAACAGAGTGATCGACTGGATTGACAAAATATCTATTTTCTTTGTGTTGTGTAAATTTTAATGTGTAAGATATACATAAAGCAATCATCCATCAAGCAAAGTATGGTCAATGTTTGGACTTAAGATTTTCAAATAGGTTAGCTAAAGTTAACATTTTCCAAATGCGGAATTTTCTCAATATCTGCAAAGGCAAATAGCGGTTGGGAAAAGCTGCATTGAAGCTTCCGGCAACTTTCTGCGCCGTATTGTTTGGAACAGAGGACAAAAAAATTTGCACGACGTCACATAGGCGCGGTGGACTCTGATTGAGCTTGCCTTGCCTGCAAGTTAGATATTGAAGATGGGGTGCCATTTTTAAAGGCCAGCTCAGTGCACAAAAGTTCACTTTGAAACCCTCACCCGCCCACCATCACACGCACCGCCCTCCATCCCGGTACTGCCCCCTGGCATTGCCTGGGTTGTGCCTGGGCATGACCCTCTTCCCCTTTGAGCGATGCACTTATTTGAACTCCTCTGGGAGGTATGCCCGCCAAGTTCATAGCTTGGGAGGTCAGTCAGGTTTCACAATACTCTTCCCTCACGCTGATCCAAATGGATTTAAGCATAGAGGCTTGATTATGAAATGCTAATGTGTGGAAATGATTTGTTTTCAATGTTGTGTAGTGTCACATCACTGGTGGGAGGAGGGGACAATGACGTCATAGTCTTACAACGGCGTGGAACACGATTTGGATATCCTGAGATTTTCTGCTTCTGTTGTCAACCCGCCCGGCAAAAACGGGAATGGAAAATCCCAGCCCAAGTTACTTATATGTGATTGAATCACAGTATTTCAAAAGCTCATGAAGACCCAGTAACCCAGGTCGTTTTAACAGCATGGTAACAGGGAGTTGCGTTTGCTATTATATTTCAACATGATGTAAACCTCCACAAATGTGACTCTCAGCAGACAAATATCATAATCTTCACTTTAAACCATTATTCAGAATGAAAAATATATACAATACAATTTCCAACCTTAAAATAAGTATTTACAAATGTATTGTTACATAGGAACATATTCCCTACAGCTTTGGCATTTCATGAATATCAGGAAGTTGCACATTGCTAATTTTCTGTTTAGGGTAGACCTGGCTCTTGTATCTTTCTCCTTTGTGCCGATCCAAGTACGGACCCCAGTCTGGTGTTGATGTGCAAGCTGCCGTAATTCTCTATGAAAAGAAAAGTGAAGGGTTTAATCGTTCATGTTTGGTGTTCCTGGACAGTAAATGGGATGAATGCTGAAAATCTTATATTCTGTGCCGTTTAAGGATGGGACCCAGTGTTGCCTGGTTTCGTGGAACTGAATTGGCATTATCACTTTGACTAGATTAGATAAGTGTCAATGCCTGTGCGATTTCAAACGGAGTGAGTGTTATCATTCTATGATTTCCCCATTCGGCTGAAACCATGTCTACAAATATGTATGAATCGGTGGTAGATACCTCCATGGTCAATGCAGGAAATTGTATTCCTCCATGCTCACTTTACAGGTATTATAGGCATGCCAAATACTTCTCATACAAGTGGCATGCATGCTCTTATTCTGCACTAGTGCAGTCCCCATATTGGATTCAGCTTCTCAGTAGGCATCCAGGGTATACACTTGAAACTGCTGAAAGGTCCACTGCATATGTTACATAAGTAAGTAAAGTCGTCATACTCTCAGACGACCATAGTCTGTTTCTCTTTGAGGGGGAGAGCTGACTGGTGGTGATTTAACCTGAGGATCACCACACCTCAGGCGAGGGGAAATGTTGAGAAGGAGGGCCTTCATGAATAACCTTGGTAGTATGGGAATTGAACCCACGCTGTTGGTCTCACTCATAATCCAGCTATCTAACCAACTGAGAAAAACTAGCCAATATGTTGCACTATCTATAAATATCTGTTAGGAGCTAGGAACTACTTAGCTGGGAAATAAATTATTGTGTGTTTAAGTGTTCCAAGGGACTAGGTTTCACAGCCATACTAGAGACTGGAATGGTATGAAACAGGATTGGTTCAGGCCAATCCATCTTCTTCACAAAACAGCATGGCACGTTAATGCGGCATTCTCTGTTGGCAGGATTCTCCACTTTGTCGGCAGCGCATCATGCCCACAGGTTTACCGACGGCATTGGGTGGTCACAATGGGTAACCCCATTGACCGGCTGAGGGAATGGAAAACCCCACTGCCACCGGGGGTGCGCTGTGCCAGCAAACGGGGCTAGTGGGGTGCAGAATCCCACCACTGACCTTTAAAAGCTATTAACATATCTTGGAAACAAAAGACAACAAGCATACATAACAGTATATTCAATTTGGAGCCCTTTTGCCTGTTTGAGACACCTTTGAGAAATTAATTGATAACTCACTGCAGCATGCACCCTATATTCTAATGAGGCTCTGGACAAGTTTACCACCATCATATTGCTGACCTCACTGCAAATGATGGCAACCCAACAGGGTTATCAGGATCAGGTAGAAAAGTGAAGTTGTGGTGAAAGATCAGCCATGATCGTGTTGAATGGTAGAGCCATATGGTCTACTCCTGCTTCTATTTCCCCGCCGGGTGGGAGAATCGCCAGGGGGCGGCGTCAATCCCACCCCACCGCTCCGATGCCGGCTGCCGAGTTCTCCAGCGCTGGTTTTCGGGCAGGGTTGGGCATCACGCCACGGCAGTTGGGGGCCGTTGGCAGCGGTCCCCCCCCCCCGGCAATTCTCCGGGCCCCCGATGGGCTGATCCAGCCCGTTTCCGGCCAGTCCCACCGGATTGAAATGGACATGGTCCATCACGGCGGGACTTGGCTGGTAGGCCATCTACCGGAGTACTCGGGCTCGGGGGGCGGGGGGGGGGGGGAGGATCCATGACCACTGATTTAAAATGAGGAAAGTTATCTGTGTCATAGATCTGCCCAGTAACAGCAGAAAACAAATTTAACAAGCCATGAAAGGATGCAATCTGCCCAACAACACGTAGAAATTTGCCAAGCGTCAATACAAGCCAGCATTCAAAAGGCATGATGAGATGTGACTTTCCCAGTATCAAAATTAACAGGCACCTCAATAGGATCAGGTGTAAATTGCTGTATTCGTAGAAACAGCTTACCGAGATAACTGAGAAATCAGTGAAGCTATCCACATGCAGATTTCTAGAGTCAAAGAATATGAGAGAGGCAGACAGCCAAAAACACAGAATAAAGAATCAAAGGGAACATGGTATAATTGCCAACACCTTCAGCTGCAGGTAAGCCAGTTTATCTAAGTAAGCCAGTTTTCATCTAACAGCCTGAGAGGCCAGTTCATAACACACAGCCAGGAGGCCAGTTTTACTCAATTTCTTAAGAGTTAAGGCCGTGCATCCTTTTTAAAGGTAGTTTAAATATCTTCGCTAGACCAGGAAAAGACACTTCCCAGACTTGATTATCAGCCCTGTATTGTGTGGTAGCTATAAGCTGCATTTGACTTAGATTTATTTAATTTGGATGTTATTTAGAGAAAGGGGAAGTCTTAAGGAATTCAAGGATCTTGGATATATTTTGGAACAAGGGGTAAGTTCTATAAATACTGTTTGCATGTTTGGTGATCCACATACTGCATTGTCTTTGAGTATTGTAGTCCTGTTCATGTGTAGTTGTCTTTTCTTTAATAAATAGTCTTTAATAATTGATACACAATAACTGCGCTTGTTATTCTCACTATGCTTCCACATGCCTTCTCACATCATTCCAAAAACAAAATGATAGATTGCCATGAACCGGTGTTTCAAGTTGGGAAGCACTTGCAGATACCAAAACCATGGTTCATGACACTCTGCTACTCTGTGCTGATATGCCGCATCTTCCAGAATTCGAACTTTTACCAAAACCAAGTTAAATCATATCAAGTTGTTTCCTTACCTTTTTTTCTAAATTCAGTGTGCCCAATTAATTTTTTTCCAATTAAGGGGCAATTTAGCATGGCCAATCCACCTCGCCAGCACATCTTTGGGTTGTGGGAGCAAAACCCACGCAAACACAGGAAGAATGTGCAAACTCCACATGGACAGTGACCCAGAGCCGGGATCGAACCTGGAACCTCGGCTCAGTGAGGCTGCAGGGCTAACCTCTGCGCCACCATGCTGCCCCAAGATGTTTCCTTACCTGACACAAGGTGGAGCCCTCAGCTCGAATAATTTTCATAATGGCAACAATGGGAATCCACATAATACAGAAGATTATCATACACCACCCAAGTACTGTTGCCCAAAAAGGATATTCAACAAGTCCATATGTTGGTGGGACAAATGTTGCTAAGGACCAGATTAAAATCACCTGAACAAAATGAAAGCAAAAAGCAAGATCAGAAGAAGAATGAGACAATCTGCAGCTTGATCATTTTCAGTTTAACTCAAAAAAAGGTGCAACATCTCCTTACCGTCAGCAAACACGGAGAGATAAAAACCCAACACACTCTCCACCACAGCCAGAAGAGCCAATTCTTTTTTCCAATCATCATCTCAATGTCCTTGATGAACCTGTTTACCCCTGTGAACAACAGGAATGCAGAGAGACACAATCACTTGGTTTGTCCAGTCTTCAGGGCAGATTGTTTACTGCTTGTTTACTGTAGAAGTTCATCTTGTACTGGGTCTCACGAATGAACAGGTTAAATCAGAGTAAGTATTTCAAACAGGATCTGGCCATTGCAGCTTTATGGATTAGCTTATTTGACAAGTAAAGAAAAAATTATTTTCTCAGCTATCTTTGAAATGATGGTGAAGATCACAGGATAATTTGTATGTTTCTTATGGAGAAATATTTAGACCATTACCTTTTTCATTTATGGGTTCCAATATGTTTCTGTTCTGCTTACCATAGATCCAGCTGATGCCGATGAACTCCAGACCACCAGTTATAAGGAGGCCCCAACCAGCACAGAAATGATCAATTAAATTCACCCAGTAAATACCAGCCTGAGAAGATAATGAGAGGGAAAAAAGACTGCTCAAAATACAGCATTTTATAATATCTAAACTCAACACTTTTAGTCCATTACAAATCAATCACACCTTGTATTCCAATGAAGTTCAACTTGCGGATCAGCATCTCATCTTTTCATCAGGCACTTTACAGCCTTCTCGAGATTCAACATTGAATTCAACAATTTTAGACTGTAACCGCTGTCACCATTTTGTTCCCCTTTTCTTTGCAGGTTTTGATTTGAACTAGTTTTTCTCCCTAAATCGACATCACAAATAATATTGGTCAAACCCCCAAGGATAACTCTCCTGCTCTTGCTTTTTACGTACGTGTAAAAAGCATTGGGATTTTCCTTAACCCTATTTGCCAATATCTTTTCGTGACCCCTTTTAGCCCTCCTGACTCCTTGCTTAGGTTCCTTCCTACTTTCCTTATATTCCACACAGGCTTCGTATCAGCCTTCTAGCCCTGACAAATGCCTCATTTTTTTATTTTTGACGAGGCCTACAATATCCCTCGTTAGCCAAGGATCGCGACATTTGCCAAATGTATCCTTCTTCCTCACAGGAACATGCTGGTCCTGAATTCCTTTCAACTGACATTTGAAAACCACCCATATGTCAGTTGCTAATTTACCCTCAAACATCCTCCCACAATCTAGGTTCTTCAGTTCCAGCCTAATGTTGTTCTGATTATCCTTCCCAAATTTAGCACATTCACCCTCAGACAACTCTTATCCTTGTCCAGCAGCACTTTAAAACTTACTGAATTGTGGTCACTGTTCCCAAAATGCTCTCCCACTGAAACGTCTGCTACCTGGCCAGGCTCATTCCACAATACCAGGTCCAGAACAGCCCCTTCCCTAGTCGGACCATCTACATATTGTTACAAGAAGCCCTCCTAGATGCTCCCTACAAACTCTGCCCCGTCCAAGCCCCTTGCACTAAGCGAGTCCCCATCAATATGGGGAAGTTAAAGTCTCCCATCACAACAACCCTGTTGTTTTTATTCTTTTCCCAAATCTGTCTAGCTATCTGCTCCTCTATCTCCCGCTGGCTGTTGGGAGGCCTGTAGTAAACCCCCAACATTGTGACTGCACCTTTCTTATTCCTGATGTCTACCCATATAGCCTCGCAGCCCTCTGCGGTGTCCTCCCGTAGTACAGCTGTGATTTTCTCCTGAACCAGTCGCGCAACTCCTCCACCCCTTTTACCTCCCCCTCTATCACTCCTGAAACTTCTAAATCCTGGAATGTTTAGCTGCCAATCCTGTCCTTCCCTCAACCAGGTCTCTGTAATGGAAACAACATCATAGTTCCAAGTACTAATCCAAGCTCTAATTTCATCTGTCTTACCTGTTATACTTCTTGCATTAAAACATATGCACTTCAGGCCACCAGTCCCGCTGTTTTCAGCAACATCTACCTGTCTGCTCTTCCTCAGAGCCATAGTTGCTCTATTTCTTAGTTCTCCCTCAATTTTTCACATTCTGACCTATTGCTTCCACCCCATACTAATTTGAACATTCCTGTGTGACACTAGCAAACCTCGCGACCAGGATATTTATGCCTCTCCAGTTCATATGCAACCCGTCCCTCTTATACAGGTCACACCTGCTCCGGAAGAGCTCCCAGTGGTCTAGGTAACTGAAACCCTCCCTCCTGCATCAGCTGTTTAGCCACGTGTTTAGCTGCTCTATCTTCCTATTTCTAACTTCACTGGCACAGGGCACAGGGAGTAATCCCGGGATCAAAACCCTTGAGATCCTGTCTTTTAACTTTCTGCCTAGCTCTCTAAACTCCTGCTGCAGGACTTCATCCCACTTCCTGCCTATGTCGTTAGTACCAATATTTACCACAACCTCTGCCCATTTGCCCTCTCCCTTCAGGATGTCCGCTACCTGTTCTGAGACATCCTGGACCCTGGCACCAGGGAGGCAACATACCATCCTGGAGTCTCTTTCACGTCCACAGAAGCGCCTATCTGTGCCCCTGACTATAGACTCCCCGATGACAATTGCTCTTCTGTGCTTTGACCCTCCCAGTTGAACATCAGAGCCAGCCGTGGTGCCACTGCTCTGGCTGCTGCTGTTTTCCCCTGATAGGCTATTCCCCTTGACAGTATCCAAAGGGGTATACCTGTTCGAGAGAGGGACAACCACAGGGGTTTCCTGCACTGCCTGCCTGCCCTTCTGGTGGTCACCCATTTCTCTGCACCTTGGGAGTGACCGCATTTATACAACTGCTATCCATGACGCTTTCCACCACCACGGCATGCTCCGAAGTGCATCCAACTGCTGCTTCAACCAAACCATGCGGTCTGTGAGGAGCTCCAATTGGGTGCACTTTCTGCAGATACAGCCATCTGAGACGCTGGAAGCCTCCCAGACCTGTCACATCTCACAGTCAGAGCACTGCAACCCTCTAATTGACAATGCGTTAATTAATTAGTAAATTAAATTTAAAAATTTTTTTTTTTAAAGATACTGTTAACTATATGTTTCCTAGCACTAGATTTTTACTATAAATCTAAATGCTAAATCCAATATTCTCTGATCTCTGGCTTAGATACTTCTCTAAATTATGATTAAGTAATTAAATAATTTGTTTAATTTGTTCAACAATGTTTAATTTTTAAATTTAGTGCAGATTCCCTATCAGCCAATGAGGTCACAGCTTTCCTGTGACGTCAGTTTTCAGTTTTCCCAACCCCCCCCCCCAGTTGGATCACTCAGAGTAGCAGAATATCTATCACTGCTCCCAAGCTGCTCCCCGTCTCTCTCTCGCTCCCGAAAGTGAAGGCCGCTGGAACCTGGGGGTAAGATTTTATATCACCTACCTTCCCAGAGTGCTCCCTGGTATTCTCCCTGCTTCCCAGAATGCACTCTGGACCTCACTTTCACCTGAGCAAAGCTTACTGAGTGCACTTTCTGTCTGTCTTTTCTTCAGAACTCAACTAAACAAGATGGGTCACACGATTTAAGCTTCAAATAGAAGAATTTAATGTGCACCCTTGTGCCATTAAACAGGCCTCAGGTGACTGAATGATAACTTCCTCTCAGCAATTCTGGTGGTGGCAGCTTCAGCCAATCAGACACTGAGCTAGACGTTTAACTGAAAAACTTAGGGCGAAATTCTCCGCCCCCCACGACGGGTGGGAGAATAGCGAGAGGGCCTTCCCGACATTTTTGCCGCCCTCCCGCTATTCTCCCCCCCCCCCCCCCCCCCCCGCCGAAGTCCCGACCCGAATCGCTGCCGCCGTTTTTTTACGGCCGGCAGCGATTCTCAGCTGTTAGATGGGCCGAAGTCCCAGCCCTTTCCGCCGTTTTTACGAACGGCAAACACACCTGGTCTTGCCGTTCGTAAAAACGGCGTCACAAACTCGCTATTAATAACCATGGCACCGATTGGCACGGCCGTACCACGGCCGTGCCAAGGGTGCCATGGGCCCGCGATCGGTGGGCACCGATCGCGGGCAGCGGGCCCGATGCCCGCGCACTACTTGTCCTTCCGCCGCCTCGCAGTATCCATTCGCGGGGCGGCTGAGGGGCAACCCGGCCCGCGCATGCGCGGGTTTCGCGCAAAAACGCGATGACGTCACCCACGCATGCGCGGGTTGGAGTCTTCCAAACTGCGCATGCGCGCCTGACGTCATATGACGCGTCAGCCGGCGCTAACTCCGGCAAGCGGGCTTAACGATTTTCGTTAAGCCCGTCTTGCCGGAGCCTACGGCGTCGGGCTGCTAGCCCCGACCGGGGACCAGAATCGGTCCCCCGTCGGGAAGGGGCGCGCTGCCGTAAAACCCGCCCGGGTTTTACGGCAGCTTTACGATTTCTCCCGTTTTGGGAGAATCTCGCCCTTAATCAATAACCTTCCCTTCACTAAAAGGCCAAAAGTGGAGATCTTCACTGACGATTGTACAGTATTCAGTTCCATGAGCAACTCCTCAGATACCAGCAGTCCATGTCTCTCTGCAGTAAAATATTGATGACATTCAGTCTTGGGCTGATAAGTGGTAAGTAATATTCATGCCACACGAGTGCCAGGCAATGGACATATCCACAGAGAGAATATAATAACAGCCTCTTGACATTCAGTAGCATCCCCTTGTCAACATTCTGGGGGTTACCATTCACCAGAAACCTAGCTGAACCACACATCTCTTTACTTTGGCTATGAACGCAGATCAGGGTGGTATGGTGCACCAATGGTTATCACTGCTGCCTCACAGTGCCGAGGGCTCGTTTTTGATCCTGTCCCCGGGTCACTGCCCATGTGTAGGTTGCACATACTCCTCTTGTCTGCATGGGTTCACTCCCACAACCCAAAGATGTGCAGGACAAATGGATTGACCATGTTAAATTGCCACTTAAATGGAATTTCTTTTAAAAAGCAAATCAAAAGCTGGGAATTCTGCAGACATTCACGATCTTCTGACCGCCGCTCCTCTCCGCCAGCCCCCATCCACCCAAAGCCGTTGTGCAATCTGCAATGCACAAGTCATGACAGTGAGGGAATTCTCTCCCCTTGTCTTGATGAGCGCAGCTCCAACAACACTCAAGAAGCTTGACACGTCCAGGACAAATCAGCCCACTTAACTGGCACCCTTCCACAAGCATTCACTCCCGCCATCATCAATGTGAAGTGGCACCCGTGTGTACCATCTATAAGATGCACTGCAGCAGTTTGACAAGGTTTCTTCCACAGTAGCTGCCAGTATGTAAATTGAGACACCGAGAAGGATAAGAGCAGATGCATCGAAAAACTGCCACTTCCAAGTTCCCCTCCAACTCACACCCATCCACACTTGGAAACATATCACCGTTCCTTTATAGCCACTGGGTTCAAGTTCAAGAACTTCCTCCCTAATAGCCCTGTGGGTGTACCTACACCACATAGACTGCAGTAGAACACAGAATATAGATAATAGAAAATACATCACAGAACAGGCCCTTCGGCCCATGATGTTGTGCCAAACTTTTGTCCTAGATTAAGAACAAATTAATCTACAACCCATCATTCTACCGTAATCCATGTACCTATCCAATAGCCGCTTGAATGTCCATAATGTTTCCGACTCAACTACTTCCACAGGCAGTGCATTCCATGCCCCCACTACTCTCTGGGTAAAGAACCTACCTCTGACATTCCACCATTCATCTTAAATTTATGTCCCCTTGTAATGGTTTGCTCTAGCTGGGGCAAAAGACTCTGACTGTCTACTCTATCTATTCCCCTGATCATCTTATAAACCTCTATCAAGTCTCCCCTCATCGTTCTCCGTTCTAATGAGAAAAGGCCTAACACCCTCAACCTTTCCTCGTAAAACCTACTCTCCATTCCAGGCAACATCTTGGTAAATCTCCTGTGCACCTTTTCCAAAACTTCCACATCCTTCCTAAAATGAGGTGACCAGAACTGCACACAGTACTTCAAATGTGGCCTTACCTAGGTTTTGTACAGCTGCATCATTACCTCACGGCTCTTAAATTCAGTCCCTCTGCTGATGAACACAAGCACACCATAAGCCTTCTTCACAGCTCTATCAACTTGAGTGGCAACTTTCAAAGATCTTTGAACATAGACCCTAAGATCTCTCTGCTCCACATTGCCAAGAACCCTACTGTTAACCCTATATTCCGCATTCATATTTGTCCTTCCAAAATAGACAACATCGGACTTTTCAGGGTTAAACTCCATCTGCCACTTCTCATCCCAGCTCTCCATCCTATCTATGTCTCTGCAGCCGACAACAGCCCTCCTCACTGTCCACAATTCCAACAATTTTGTATCGTCTGCAAATTTGCTGACCCACCCTTCAACTCCCTCATCCAAGTGATTAATGAAAATCACAACAGCAGAGGACCCAGAACTGATCCCTGCGGAACTCCACTGGTAACTGGGTTCCAGGCTGAATTTTTGCCATCCACCACCACTCTCTGACTTCTATCGGTTAGCCAGTTCGTTATCCAACAGTCCAAATTTCCCATTATTCCATGCCTCCTTACTTTCTACATAAGCCTACCATGGGGAATCTTATCAAATGCCTTACTAAAATCCATGTACATTATATCCACTGCTTTACCTTCATCCACATGCTTGGTCACCTCCTCAAAGAATTCAATAAGACTTGTGAGGCAAGACCTACCCCTCACAAATCCATGCTGACTATCCCTAATCAAGCAGTGTCTTTCTGGATGCTCATAAATCTTATCCCTCAGTACCCTTTCCATTACTTTGTCTACGACTGAAGTAAGACTAACTGGCCTGTAATTCCCAGGGTTATCCCTATTCCATTTTTTGGACAGGGGCACGGCATTCGCCACTCTCCAATTCCCTGGTACCACCCCTGTTGACAGTGAGGACGAAAAGATCAATGTCAATGGCTCTGCAATTTCATCTCTTGCTTCCCATAGAATCCTTGGATATATCCCGTCAGGCTCAGGGGACTTGTCTATCCTCAAGTTTTTCAAAATACCCAACACATCTTCCTTCCCAACAATTATCTCCTCGAGCTTCCCAGTCTGTTTCACACTGTCCTCTCCCAACAATATGGCCCCTCTCATTCATAAATACTGAAGAAAAGTATTTGTTCAAGACCTCTCCTATCTCTTCAGACTCAATACACAATCTCCCGCCACTGTCCTTGATCGGACCTACCCTTGCTCTAGTCATTCTCATATTTCTCACATATGTGTAAAAGGCCTTTGGCTTTTCTTTGATCCTATCTGCCAAAGATTTTTCATGCCCTCTCTTAGCTCTCCTAATCCCTTTCTTCAGTTCCCTGCTGGCTATCTTATATCCCTCCAGCGCCCTATCTGAACCTTGTTTCCGCAGCCTTACCATAAGTCTCCTTCTTCCTCTTAACGAGACATTCAACCTCTCTTGTCAACCATGGTTCCCTCACTCATCCATCTCTTCCCTGCCTGACAGTAAGGACACAGTATCTGTTCCTTGAACAAGTTCCACATTTCAATTGTGTCCTTCCCTGACAGCCCACAGTGAGTGGGGCCCAGACTTGCAGAGGTAAGTGAGTGTAAAAACTCATTTAATTCCGTTGACGCCAGATTGAACCACTACCCGGGATCTACTATTCTTGCCAAGGAGACCTCAGCCAAGCACCATTCAACACTGGTCCCGACAAACAGGGACCAGGCGAAACGGCACTTGGAGGGTCTGCTAGGCGATCGGGGGCACCTGGGATCTGAACAGGGTGCCATGCTGGCACTAATTATGCCACCTGGGCATCTTGGCACTGCCAGCCTGGCATTCTGGCAGAATCACCAGGGCACTCTGACAGTGCAAGCCTGGTTCCAGTGCAAGCCTGGTGCTAGCCTGGCACAGCAAGGGTGCCCAGGTGCCACTGCCAGGTTCACAGGGGCATTGCAAGTGTGGAAGGTGACAGTGCCAAGGTGTCCAGATGGTATTTTGCCCACGTCTGGAATCGGGCCTAGGGATGCCTTTCCTCATGAGGTGGGGTGCGGGAGACTCGAGAACCCCCCATCAGGTGAGTTGGGGGCTGTGTCGGGAGGTCGGGATGGCGTGCCAATCTCTTCCTTCATTGGAGGAGCTCTGCTCGGAGTTCCTCACTGCAGGAAATGCAGCTAAGTGCAGCATCAGTGGGGAGTTCCCCATTGAGGCTCAAAACAACCCCATAGTGCTGTTAGATATCAGCCCCTCGATTCCCACCCAGAATGGACTCGGTTAGATCACGCTCATTAAAACAATTGGACACAGAGATAGAATAATCATAATAATAGAATGGATAAATATTTATGGCACAGAAAGAGGCCACTTAGCCTATTGTGTCTACATCGTCCGAAAGATGAACCGCGGAGCCTAACTCCACTTTCCAGCATCTAGTCCTCAGTCCTGCAGGTTACGGCACATTTAAACCATACCATAGTATCTCTACAGTGCAGAAAGAGGCCATTTATCACATCGAGTCTACAGCGACCCTGTGAAAGAGTGCCCTTATCCCTGCCCTACCCCACTAACCCCACCTAACCCGTGCATCTGTGAACACTGAGAGGCAATTGTCGCATGGCCAATCGACCTAACCTGCACACCTTTGGTTTCTGGAAGAAAACCAGAGTACCCAGAGGTAACCCATGCAAACATGGGGAGGACCTGCAAACTACACACAGACATTATAAATGAGTTGGAGAGTTCTGCCTTTACTACTCTTTCAGGCAGTGAAATCCAGACCCCGCAAATCTCTTAGGAAAGAAAATGTTCCTCATATATGTCCTCTAATCTTTCTACCAATCGTTTTAAATCTATGCACCCCCCAGTCACTGAGCTCTCTCCTAAGGGACATAGGCCCTTCCCATCCATCCTATTGAGGCCGTCACAATGTTTTACATCTCAAGCCAGCTCTGATCCAATGAACAGTCCATTCAATATTTCTTCAAAGGTGCATTTTTCCAGTCCTGGCAAAATCCTCGTAAATCTCCTCTGAACACTCTCTGATGCAATTACATCCTTTCTGTAATGAGGTGATCAGAACTGCACACAGTACTTAGTGGGCTGGATTCTTTCTTGGCAGGCGTCGGTTTTCTCTGGGTGGTCTGATTTCCTCATGCAGTGCATAGATGTGCTCAAGATGCAGTTCTGATGCCTGGACTGATCTGGTGGGCACTCCAATATAGCCCCAAGAGGGTCTCAATCATCATGGTGTCCTGCTGCAACCCTCATAATATCGTGCAGCAGTGGGGCAACATGCTGGAGGAAGAGGAATAAAGCCAGGCCTCATCTGATGAGGTGGATGGGGATGGTTTCCAGAAGGACTGGGCGGTGAGCCTGAGCTCGCACAGCAAGCCACTCAACGTGTGATCCAGAGCCACCATACATGGGACAACCTCATCACCTCCCAATTAACCAACAAGGAGGCCTGGCCAGCGGCAGCTCTGCAACCCTGTCCCAACTCTTCCTCCTCCCCTTCATTAATCCTTCCAACCATACACAATCACCTTCCCTTGAGACTCTCAACCCTTTTCACTCCCTTAGTCCATCCACCCCTTCCCTCTCCCTAAGTCTAATCCACCCCTTCCTGTTCCCTTAATAATTCCACATCTTCACTCTCCCTCAGTCCATCACTCCACTTTTCCACTGGCCTTCCAACCCTTCCCACTACCACAGCTCCGCCTTCCTCTCCCCAGGAGTCATACCAGCATCACCACAAGGTGTTGTCTATTGTAGCCACCTGGGTTGGCCACTTCCCAACTTTAAAATGGAGATCTGCTAAGAATGCAGGGAGAAATGGCTAAACGCAGGAAAACAAGCAGGTGCAAAATCTCCTGTATTTTAGAACTTGCAGAAACCCAGACAGTACTGAAACTAACAACCATCTACATATTGATGAGCAATCTTGAGGACAATTGGAAACACTTAAGATAATCGAGGTCAAGCCAGACTCCTCGGCGCCAGCGGGAGCCAAGACAAAGGAAGGCCAACCGACACTTAGGAACCTCACAGCGATCAGGGAACAGCCCCAGTATTGGGGAAATCAAATCAATTGATTGGAACATGGTCCAATCAATTGGAACCAGGTACGGGGTCCGCACAAAAAGGCGCAAAGCCCCTGGGGACTATAAAATAGAGTCCCCAAGTTCAGTTCGATCTTCTTGGCAGCTCTCAAAGAACTCTTGACCGTGACTCTCAACTTGGAGAGACTTGCCTAGCCGCTGAACCAACCAAGTAAGTGTCCAGTCAATGCACGCTATGAGATAGGCGCTCCATTAGTCCATACCAGCTGGAAGCCTGCAGGCTCAGGATCGAACAAGAGGCCAATTGTTCCCCTGACCTAGTGTGCCCATTTTCCAAAGTTAAGTATTGGCCTGTTAGTGTTAGAAATAGTCTAGTGAGTAGTATTTTATGCATGAGTAGCGATTGACTGTGTATATAATAAATGTGTTTTGATTTGAACCTTACTAACTGGTGTATTGAGTTATTGATCAGCACTTGAACTTGAACCTCGTGGTGGTATCATAAAGATACCTGGCGACTCTAGAGCAAGGTAATTAAACAGAACAAATTAAATGTAAAGCACACTTAGCAACATTTAGCAACACCATGGGACGGAGGATGATGACGGCTGGTTGTGAGATGAGCACCACTGCTCTTCATTATATGACAAAGTTTGACTCCTGTTCTTCAGGTAACATACCACTGAATAGTCACATATCCCTGCATGTATGCTTGCAATTCCTTTTCATGGGTTCAAATATGTTGTTGAGGAGAGTTCAGATGAGGTGGTTGGTGGCGATGGTGAATGGTTAGGGCTCACTCACTTGGGATGCTATCACACAAGGTAGGTTTACTCTACTGCCCCTTTGCCATGCCACTTTTTGGCTAACGTGTAACAATGTTACATAAGGTGTAACTCCACCCCCCCCCCCACCCCCTCCAGCCCACCTGGCTGCCACACAACACCCACCCCCAGCCCCCCCCTTTACACCCATGAGACCTCCCACAGTCCAAAGATGTGCGGGTTAGGTGGATAGGCCATGCTAAATTGCCCGTAGTGTAAGGTTAATGGGGGGATTGTTGGGTTACGGGTATAGGGTGGATACGTGGGTTTGAGGAGGGTGATCATTGCACGGCGCAACATCGAGGGCCGAAGGGCCTGTTCTGTGCTGTACTGTTCTATGTTCTATGTTCTAGAGGTGAGAGGCAGATAGGACTGCTTTTGAATAGTCACTATTTACAATCAGTATGTCTCTTCTACACCCATGACAACTTTGTGCCATCAAATCTACTCCTTCATGGACTATCACATCTTCTAGATATCACTCAAGACAGCACATCAGACGTAGATGCAGCCTGCTGCGTATCTTGTCCTCTGTCCTGTGATGCCCTTGGTGGCCCTCCTCTGGATGAGGTCAATCAATTTTCTGGTGTTACAAATAATGATGTGTTTGCTTGTTCTGCCCGCTGCCCATGAGATACACTAGTGTCATGTGGGGGGGATTCAGAATGGCTGAGGTTCCCAGCACCTCCACTGCTGGAGGCACCGTCATGGGCCCCTTCACGTCCCCCTCCCTCGGCGTGCTCGCTGACCCCGGGCTACTCCATGGGATGAAAGTAAGGCTGAAGTGAGCTCCGGAGGCGCCACGGTCACCTGCCACTGCCAGTCCCACTCTTTTCTGAACTATGGTCTCGATGCTCTCAGCTATTGCACTCTGAGAGTGGGCCATGTTCCTCATTGCTTCAGTCATGTCCGACTGGGATGATGTTATGTCCCTCTGTGCCTGGTTAAGGTCAGTCAGCACCTGAACAATGCTCTTGATACCCTCAGCAATGACCCTTTTCTGAATGGGCCAAACAATGGTCCACTGCAGTCATGTCCGTATGTCTGGAACATTCCATTTCCACCTTTGACTGGGCCATCCTGTCCTGCACTTCAACCATGGACAGCTCAGTGTGCCCCAAGCCTTGGACATCCTGGCACATGGCTCTGATGTCTTTCTCCAGGCTTTCCATCGTGGTGCCTCCCTTTCAGTGTTGACCTGGGTGCTGTCATAATATCCACTCATGTATATAATGAGATGCAGACAGGCAGTGAGTGACACATAGGATGACCAGTAAACATACAACACAGTACAGCCAATCACCAGACAAGACACTACCACTATAAAGCCAGAGGGCACTAGGTTTCTCGCTCTCTCGGGACCCAGCTACTGAGACAGTCAGAGTCCATGAGCTAGCAAGTGCAAACACCATACGGCAGCTAGTAAGTCTGGTCAGGTTACTACAAGGTCACCAGTCAGATCAGTATAGTGTCGACCCATAGCTGAATATGTATAGCAGTTTTATAGTTGAATAAAACAGTGTTGGATTTTCTCCAGTGTAAGACGTCTATTTCTAACTTCCCTGCATCGAGTGCAGTCCACATCGAATCAACCTGCTTAACACATCAGGTGCCCAGTATCGTCGGCATCATATCCTGTGCCTGAAGGCAGTTGGACTGCACCAGCAGTACTTGCAGATGCTGGAAAGTTACTGACACCCGCTCCTGTATATTCTGGCTTTTCTTCTGCACAGTGATGGGATCATACTTTACAAAAGCACAACATCTGTCTGAGTGACAGCTTCTCCCTGAAATTGGGCTTCCCTCTGACCATCCGCTTCCTCAGGAGTATCTGCCTCCACCTGATGTTCTAAAACATGTGTGTGACCCTCTCCGGAGGGTGATCTAGGAGCCTGAACAAGAACATTACCCACCGAGTTGATAGGGTCTGTGAAGTTGGATGGTGCCAGTGAAAGAGTGCTGAGACATCAGTGGCTTCCTCTGAGTCATTATCTGGGATATTCCGACAGTCTGCGTGGGGTGAGAGGGAGGAGGGGCAGCTACCCCAGAAACCCCAGCCTCGTCTGATGTTGATCCGACAAAACAAAACACACGGGGGAGATCCTGGGAAGGACTGATCTGTGCGAGAGGATTGACTCACTTGCTACAGGGATATCTGTGTTGCATTGGACTCTCAGTTGTTTGATGCATCCCGAACTCTACCGCAGCCACTGCTCTTTGCGTCTCTTGGCTCAGCCTCTCCCAGTGAGTTGCAGGTCCCTTTCTTCAGGGAGGGGTATGGACCTGAATATCTGAGATGACGCCTCTCACCCTTTTATCCTTGAGGACACAGAAAGTACATAGTATGACATTGGGACATGAGTTTTATGGGGGGTTTGTAGCCGGTGGCTTGTCTGTGCAAGGTTCCTGGCCAAAGAGCTCAATACATATGTTGGTGGTTCATAAAAGGTGATGCAGCAGGTGGGATGTTGATGGCCTCAATGGGATTGGGGGCCGATGTGAGGAGTGAGGAAAGGGAGAAATGCCAGGGGCTCACAGGTGGTTATTCAGTAGAGCTGCCCTAAGGAGATCATTCATCTTCTTAAGGTATTATGTGCCGGTCCTCTTGGCAAGGCTGGCAGCACGCACAGCCTCTGTCACCTCTTCCCAGGCCTTGTTCAGGATCTCACCCTGGGAAAGAGGGTTTCCCTCCTCTCCTCAATGGGTTCCAGCATTCAGTCAATCTCCGACTCCAGGAACCTTGATGCTGGTCTTCACGCATCCATCTTCTTGGCTAAAATGATAGTCCGTGGTACGTGGAGCACTTAAAAACTGCTCCAGCTTGTCAGGCCCTGAATGTGAATCCCAACATCAGCGAACCAAACACCCATGGTGCCAGAACCCAGGCAGGCATCATGTGGGCTGTGTACTGGCCAATTTGCTTGACATGAATTTCTCCAGGTTGGCAACTCCAGCAGAATGTGCAGTTCAAACAATTCTACACTGGCACCAGCACTTAGTCTCCAGAACGGAGACTCCAGCCCAAGATGTGGCCTAATGAGTTACACAGGGGTGAATTCTCCAGGGTCAGGGTTCTCCATTCCCACCGGCAGCGCACCCGACCCAAGTGTTTCCTGACAGCTTGGGATGGCTGCAATGGGAAATCCCATTGCCAAGCAGCGGGAACAGAGAATTCTGCCGCCAGTGAATGGGGCACCAGCAAGAAACACACAGCTGATGGACTGGAGAATTTCCGCCACAGTTTCAGTAAAAACACCCCACAATAATTCTGGCTATTTTGCCAATTTTCAAACTTTGCTACATTCCCATGGATCACATGGGCTTTTATTTCTCTACCCTGTCTTCCATGAAGGACCTTATCAAAAGCCTTGCTAAAATCCATGTTGTCCACATCAACTGTATTAGCTTCAAATCCTCCTTGTCACTTCCTCCAAACTTCAATCAAATTAGTCAGACACGATTGTCCCTGAATAAAACCATGCTTAATATCGATGATTAATCCATGCCTTTCTAAGTGACAGTTTATCCTGTCTCTCAGTATGGATTCCAATAATTTGCCCACAACTGAGGATAGACTGACTGGCCTGTAATTATTTGCTCCATTCCTCGTTCCCTTTTTAAACAAAAATACAACATTAGTAGACCTCCAATCCTTTGGCACCACACCTGAATCCAGTGAGAATTCAAACTGATGGTCAGACCCTCTGCTCTTTTAAAAGTTTGGAATGTATTTCATCCAGCCATGGTGATTTATTCATGCTCAAGAATTCTAACCCCACTCATACTCGTCACTTCCTATATTTATCACATTCCATACTTCTCAATTACAGTGTCTGCGTTTTCCCCCTTGTTGCGAATTATTCATTCAGAACCATACCAATACCTTCTGCCTCGACACATAGGTTACCTTTTTTGCTATTTCATGGGTCCTTCTCTTTCCTTGAGCGGGAGTGACTCCTGGTCAGTATGATGTGCAGGCCAGCAGCACGGTTCGATTCCCGTACCAGCCTCCCCGAACAGGTGCCGGAATGTGGCGACTAGGGGCTTTTCACAGTAACTTCATTGAAGCCTACTCGTGACAATAAGTGATTTTCATTTTCATGTGGATTGGTGCCCATTAAGCTATAAACCCCTGGTGACACGGCATCGACCTGTTCCCAGAAAAACTTCGCTATAGGAACAGACGGGAGTCGGCGTTGTGCACTTTAGGTGCAGAAACAGAAAATAACAACTGTTTCCTAAACAGAAAACAACAACAACTATTTTCTTAGTTATCCTCTAACTGAACAAAAAAACAGTGTTGGGTTCATTTGATTTTGCTTGCCCATATTCTTTCATGCTCTCCTTTGCTGTCCAAAGCTCATTTGCATTCAGGGGAATCAACACTTCATCATCCCAGCCCTTTTCTTTGTAGGAACATCTTTACCCTGGACCGCTTGAACCTCCCATTTCAGTGCCCCTCTCTGCTCTGACATTGATTTACCTTCAAATTGTTGTTTCCAGTCAGCTTTTGCTAAATCATTCCTCAGCTTAGTAAAAATGACCTTGACCCAATTTCGAACTGCAACTCCTGTTTTATTTGTATCCTTTTCCATAATTGCGTTAAAATTGACTGTGATCACTATCATCAAAATGCTCGCACACTGTCACTCCTTCCCTCTGCTCAGCTTCATTTCCTAAAACTAAGTCCAGACCCGTACCCTCTCTAGTTGGATTTGTTATATACTGGCCAAAAATAATGTCCTGAATGCACCTCGAGAATTCTGTTCCCTTAATTCCTTTAATACTGAAGCTATCAGTTAACATTGAGGCAGTTATAATAGCTACCTATCACTCCCCTCCTGTTTTTACACTTCTCAGAGATTTGCATCCATATTTTCTCTTCTATCTCCCTATGATTGTTTGCAGATCTATAATACACTCCCAGCAATGTGACTGACCATTTTGTTCCCGAGCTCAATCTGTATGGCATCATTTGATGACCCTCCTAACGTATCATCCCTGCTTGCATCTGTAATTGTTTCTTTGACTAAAATTGCCAAATGCATCCCCTCCTCCATTTTTATTCCCCTCTCTATTCATCTGAAACAGGAATGTTGAGCTTCCCTTTCTGTCCTTGTTTAAGCCATGTTTCTGTAATAACCATGATATCATACTGTCACATTTCTGTCTGTGCTCGGGGATTGTCTGTTTTATTTGCATTGAAGCCCTTTAACATTGCCAAACTCTTTTGCAAGTTTAATCTTTGTTTCCTCTGCATTCCAGATTCATCCACTAATTTCCTGCCTTCCATTTTTCATTCATGAATTTCTCCCAACTGAGACTACCATCCAGTCTTCACCCCTGTGCCAAACTAATTTAAACCCTCCCCAACAGCACCAGCAAAATGCCTCATAGGAACGCAATTCCTGCTCTGTTAAGTTGCAACCCATCCTGCTGTAATAGTTCCATTTCTCCTAGAGCCGGACAAGTGCCCCTAGAAACTAAAGGTGGTCCCTCCTGCACCAACTTTCCAGCCACTCATTCATTTGTCTCCTCTCTCCTCCTTCAATTCCTGTCCTCACTTGTGTATAGCACAGTGACTTATCCAGAGATTTCTACTTTGAAGGTCCTGCTCTCCCTCACTCCCCAAATCTGATTGTCTGCTCACATCCTTTCGACCTAGCTTGTTGTTTTGATGTGGACCATAGACGCTGGCTCTTCAACCTCCCCACTATACCCCCCCCCCCCCCCCCCCCACCCCGCCCCGGGTGCTAAGTGGCATCTTGATGCTGGCACCAGGGAAGCAATGCACCATCCTTGAATCATGTTGTGCCATAGAAATGTCTATCTGCTCCCCTAACTATCAAATCTCCTGTTACTGTAGCTAGTCCAGAGATTTTGTTTTATCCCCTCTTATACTTGAACCACCTGTGGTGCCATTGACTTGGCTCTAGCTATCTTCCCTTGATGAACCCTTGCTCTCATCAGTATTCAAAACTGAATACTATTAGGAGAGAGGGATGCACTCTGGGTCTTCTGTCCTACCTGTCTGGTCCTTTACCACTGCCTCCCTCCCTACATTCCCTCACTCCCTACATATTCTTTTTTTAATTTCGAGTACCCAAGTATTATTTTTCCAATTAAGGGGCAATTTAGCTTTATCAATCTGCCTAATCTGCACATTTTTGGATTGTAGGGGTGAGACCCACGCAGACATGGGGGGGAACGTGCAAACTCCACACGGACAGTGACCCAGGGCCGTAATTCAAACCCGGGTCCTCAGCGCCACAGTCCCAGTGCTAATCACTGTGTCACATGCCGCCCTCTCCCTACATATTCTTAATCTCATCTCCAAAGTGACCTAATCTGTAAATATGCTACCTATATGGTTCTCAGCCTCACGGATGCACTGCTGCTGTCGAAGTTCAAAATCCTAGAGTTCAATCTGCTGCAACTGATGACACTCCCTTTGAAAATGGATATCCAGGACACAACCATCCTGGAGTTCCCACATTGTATAGGACATACATTCTAAGAGCCGTGCCATTTATTTTAGCAGTTGACCTTGGTACCGCTATAAAACATAACCAATACGAATGCACTTTAGTAGTACACCTGACTAAGTGTATTTATTTCATTAATGAATTAGTTAATAAATTCTGAGGCTAAAGCAATAGAATAAAAACTTGCAGTTTTCTAGCTTAGGCAAGAAAAACTCCCAAACTCCCAATGAATGACAGAAAAGTGATCTTTTTCTTTGACACTGGGACAGAATTTCCATGTGAACCAAATTTCTAACTTTACACCTTGCCTACGTTTCACCTCAGGCGTAGTCCCCTATCCATGTGCTCCCCACTACCCATACAGTTTGAAGGAAATAAATCTCTTAAATAGATCCCCAGAAATCTAATGATAGAAATCTAATGATCCAATAGAGGACTTCCTACCTGTGTTACACAAACCAGGCCAAAGAGAAACATCAGGAAACAAGTGACACTGGCCAGATAATATTGTTTTGTTCGCAGAAGTCCAGGGAATGCATCCTGCAAGCTTGTTGTAACTGTTTCTGGTGAAAGATAAAATAGATTGAACTTCGATTGCATCCTACAAGTTTTTACTGAAACCATGTTTCATTGAAGGCAGGAGGGTATTGGTTGCTGCAACCAAGCATCTGTGCATCACAGAAAGAAAGTCCGTCACAATTGTATTCATTTTTTGCGACCTATAAGGGTAATTCCTGTTTGTTCCTGTTTAGTCCCTTATTTCCCTTTTCTTTTATTTTTTTGGGTTACATTTTAGATCAATGGATGATTTATGGGCCTGTATCTTTAAGACAACCTGTGCCTTTAATTCAAACAGATGGATCCAGAAGGCTGTGGTGATTTAAACTGTTGATTGCAGATGGACTGGCACCAATGAGAGAGATTGATCAGCATCATAGGAAATGGAATCATAGAATTTACAGTGCAGAAGGAGGTCTTTCGGCCCATTGAGTCTGCACCAGCCCTCTTAAAGAGCACCCCACCTAAGCCCATGCCTCCATTCTACCCCTGTAACCCCATAACCCCACCCAACCTTTTTGGGCACTAAGGCAATTTACCAAGGCCAATCCATCTATCCTGCACATCTTTGGACTGTGGGAGGACACTGGAGCACCCGGAGAAAACCCACGCAGACACGGGTAGAATGTTCAGACTCCACACAGGCAGTGATCCAAGCTGGGAATTGAACCTGGGACTCTGGCGCTGTGAAGCAACTGTGATAACCACTATGTCTGTCCAGACACAATTCCTCACTTGTGCAATGAGACTAACATCATTACTTCAAAGATGTGCATTTGTTCCTGAACCCAAGCTAATTGTGAGTATTTCACTGAAGAACGTCCCAAATTACCCGCATTCAGTTATCTCCCCAATTCCAGATGTTTGTCCCACTCTGCTTCTACTGGGCCTGGAGCCCACACATGACTTGATAACAGACTGCCGGGAAGTCTGGAAACTAAAGAATTGAATTAGAGAAATCAGGAAGGTCATCCTCATTATGGTCTTGGAGGGATGTCCTGCTGCTGATGAGAGAAACAGACAAAGGGCATTGTCGGTGATTATTCAGTTTGATTGATTTGGTTGGTGGCCAATCAATTGGCCGAAAAGGGCCAATGGTAACAGATGGTGATTGGATCTGAACCACTGGAATGTTTCAGAGCTTCAAGGGTTTAGTTTTGTTTCAATTTAACTCCTGGCAGACCTGAGGAAGGACTGCTGTCCTCTCCCCTCTGTTTTTTCCAGAAAGGTTGTATTTCTAAACTGGCAGGGAGCCTGGATAAATCTATGTCAGGAGAAACATTACATACAGGCTGTGCAAGCAGGGGAGAACCAATCAACTTTCTTTGCCAAAAGGGCTGATGTAAACCAAGCACGTCTTTCAGGACATGTGGGAGAAAACTGGAGCCCCCGGAGTAAACCCACACAGACACAGACACAGGGAGATCGTGTAGACTCTGCACACAGTGACCCAAGCCCGGAACCAAATCCGGGTTCCTGGTGCTTTGAAGCAACAGTGCGAACCACTGTACTACCGTGCTGCAAATAGGCTTCAAAGCAAGGACTTTATTTTACTAGCGTGCTAAGGAACCACAATTTCAGGCAAAGACTCTTGGGCTGGATATACCATAGTCTGACGCTGAAATCTTGTTCGGCGATCGGGCGCAGAATGAATTTTCATGCCGAAATCAGGGCCAGCGCCAATTTGATGCCAGTCCGCTATGCTTCCTCCAAACTGGCATCATTGTGACATGCACCCCGCCCTTTCAATGGCACTGGCACATCATCGGCGCCCACCTGCAATACCCTACCCCCAATGGGCTGAGTTCCCAACTGCGTGGGACATGTGTGGTCTCAGTCATGTGGGAACCAGGCGGAATCACTGTGGACTGTTTCCAGCGCCACCACACTCAGCCAGGGACCATGCCACTGGTCATGGGGGCTTCTGCAAGGGCTGGGGGGACTGGTGGAAGGTGGCCAGGGGGTGGGCAGTGGGGTCAAGGTTGGCGGGTCGGGGTCGCACACAGCCGGCGCCATGCTGTGCGGCGCAACCATTGCAGGTCGTCAGCCATGCACATGCGCGGCCCGGGACCCAGCCATTCTCCGGATGTATCCGGCGTAACCCTTGGGCGTTTTACACGGCGCCGGTGCCAGCCCTTCACCGGTACCGGAATTGGTGAGGGGTTCACACCGATTTGCCGGTTGTGAATCACCACGGGTGCCATACCGGTGTCGGCACTTAGCCATTAAAATAGAGACCCCAGCCCCTTATCTTTTGACCTTCTTCCTTATTATTTTACCTCTTTCCCTCCCCCTCTTGTTTGTCTGCCTTGTGTGTGTGTGTGCGTGTGTGTGTGTGTGGGTAGAGGGTGGAACAGTAAAAAGGGGGTAGCAGATTAGTTTGTAGTTTTTTTGTTGATTTACTGCATATTTAAGCATTATTCTTGTTATAAATAAACAGTAATAACAAGAATAATGCTTAAATATGCAGTAAATCACCTGGTGACTGTAATTATTCGGCAGCTAAGGTCAAAGACTTAGGGAATTTTTGTAAGAGTTATTGGTTAAATCATTTGTGTTTTGACTCTGGGGCACATGGGGCTGGAATTGACCACGTACTTGCCCAGGGTGGTGTCACAGACCTCAGCATATCCTGAAGTGCTTCACTGCCAATAAAGTGTAAGTTCATGATTGGATAGGTAGCAGACAATGGGTGTACCACAGATTTCCCACAAACAGCAATGAGGTGGTGACCAGTTAATTTGTGATGATGATTCAGTGATCAGTATTTATCAGGCCACAGGTAGGAACTCGCCCTTTGTGCTATGGGATGTTTTGATTCCATCCAAGCGGGAAAATGAGGCTTTGGTTTTATGTTTAATCAAGAAGATGGCTCAAGGGGTTGAGTTACCCCTCAACACAATGGTACTGCAAAACTACACAAATTACATGACTTCTTTTTATCTAAATCGAAAGAGACTGCTGAAATGAAATAATGTTGCACTTACCTATAGTTGCAAACTGGCTGTCGAGTCCCAGAGTGACCAGCATAAAGAAAAATAAAATGGACCATAAAGGTGCCACTGGCAATTGTGCGAGGGCCTCAGGGTAGGCGATGAAAGCCAAACCGAAACCTAAACAGTGGTTAGAATTTAAAATGTACAATTAAAAGGAAACTAGGAGAAACTGAGGTAATTTATTTATGTGGGATAAACAAGTCATAAAGTCATAGAGGTTTACAGCACAAAAAGGCCCTTTGACCCAGTGGGCTGCATTCTCTGATTTTGAGACAGCATAGAGCACCCGATAGGCCCCGGAGAATTGCCGGATCCATGGCGGCACTTGCGCACGGCGGCAGCCTGTCGCAGTGGCGCTGTCCAACATGGCACCAGCTGCTTGTGGACCTGACCTGCAAAATAGTGGCCCCCTTTTGGCCGGCCCACACACCCCGGACCAACAGTGCCCCCAGCCCCTGGCAAAGACCCCCTGCCCGCGGATCAGCCTTCCTCAGACTGTGGCGACACTGGACTGAGTCCGCAGCCGCCAGACCGAGTTCCTACCACACGCGACCGACGCCATCCGGAACTTGACCAGTCGGGGACGGAGCTTCGGGAGGTGGGCCTCAGGCAATGTCCTGAGGCGGTCGATACCCGCATGCTTTGGAGGGAGTGGAGCATTGCAAAAGCAGCGCCGCCCCCCGATTCGGTTGTGAACAGGGATTCTCCAGCTGATCGGCGAACGCGATTTCGGTGTCGGTGACCGGAGAATCCCGCACATTAGTTCTGTGCCGGTCAAAAACAACTACCGAACTATTCTACTCCCAAACCTCTCAAATTTTGGTTTGTGGCATTTATCATTTGAGAAGTTCCAGACTGCAAAACAAATACAAGAGTTTTAAATTCCTTGTGAAAGACTAATTGAGATGCACTCCTTTCACATTGTCAATGACACAGAAGAGAATCTCAGAGCCCCGCCATGGTGGGACTCAGAAATTCTGTGGTCCAGCCAAAAGTGCATTGGCATGCAATGTGACTGGATGGTCCCGTCAGCGGGTGAGTGGAAAATCCCACCCCTTGAGTTAGTTTTCCATTCTCCTACCTGAGGCATAAGGCAGCATGACACCCAAGGTCTCCTGCTCCTAGCCAGCCCACGTTTTGGGAGTTTCTGTTCTCAAAACATTAACATGACTTGTGGGCAAACCCACCTCTTCCTCCCAAATCCCCCTCATTGTTGGGGGTGAGCACCAGCAAGAGGAGACGGAAGTCAGCTTTATCTTGAGGCTTCTCAGACACCACTGTGGCTCTGCCTACATTGTAAGATGTCAATACTTTCACTTATTCAGATCAGAACAGTAGCCACAATGTGGTGAATTCAGCTTTTTAAAATTATTTTATGGATGTGGGTGTTGCTGACAAGGCTAGCATGTATTGCCCATCCATTGCTGCCCTTGAGAAGGGTATGAGTAATTACTTAATGGATCAGTCAGCATTGTGGCAATGCCCAGAAGGAGCTAACACCTTCATGTTTTGACTAAACCTTACATACCCACAGCACAAAGCAGTTGGCTCAGGAATGTGAGGTTGAATTGATGAACCATGTACCAACTAATTTGCAAGACCATTTATTTGTGGTGACTGAACACATCAATGCCAGTTGAATTGCATGTCATTTGGCGATCTTTCCTGGTGATACAGAGATTGCAATTCCACTTTTTCCATATTATTCCATGAAACTGCAAATATTGGCTAGGACACTCTCAAGTCTTCAATTTAGAAACATTTCAACAGGAGATGGTGAATAAAATCGGCATTTACCTGACTGCGCAACCTCTGAAACAAGCTTGTCTTGTACATGAGCCATGTATCCCAGGATGGAGAAGATGGCAAATCCAGCAAACACACTCGTAGCACAGTTAACAACACAGACAATGATAGTGTCTGTGAAACAGTTGTTGTGGAATTTGTTGTAGGATGACAGTGTTGTTAAACCTCCAAAAGACACTGCAATGGAATAAAAAATTTGCGTTGCAGCATCTTTCCAGACCTGATAAATAGAACGTAGAACTTGTCAACAATGGATGATTTCAGTTGAATGCATTCAAAAGATAAAACTATAATAGCCATGAGGAACTAGCTTTTATATTAAACAAAGCTAATGATTTACTTAATTACTTAATTGAATTCGACCCTTACTTCCATATAATAAACAATTGACAATCTACACTCATCTATCACTAACCTCTGCACTAATACAAGAACTTGATCTGCTCTCATTTACACTATCTTTCCTACAGTCTGTCTTCTAGCCTTCTCCTTAACTCTCTCATCGAAGGCTTAGCATCAATGCTTGAGAGAATTCTGCATCTAGCCCCCTCTAGTGGTCGATTCGAACATAACATTAATCCTTACAGTTCTGGACGTTTCTCATAATGTCAGTCTCCATTCTTTTATTGAAAGCAGCAAACAGTTCAGGAATACATATTTACCTGTGCAGTGACCCATGACATGGCATGTAGACTAGGGATGGGATTTTCCGACCCCACGCCGGGTCAGAGAATTGGCAAGGGGCGGGGGGGGGGGGGGGATTCCGCCGGTGACCGGAGAATCGCCGCCATTGGTGCCGGCATGGTCGGCGCGGAGCTGGTCGGGGGCTGCTCTACACGGCCCCATCCAGTGATTCTTCACGCGCGATGGGCTGAGTGCCCATCAAGATAGGCCGAGTCCCGCCGGCGGCGTTCACGCGTGGTCTTACCAGGTGGGACATCAGCGTTGATGTTGCGGGGAGTGGCCTGGTGTGGGGGGAGGGTAGGTGGGGGGGGGGTAGGGGGGATCCGACCCCGGGAGGGGGGGGTTGGGAGCCTCCACAGTGGCCTGGCCCGCGATCGGGGCTGACCGATCTGTGGGCGGGCTTATCCTGGTGAGGGCCTATGTTCCTCCATGCCGGGCCTCTGTAGCTCTCCGCCATGTTGCGTCGGGCCGGCACGGAGAAGGCAACCCGAACTCACGCCGGCCGTCGCGCGGATGCGCGGACCCGCAGAGCCCGTCCTGACGCCAGTATCGGCAGCTGGAGCAGCGTGAGTCTCTCGACTGCTGTGCTGGCCCCCTGTGCAGCGTAGGATTGTTGCTCCTTGGGACCTGTTGTCGCCGGTGTAAAACGCTCCGGCGTTTACGACAGTGTCAACACTTAGCCCCAGAATCAGAGAATCCCGCCCTAGGTTTAGTTTTCAGGCATTGAAACCAACAGAATGAATTTAGGATGGCTCCTACAACTGATGGACAGTTCAATTTGTCATGCCCTACCGAACTAGGCATCAAAATTCAAAATCCTATCAGAAGCTTTTCAACATAAGACATAAGCCCATGCTTGGAGGGTAATAGAAACCAACTTACAGTCGGATCTCATTCCAAAAGTTACTTTTTTACATGCTGCCACCATCATGTCAAAATAACTTGACATGCATACATGTTGATAAAATATATACCTGACAGTATTGATTTACTACTAGCTTTTTAAAAAAGCATAACAGTTTGACTGAGAAAACTAAATGGCATTAATTATTACCTCAGCATCAGCCAGTTTGGAGATGTCCGACTGGCTTCCAATGTAGAATTCAATTCCTTTATAGGCTCCCTCCAGGGTAACCCCCCGGATCAGGAGTATGATCAGAACCACATAAGGGAATATCGCAGTGAAATAAACCACCTGACCATGGAGAGGAGCTTGTTAGATTTTTCTGTATTGCTGGTACAACATTTACAGCATTGAATCCAATTGAATGGTACACTGATGTAATCAAAGCAGTAGACTGTAGAAGAGTAGTAACTTCACAAAAAGTATGTTTAACATTGTGCAGTTGAAATCAAACTGTAACTTAATTTAATTACATTAATATTTACTTGCAACACACATTCAAACTAAAGAAGACCATTTGATCCTTGTCAAGGGTTTAGAAGAGCAACATGTTATGATCTTTCTCCCTGATTGGACTCTTCAAGCTTCTCCCGAATTCTCACAAATTTTCTGTTACGATGAGTCTATAATGTATCCCATAACTGTTCACCCATATACATTCACCACCCTTTGTAAGGTAGTTGCAACTAAATCTCTGCTCTAAGGTTAAGGGCTTAAGGTTAATCATTTAGGGGATAGTTAGATTCTATAGATTGTTATTAGTACATGGACTGAATGGCCTCAATCACTCTGACATTGTAACAACTATGGTCAGTTTTGGAGAATTGCTGCTGCTCTTATTAGCAAGATCTTCAGATATTATCCATGCTGGTGTTCCTTGTGTGCTGTGGATTTCCAATACTCCTGAACAAAAAGCTATTAACATCACTTATGTTATCAACTATCTTACTTAAAAGATATTTTTAAATTGTATATATTTTAAAGCAAGATCCTGCATGTTATTACCAAACGGTGCATCACAATCATTTTACCTTTCCTGAAGATTTGATTCCTTTCGATAACGCTGCCCCAACAATCAGCCAGGCCAGAAACAGACAGAGGGCTAAATACCAGACTATCTCCCCAGTCTCATCCACTGAACTGCTGCGGTCCAAAGCCACTTTACTGAATAAAACAACAGGAAACATCTCCTGTAAGGACAATATTCATTAACATTCTTACTGATACATGAAACACATATAGACATAGTGGACAATGTGGACCTTGAGCGATTCTGATGCTCCGGACGTTATGTAGTTGGGGTAGAATTGATGGATTAACTGGTCTTTTACTGGCCATCAATTCAGTATGTTCTCATATAGCATGTATTAGTCAATAATCTGATAATTATTTGATTACCAAATGCTGTGACGCAAGTTAACAAAACCATAAACAAAGCAAAGGAAGTACTCATGGAATGAATTCTAAACTTGGTACATTATGCTAAAACTGGATTGACCATTAGTTCCATACTGTAGGAATCCACGGGAGACAGGAGTTCCATCACCACACCAATATTTATTTACAATAATGATATTACAGGAGCAGCTACAAACAGTGCTGCTAGCAGTCCAGTCAACTTAAGACTGGCTCACAAAGCCTACACAGGTGATTATATGGGCCCCGTCAATGAGCTATCATTGAGGGAGCTCATACTCCAATTGGCCAACCAATAAAGCCAATTGGAGTTCATTACACCCCTCCCCCACAAGGTCCGAGGAATTCCTGCCAGCTGGCATTCCTCTGAGCTTCTTCCTGGTCCTCATGTCTGGGTCTGTCACCTCTGTGTCGTCCGCCGGGTCGTTCTACGAAGTGGGCGGGGTGTACCTTATAGGTGCCCATCTTTTCCCTGACGACCCCCTTGGAAGTTGTTCTTCCTCCTCCTCAGGGAGAGGTGTCGCGGCGGCCTCGTCAAGTGTGTCCATCTCCGACTCTGATGACTGGATGACGGGGTCTGGAGAAATTGCTCGGGGCTGGGGTGTGGGTATCCTTTCCGTCTGGGCTATCCCAGCTTGAGGCGGTCCTGCTTCGCCTGCCTCCAGGTGTGGTTCCGCTGCCCTTATTTGGTCTAGGTGTTTCTTCAGCACCTTACCTCCTATTGAAACCTCATAGGATATGGGCCCTGTTTGGGACTCTACCGTGCCTTTGACCCACATTGGTCCATTCCCATAATTCTTGACCCAAACCGGTGCCCCCACCTGGAAATGTCTCTGCTGCCGACTATTATCATGCGTTGGGCCTCCTGATGTTTCTCCACTTTCCCCGTTAAATTTTGGAAAAGGAGACTCAGCCTCATTCGCAGCCGCCTTCCCATTAAGAGTTCAGCTGGCGGTATGCCCGTTGTGGAATGCGGTGTGGTCCTGTAATCAAACAGCCAGCGGGAGAGCTTTGTGTCTATTGACACTGCCGGCTGCTTCTCGAGTCCCGCTTTAAGTGTCTGGACCGCTCTCTCTGCCAGGCCGTTGGTCGCTGGATGGTAAGGGGCTGTTTTGATGTGACGGACTCCGTTTTCCTTCAGGAATTTTCCAAATTCCCCACTTGTGAATGCCGTTCCGTTGTCTGACACCAATACCTCTGGAAGTCCATGTATTGCAAACGAGGACCTGAGCTTTTCAATTGTCGATGCTGTACTTGCCGTGTTTACCCGGTGGACGTCCAACCATTTGGAGTGGGCGTCCACTATCACCAAAAACATTGAGCCCATGAAAGGGCCGGCATGGTCAATATGCAGGCGGGTCCATGGTCTGCCTGGCCATTCCCACGGGTGCAATGGCGCCGCTGGTGGCACTCCTGGCACCGACGTACCAAGGCTGCTATGTCTGTGTCCAAACCTGGCCACCAAACGTAGCTTCGAGCTAGCATCTTCATTTCAGACACCCCTGGGTGTCCGTGATGTAACTTAGTTAAGATTGCCTGACGGCCCTGAGCTGGTACGATTACCTTGGCTCCCCATAATAGGATACCGTCTTCTACGGTTACTTGGTCCCTTCTGCTCCAGTATGGGTGCATCTGGGGCTCCACTGGTCTTTCCAGTTCCCCTGTTAGCAGTAAATGCTTCATCTTGGCTAAAACTGGGTCTTTTTGCGTCCACAACCGAATATGTTGTGCGTCTACTGGTAGGGTGTCCAAAAATGTAGAGTCATTACTGTCTCCTCTACTTTTGGTATTTGCGGCGGAGTGTCCGGGAGGGGAAGTCTGCTCAAAGCATCTGCATCTGCTACTCGTGTTTCCGGTCTGTGCTGCAGAACGTATCTATATGCCGCTAGTAGCAACGCCCAGCATTGGATTCTAGCTGATGCAATCGGGGGTGTTGACTTGTCTTCTTTTAATAACCCTAATAACGGCTTATGGTCCGTCACTATGGTGAATTTCCACCCGTACAGATACTGGTGAAATTTTTTTACTGCGAATATCACCTCCAGTCCTTCCTTCTCGATTTGGGCGTACTTCCTCTCAGCCATCGCCAAGGTCCTCGAAGCATAGGCTATTGGCCGTTCTTCCCCATTCCTTCCTCTATAGGCTAAGACGGCTCCTACCCCGTATGGGGATACATCACAAGTAACTACCAACTCCTTCCTTGGGTCATAATGCTCTAGGTCATTTTCGGATGACAGCTGTTCCTTAATGTCCCTAAATGCTCGGTTTTGGCGGGTGGACCATTTCCATTCTTGCCCCTTTTTTAGTAGCTGGTGGAGGGTTTCCAGGATGGATGTCCTATTTCCAATAAATTTTCCATAATAGGTTGCCAACCCTAGAAATGATCGTAACTCCTGGACAGTGGTGGGAGCTGGGGCTTCTTTTATTGCCCTTACTCTGTCTTCTAATGGATGTAAGCCTGACTCGTCTACTTTATATCCCAGGTACGTCTCTTGTGGGGCCAGAAAAACACATTTTTCCCTTTTTAGCCGTATGCCTGCCTTTGCGAAACGCCTGAGCACTTCCTCCAGGTTCCTTAAGTGTTCCCTGTTTGTCCTACCCATGATTAAGACATCATCCAAATAAATCGCCACCTGCGGTAGTCCCTGCAGCATATTTTCCATCGTACGCTGGAATATAGCGCAGGCTGATGACAGTCCAAAAGGTAGCCTAGTATAACGAAAAAGGCCCTTCAGGGTGTTGATTGTAGCGAACTTCTGGGAGCTCTTGTCCAGTTTAAACTGCAGGTAGGTGTGGCTCATGTCTAGTTTTGTGAACAAAAGCCCACCTGCCAATTTGGCATGTAGGTCGTCTATTTTCTGGATTGGGTATTTGTCCAGCAGTGGGTATTTGTTTACTGTCTGTTTGAAATCTCCACAGAGACGTATCGAGCCGTCTGGCTTCAAAATTGGATATTCCGGCGCTGCCCATTCCGAGAATTGTACTGGTCTGATAATGCCGTCGCGCCGTAACCTTTCTATTTCGTCATCTACTTTCTTTCTTAATGCAAAAGGTACCGGCCTTGCCATACAAAATTTCGGGAGGGCTTCTGGGTCTATGTGCAAAGTTGCTTTGGCGCCTATGATTTCCCCCAAACCTTCCTGGAAGACCTCCGGGTATTTTTGGAGTACTCCACTCAACTGCCCGCTTCCACTCTGGAAAATTTTCATCCAATCTAATTTTAGGTCTTTCAGCCAGTTCCGTCCAATTAGGCTCGGTCCAGAGCCCTCTACTATCGTCAACGGTAATCTGAGCAATTGTTTCTCATATTCCACAGGTACATGAGTCGTGCCTAGAACTTCCAGGGGTTCCCCCTTGCAGGTTTTAAGTTTTGTCGATATTTTTGTTAGGGTTAGTGGCTGGAGTCCATCTTTGATTTTTCTAAATGCTGCCACTCCCATTACTGATACGGCCGCACCCGTGTCTATTTCCATTATTGTCGGTGTTGCACGTTTTACTTGAGTGTATTACGCGTTTTATTGGAGTGTATTAACACGCCTCCGTTTAAAGGCCGTGTGCTTAACACTACTACGGCTCTGTGTATGTAATTCTGCTCAGGAGTCGCCAGGTGCCGTATTTAGACACCTCACAAGTATATCAAGGTCAGGTTCAAAGTAATAAATCTGTACACCGATTAGTAAGTTCAAACGATTGATATTTATTATAACAAATATAATAAATACACATGCATACGCTAAAGAGACTAAGTTACTTCTAAACTAAACGACTAAAATACTTATCTAGACAGGAACAGGCAAGGTCAGGGAGCGAGGCCTTCGTCCCGTTCTTGGTCTGCAACTCTCAGGGTCTTAAAATCGTCAGGGTCTAGCAAAGTCTGGATCACGTAGCGATCGTTGTGGTGACACTTACAGTTCGATGGCTGGTGGCTCAACGGCTGGTGATGGAACTGGAGTCAGGATGCAATGTATCAACAAAGCGATGAAAACAGCAGAGAGCCGGAGCCAAAAACAACAGACCGAACCATGTGCGGGGTCTACTTTTATAGGTCCCCCAAAGTCCGTGCCTCTTCACGGCGGTTCTCTACCTGCTGTGTATCGATTGGGCCTTCTCCCAATCGATATTTTCCAAACCCCCCAATCTGAGGGTCGCTTCTCGATGGGTGGGGCGGTCTCTATGGTTCTTTGTGATGGATACTATGGTGCCGTTTCGTCTGGGCGTCTACTCAAAAGTATCCATTCATACCTAAATGTTTCTATTGTGTGGGCCTGGATCTGGATCACCTCATTACTATGTAAATCGTTGTTGCCATTTACACCTTTAGCTGAGATTCTGCACCTGGCCACAAACTGGTTTCTGTACGTGCAGAATGCTAATTATCCTTCTGCAAACTGCTTGCCCTTGCTAAGACTGTTTTCTCCCTGCAGCCTTAGCAGTATTCCATTTTGTAGCCCAGTGTCCATCTTAGGTGGCTACATCGGCCGCCCGTTCACCCGTGGGGTAATCCTAATGGGTTCTGCTTTCTTTGTTGTAATATTATATAATTGTTCCCCTTCGGAGGAGGATGGGGCGTCTAGGTTGTGTACTTCCCTGCGTCCCCACCTGCTATTCCTCTTTTGCCACCTCCCTCTAGGGTTTCTGTCGTTGTTACCCCATTCTGTCTGGTGCCAGAAACGGTCCTTCTTTGTTGGGGGAGCCTCAGCCGGTACTTCCCTCTGTCTCCAGTTAGTCCTGGCAGACTTGGGGGCAGTTCTGGGGTTTTCCTTTTTCCCTCTGTTCCTCAGGTTTTTCCTGAGAGCGGCTATCTGGTAGCAGGACCCGTTGTGGTAGTCCCTCTCACAGGTATCTACCTCCATTGGCGTGCCCTGTAGTTCCTGCGCCCCACTTGCTGCCTTTTCTAGGGACAGTGCGAGCTGTAACGCCTGCCTGCAGTCTAGCTCCCTTTCCGCCAACAGGCGTTTCTGTATTGTGAGGTCGTTTATACCGCACACTAACCGGTCCTGAAGCATTTCATATAGCGTTGGGCCGAACTCACATTTTTCTGCCAGCCTTCTCAGACGGGTCAAGAAATTTGTGACTGACTCCCTGTCTTCCCGCTTCGCTGTGTAGAATCTGTACCTACGCAAAATGAAGAGTGGTTTTGGGTCGTAGTGCTCTTTCACCAATTCCGTTACTTCTTGGAAAGTTTTCGTGTCCGGCGCATCGGGATAAGTCAGACTACGTATAATGGTGAAAGCGGAGGGTCCGCACGCCGACAGCAGGGTAAGCCGTCTCCTTTCGTCCGTCAGTATATCATTTGCCCGGAAGAAGTAACACATTCTCTCCACATACTGGGACTAGTTCTCAATAACCGGGTTGAATGCCTCTAACGTCCCAAAAAAAGGTATTTTTTTAAATGGCAAAGCTTACCATCCGAGTGCGGCAGCTGGTCTCCGCAAAATTCGTAGTTTACCTCGTCGCCACTGTAGTAATCCACGGGAGGCAGGAGTTCCGTCACCACACCAATATATATTTACACTAACGATATTACAGGGGCAGCTACAAACAGTGCTGCTAGCAGTCCAGTCAACTGAAGACTGGCTCACAAAGCCTACACAGGTAGTTATATGGGCCCCCTCAATGAGCTATCATTGAGGGAGTTCATAATCCAATTGGCCAACCAATAAAGCCAAGTGGAGTTCATTACACATACTTAGAGCACATCATGCAGTCTGGTCACCGTATCATAAAATTATATATAGGGCAAGATTCCGTGGCCTCCCCATGGTGTTTTTCTAGGTGACAAGTGGCAGTCGCCATAGGCCAGTGGTGGGATCTTTTAGTCACGTCACTGCCAATGGAATTTGCCATTGAATCTACCCCATGCTGCCAGGAAACCTGTGGCGGGGGTGCACAGTTGGCTATTGGACCCCAGCGGCATGAACAGCTGGAAGATGCCACCCATAGGCTCTGGAGAAAGTGCAGAGTAGATTTACATTATGAGAAATGCTTGGGCATACATATCAGGAAAGGATTGACAGGCTGGGTCTCTTTTCTGGAAGGCTGAGAGGTGATCTAGAATCATAGAATCCCTTCAGTGCAGAAGGAGGCCATTCGGCCCATTGAGTCTGCATCAACACTGTGAAAGAGCACCCAACCCAGGCCCAACCTCCCACCATAGACCCATAATCCCACCTAAGGGCAATTTAGCATAGTCAATCCACCTAACCTGCATATCTTTGGACTGTGGGAGAAAACATAACACCTGGAGAAAACCCACGTAGGCACGGGAAGAATGTACAAACTCCACACAGTCACCCGAGGTCAGAAGCGAACCTGGGTATCTGGTGCTGTGAGGCAGCAGTGCTACCCACTGTGTCCATGAGCCACCCAAAGTTGAATTCTTTAAAATTACAGAAGATTTTGATGGAGCACATACAGAGAGACTGTTTCATCTCAAGGGGAAGAACATAACCAGTGGTCATCAATATAAGACAGCCACTCAGGAATCCAATTGAGAATTGAAAAGAAACTTCACCCAAAGATTGGTGAGAACTCACTTCCTCAGGCTTGTTTTTTTTTTATCTTATATGTGGTAGTCATGGTCTTGAACTTACAGATAAGATGCAAGGTGATACTGTCCGTGAAGTTTATGTTTTATTAAAGATTGATAACTGTTTACTATTTAAGGCAGACTTTGCACAAGGCTTTATATAGAATTATCTCTCTCCACGCTGTTGTCATGTGACCCTTTGTCATTGAATATGTTAACATTAACCATTTGTACTGCATTTTCCACAAGTCTCTGATTCAATAAATACTGTTTACATTATCCAACATCCTTGCCCCACACCCTAAGGGACCGATTCTCCCAAAACATTTAAAATTAATTTGTGGCCTGTTTTTCAGGGAGTTACCAGCCGACTCTGCCGGTGAATTTCCCACCGCTATTCAGTGACGATCACTTTTTTGGGCCCTGGGGAGTTTCTCATCAGTTCATGCCGCACTTAGAGGGCTGGATTCTCCGCAGCCTCGCACCAAAATCGCGTTTGGCATGGGGACAGAGAATCAACATCCTCGCGTCCGCGTATTATGCCGCGCGGCAGAGGGGGGCATTGCCAGAGGCCCGCTCAGTGATACTCCACTTCTGACCAGCCGAGTTCCCGATGGCGTGGAACTAACATGGTGTGGCCTGTTGGAATTCTCTTGAGGCAGCTGCGGACCCAGTCCGCGGCCACCCTGGTGGAGGGCAGGGGGATCGGGCACCGGGGAGGGACCTTATAGGCGGCCGGGGCACAGATCGGGCTGGTCCGATGCAGAGGCGGCAGCTGATTGGGGGGGGCTAGTTTCTTTGTGTAGGCCCGCGGTCCGAATCCGCCATGGCGCTCGGCGCGGCCGCTGGAGGCCGCCGCCATGTGTGTGCGCAGACCCGGAACCGGAAGTGCGGGGGCCCCATCCGCAGCCAAAGCTGCGTGAAGCAATCCGGGTCCCTGCTAGCCCCCTGAAGGCAAGTGAATCGCCTGGTATTTGCTTCTGGAAACTTGGGAGTGCAACGCCTGCATTTTTATGCCGGAGTGGGGAGCATAGCACCATTTTAGGAGAATCCAGCCCAGAATTTTTTTAGCATGTGCAACCTGAACTCACAGACCGGGCTGCTAATTTGATAGGGTGCTCCGATCTCTGAGTGAGCTTATACCTTCCACTCATGGGCAATGCCACTCCCCACAGTCATGGACATAACCCCGCACCTCCCAAGTGAGGACACCCCACTGTGGGACCCCTGGGTTCCCCCTTCTTCATGCCCCCCCCAAGCCTCCTTACAGCACCCTCTCCCTTCCAGGGCCCCCACCCATCAACACTCCAACTTCCCTCTGACCTGTCCTTTACTCCCCCACCCTTCAACCCCCTCCCCCACCCTCATTGCATGGGCATGAACCCCCTTGTCTCTTGGCCTTTGGCAGTGCCACCGTGGAACTTGGGCACCCTTGCATGGCCACCCTGGCACCCAGACAATGCTCCTGCTGACTTGGCAATGGCATCCGGCCACCTTGGAAGTGCCAGGGTGTCAGTGCCAAGATGCCAGCTGAGCAGTGCCAAGGTGCCCACGTGCCAGTGGGAGGGCCAGGGGATCATCGAGCACTTACCCTGACCACCCAGGGATCTCACCTGGCCTGGGAGACCCCCGGATGCCGTATTACCTGGTCCACGTTTGTGTGGACCAGCATTGATTGGCGCCCGGCTGGAGAAGCCAGCGAATTGAAGGAGTTTGTTGGATCCTGCACTGGTAGATGATACGTAGGTTCACAACCTACTTCCTCGAGCATCATTCAGTCACATCCATTTGCGGCGGGTTTCCGAATCCGACATCGGAGAATCCCGGGAGGCATGGAGGATGTCCGGAGACTCGCAGGAGGGCTTTCTTGAAATTCTCCTGCCCTGTTGCGCTCAAACGAGAGCCCAACACGGCCAGAGATTTGCGTCCTAAATCTCTACCTTCACCCCTGATTCGAAGCGACAAACTTGGTGATGGTTTCAACAATCTCCCCAACTTTGTTTGCATCTCTCTCGGAGGCTGCACATGATTCAGGTTCTCCATATTCTTTCTTGAACTCTGTACAGTAATACGTGTATCTTCAGACCTTTTGTTCGCTGCTCAAGTTATTATCCTAATCATCAGGTTATCATCCTAATCATTCGGTAGTTGGTGTATTCAATTGATAGTCCTTGTTTCATTGATATGAGTGCGCTTCTATTTCTTCTCACTATCCCATTCTCACAAATATAAGGGGCAGGATTTACCGGCTGTTCACGCCGGCGGGAAATTCTGGCCCCACGCCAGCAAACTGATTTAAAATGGCCTCTCTTCTTGGCAGGACATATTTTGTGCTGATGAAACTTTTTCCCGCCAGAACAAGAATGGCGGCAATCGGATTCTCTTCTCCCTTTCTCTCTCTGGAATTGAGTGCGGTGGAACGTTTCCATGCTGTAAACTAAACTGAATTAGATGTTTTTCTCCAGGATATTTCTTCATTACCTCAAATAAAAACAATGTTTTGTTTTCTCTCTTCTGCCCACCACGCTTTCTATACAGCTTTCAACAGGATCAATAGATCTGCAAAAAATCCAAGACTCCCAGAAAAATGCAATCCCGAATGAATTTGTCTTTCAGGGTTCTGTGTCCACAATTTTCCACTAATCGATGTAGCTCATTTATAAAGAAATCAATGTTTTCACCGGTCTTTGGGTGCATCTATTGAATTTTGCTCATTCTATAATGGTATTTTTCTGAAGACTAAAATATGTAGCAAAGGCTGTGATAACCTCTTTGTACAATGTTATGGCTTTGTTTATGCACTGTCTGACCATAACATTGTCTGAACTACTGTCTGCTGTGTACCGTGTACAGTAAAGTACTGACCTGTTCCTGCTAGTCTTCAATGCTATCTCTGATGCTGTGCTGTACCTGGTAAACCTGCAACACCAGTTCTGCCACTTCTCAGCTTGATCTGGACCTTCCAAATGGTCGAAGACTTCCACATGGATAGGTTTTCCTCCATTTCTTCCTTTCGTCATGTTTAACCACCAACATCATTATTGTTGGTATTTGGTCATTGACATGGACGGGATTATCTGCTCCTGAGGCTCAGTATTGACGCCGTCGTAAACGCCATCACGTTTCCCAACCGCGTCAAATTGGCATCAGGATCAGCAATTCTGACCCCTACAGGAGACCAGCAAGGCACTGGAGCGACCCACTCCGCTCCAGCTGCCGATCCCAGCGTCATATGGGCGCCGCGGGTCCACGCATGAGCAGTGGGACCGACGCGATTTCCGCACATGCGCGGTGTCTCCCTTCTCCGCGCCAGCCCCAACGCAACATGGCGTAGGGCTACAGGAGCCGGCGTGTAACAAAGAAGGCCCCCTGCCTAAGAGGCCGGCACACCGATCAGTGGGCCACGATCGTGGTCCAGGCCACAACGGAGGCAACCCCCAGGGTCAGACCCACCCCCCCATATCCCCCTCACTGACCACCCCCAGATCCTTCCACACCAAGGTACCGCCGGGTGAGACCAGGTTAGAACGGCGGCAGCGGGACTCGGGTTTTTTGGTACGGCTGCTCAACCCACCCTGGGCGGAGAATCACCGGGGTAGGGGGTGGGGCCCGTAGAGCGGCCCCCGGCCAGCGCCGCATGGACCGCATCGCACGGCTGGCGGGCAATTCTCCGGTCTGCGGAGAATTGCGTCCAGGCGCAGAGCCGTGTGGCGGGATTCCCGGCTGTGTGGCGGGACCGTCCCGGCGATCTCCGGCCCAGCCACCGTGGCCTGAGAGAATCCCGCCCATGGTAGTTGCGGTCCAGAACTTACAGATAAGGCTGGAGATGAAGATGGTAGCAAATATATTTCACAAAATGTCATGACATTTATAAGGTAGTCTCTGCATAAAACTCTACATAGGACTATCTTTCTCCAAGGACTGTTAAGATGCGATCCAAAATCACCGATGGTGTAGATTATGGGTGAGATTCTTTAGCTTCTCAGCCACATGTTTCTTGGCAGCTGGAACATGGGTGGTATGGTAGCACAGTGGTTAGCACTGTTGCTTCACAGCACCAGGGTCCCAGGTTTGGTTCCTGGCTTGGGTCACTGTCTGTCTGGCGTATGCAGGTTACCCTGTGACTGGGTGGGTTTGCTCCAGGTACTCTGGTTTCTTCCCACAAGTTCTGAAAGATGTACTATTAGGTAATTTAGGCATTCAGACTCCCTGTGCACCCAAACAGGCGCTAGAATGTGGCAACTAGGGGCTTTTCACAGTAACTTCATTGCAGTGTTAATAAAGATTATTATAAAGTGACAATAAAGATTATTATTCAGGCTTCAGGTATTTGGATAATTGGAGCGCATTCTGGGGAAGGTGGGACCTGTACAAGCAGGATGGGTTGCATCTGAACCAGAGGGGCACCAATATCCTGGGGGGGAGGTTTTCTAGTAGTCTTCGGGAGGGTTTAAACTAGTTTTGCAGGGGAATGGGAACCGGATTTGTAGTCGAGCAACTAAGGAAGCCAATATTCAGGACGCCAAAGCACGTAGTGATGCAGTGGGGGAGGTAACACTGACAAAGGAGAGTTTTTGCAGGCAAGGAGATGGGTTGAAGTGTGTATACTTCAATGCAAGAAACATCAGGAATAAGGTGGGTGAACTTAAGGCATGGATCGGTACTTGGGACTACGATGTGGTGGCCATCATGGAAACTTGGATAGAAGAGGGGCAGAAATGGTTGCTGGAGGTCCCTGGTTATAGATGTTTCAACAAGATTAGGGAGGATGGTAAAAGAGGTGGGGGGTGGCATTGTTAATTAGAAATAGTATAACAACTGCAGAAAGGCAGTTCGAGGGGGATCTGCCTACTGAGGTAATATGGGTTGAAGTCAGAAAAAGGAAAGGAGCAGTCACCTTGTTGGGAGTTTTCTATAGGCCCCCCCAATAGCAGCAGAGATGTGGACGAACAGATTGGGAAACAGATTTTGGAAAGGTGCAGAAGTCACAAGGTAGTAGTCATGGGTGACTTCAACTTCCCAAACATTGAGTGGAAACTCTTTAGATCAAATAGTTTGGATGGGGTAGTGTTTGTGCACTGTGTCCAGGAAGCTTTTCTAACACAGTATGTAGATTGTTCAACCAGAGGGGAGGCCATATTGGATTTGGTACTTGGTAATGAACCAGGGCACGTGATAGATTTGTTAGTGGGGGAGCATTTTGGAGGTAGTGACCACAATTCTGTGACTTTCACTTTAGTAATGGAGAGGGTTAGGTGCGTGCAACAGGGCAAGGTTTACAATTGGGGGAAGGGTAAATACAATGCTGTCAGACAAGAATTGAAGTGCATAAGTTGGGAACATAGGCTGTCAGGGAAGGACACAAGTGAAACGTGAAACTTGTTCAAGGAACAGGTACTGCGTGTTTTTGATATGTATGTCTCTGTCAAGCAGGGAAGAGATGGGCGAGTGAGGGAACCATGGTTGACAAGAGAGGTTGAATGTCTTGTTAAGAGGAAGACGGAGACTTATATAAGGCTGAGGAAACAAGGTTCAGACAGGGCGCCGGGGGGATACAAGATAGCCATGAGGGAACTGAAGAAAGGGATTAGGAGAGCTAAGAGAGGGCATGAAAAATCTTTGGCGGGAAGGATCAAGGAAAACACCAAGGCCTTTTACACATATGTGAGAAATATGAGAATGACTAGAGCGAGGGTAGGCCGATCAAGGACAGTAGCGGGAGATTGTGTATTGAGTCTGAAGAGATAGGAGAGGTCTTGAACAAGTACTTTTCTTGAGTATTTACAAATGGGAGGGGCCATTTTGTTGGAGAGGACAGTGTGAAACAGACTGGTAAGCTCGAGGAGATACTTGTTAGAAGGAAGATGTGTTGGGCATTTTGAAAAATTTGAGGATAGACAAGTCCCCCGGGCCTGACGGCATATATCCAAGGATTCTATGGGAAGCAAGAAATGAAATTGCAGAGCCATTGGCAATGATCTTTTCGTCCTCGCTATCAACAGGGGTGGTACCAGAGGATTGGAGAGTGGCGAATGTCGTGCCCCTGTTTAAAAATGGGAATAGGGATAATCCTGGGAATTACAGGCTAGTTAATCTTACTTCGGTGGTAGGCAAAGTAATGGAAAGGGTACTTAGGGATGGGATTTCTGAGCATCTGGAAAGACACTGCTTGATTAAGGATAGTCAGCACGGATTTGTGAGGGGTAGGTCTTGCCTTACAAGTCTTATTGACTTCTTTGAGGAGGTGACCAAGCATGTGGATGAAGGTAAAGCAGTGGATGTAGTGTACATGGATTTTAGTAAGGCATTTGATAAGGTTCCCCATGGTAGGCTTATGCAGAAAGTAAGGAGGCATGGGATAGTGGGAAATTTGGCCAGTTGGATAACGAACTGGCTAACCGATAGAAGACAGAGTGGTGGTTGATGGCAAATATTCAGCCTGGAGCCCAGTTACCAGTAGCGTACCGCAGGGATCAGTTCTGGGTCCTCTGCTGTTTGTGATTTTCATTAACGACTTGGATGAGGGAGTTGAAAGATGATACGAAGATTGGTGGAGTTGTGGATAGTGAGGAGGGCTGTTGTCGGCTTCAAAGAGACATAGATAGGATGCAGAGCTGGGCTGAGAAGTGGCAGATGGAGTTTAACCCTAACAAGTGTGAGGTTGTCCATTTTGGAAGGACAAATATGAATGCGGAATACAGGGTTAACGGTAGGGTTCTTGACAATGTAGCAGAGCAGAGAGATCTTGGGGTCTATGTTCATAAATCTTTGAAAATTGCCACTCAAGTGGATAGAGCTGTGAAGAAGGCCTATGGTGTGCTAGCGTTCATTAGCAGAGGGATTGAGTTTAAGAGCCGTGAGGTGATGATGCAGCTGTACAAAACCTTGGTCAGGCCACATTTGGAGTACTGTGTACAGTTCTGGTCACCTCATTGTAGGAAGGATGTGGAAGCCTTGGAAAAGGTCCAAAGGAGATTTACCAGGATGTTGCCTGGAATGGAGAGTAGGTCTTACGAGGAAAGGTTGAGGGTGCTAGGCCTTTTCTCATTAGAACGGAGAAGGATGAGGGGCGACTTGATAGAGGTTTATAAGATGATCAGGGGAATAGATAGAGTAGACAGTCAGAGACTTTTTCCCCGGGTGGAACAAACCATTACAAGGGGACATAAATTTAAGGTAGATGGTGGAAAATATAGGGGGGATGTCAGAGGTAGGTTCTTTACCCAGAGAGTAGTGGGGGCATGGAATGAACTGCCTGTGGAAGTAGTTGAGTCGGAAACGTTAGGGACCTTCAAGCGACTATTGGATAGGTACATGGATTAGAGTAGAATAATGGAGTGTAGATTAATTTCTTCTTAAGTGCAGCACGGTAGCATTGTGGATAGCATAATTGCTTCACAGCTCCAGGGTCCCAGTTTCAATTCCGGCTTGGGTCACTGACTGTGTGGAGTCTGCACATCCTCTCCGTTTGTGCGTGGGTTTCCTCCGGGTACTCTGGTTTCCTCCCATAGTCCAAAGATATGCAGGTTGGGTGGATTGGCCAAGATAAATTGCCCTGAGTGTCCAAAACTCTATGATTAACCTAGGAGAAAAGTTTGGCACAACAGCGTGGGCCGAAGGGCCTGTTCTGTGCTGTATTTCTCTATATATCTATGAAGGAGACAATGTGCAGTTCGTGGGCAGTGGATTCCTGTTCGCACGGTGGGCGGAGGTGTGCTGCCGTGGGACCAGATAATCCCGTTGTTAACGAACGGACGGAAAATTCTGGACTATATATTTACATATTTATCTTTAGCCCTATGGTGTTTTTTTTCACGTCCTCCATGGTGTGTTTTGCGTTAGCGGAGTCGGCCACTATTGGCCGGTAAGGTCCCGCCGTTGTCAATGGGGGTTTCTCATTGTTTGCACCCGCCTGCCACTGGGGAACAAGGGGAGGAGGTTTATCAGGGGCCGACTGGAAGATCTCGCCAGCTTGAAGGGCCAGAAAATCCCAGCCTTTATCATACTACAGAGAGTGGTTGAAACACGCAGCATAAATGTATTTAAGGGGAAGCTGTACAAGCATATGAGGGAGAACAGAATAGAGGGTAAATTTACACTAGGAAAGATAAGAGGAACATAAACACCAGAATGGCTGGGCCAAACGATTTGCTCATTGCAAGCCAATCATTGCAGCCCCGCACATCACTGCAGGAATTCCTCAGGGTAGTATCCTAGGCTCAAACATCCTCAACTGATTGATCAATAACTTTCTTTCCATCAGCAAGTCAGATGTGGAGCTGTTGGCTGATGATTGCAAACTCTGTTGCCTGTGTCCTGACTCACAACCAATTCCATTCATCCATCCCTCTGGACTCTTCACCTGGGCTCGGTGTATAATTCTCTTGGAAACCCCTCCAGTGAAGCAGCTGGGAAGTTGTGCTGTGTAAACGGGCTATCTAAATATGAGTTGTTATTATTCCTCAGCTCCATTCGCGATTCCTCAGATACTTGAAACATTCCATGACCACAAGTAACAAGGCCTTGGACTACTTCCAGGGTTGGGCTGTGTGGTGATATGATTTGCATACCTGTCTGCCATTGGGGCAGAACACCGGCTTACCATTGGCCCTGGTCGGTCATGTGCCTCTCGACCGATTGGTCGAGAGGCTGAGTTAACCGCGCCTCCTTGCCGAGGTATAAATAGTCAAACGCCCGGCGTCGTCCATTTTATTGTAGACGACCGCAGGGCTAAGTTCTAGTTTATTAAAGCCTAACTTTTGTAAAGCAACTCGTCTCTCGTACAATTGATGGCACATCAGGCTGATAAATGGAATTTAGCATTCATACCACAAGTGCAAGTGAGTGATCATCTCAAACAAGAAAGAACCTTCCTTGATATTCAATTATATGACTATTATTAAATACCCCATCATCAACACCTCGGGGATCAACATTGATCAGTAACTAAACTTAGCCGTCCAAAAAATCCGTAGCTCCAAGAGTTAGTCTGGTCTGAGTGTTCTGTGACATGTAATTCACCTCCATAGATTCTCCATTACTAAGAAAGCACAGGTCTTCAATTATGTGATGGGGTGTTCTCAACTTGTCTGAATGTGTGCAGCAGTAACAACACTGAAGATGCTTGATACAACCTGGGATACATCAGTCCACTTGATCTGTTCCCAATCCACCACATTAAACAATCACTCCTTTCCCCTCTGGGACAATGAGGCTGCTGTGTCTACTATGTACAGGATGCATTGAAGCAACCTATTAAAGCTTCTTTCGCAGGACCTTCCAAAACTGTGATCCTTATCACCCAGTTATACACCACCCTAACTTTGACATAAATCACCATTCCTTCATTGCCACGGGATCAAAATTTTGCTAACTCCCTACCATCAGCAATGTGGGAGAATTCCACCACACTTACTGCAGAGGACATGAAGAAGGCCCACCACTTTCTTAAGGGCAACTTGTGATGGGAAATACATTTTGGCTTTGCCATCAACTCCCACATCCCAAGACTTAATTGGAAAGGACTCTCAGCTGAAGTTAGGACTCGCTGTTTAAGGCCAGCATGTCTGTATTTGTGTGATATGTGCAGGTTGGTATCACATATTTCTTTTCTATGAATGGAATAGTAATCCACATTATGTGAATAGTGATGATACAATCTGAGGGATAGCATTCTGTTTAGATGATGGGCAACAGTTTCAGATCAGCCTTGCAGCCTGAACAAATAGAGGTACTCTATTTTCACCTCATGACCGGTATTTTTAACTGGGTGCAAGGGATCGAGCAGGCAACAACAGCACAAAGTACATGGGAGTTTAAGGCAGACTCACACAGAGCAGACCCCGTGTGAAAAAAAATGTCAACCCATGTGGCCTTTCACTTTTATACTCAGCGTATGTTGCTGCTTTTGAAGGGATTTCTTGAGGCTTGAAAGGTAAACTTAAACACCGACATTCCCAGTAACGATGCCAGAAACGCAGATCGAAAATTTAGATTCATCGCGACTTTCCCCTAACTCCGCACAAATAATTTGTTCTTAAATGGAGGGGTTAGAAGTGAACAGAGTATAAAACAGAAGGATGAATTCAGAAAATTGACAGCTATAGAGAGACACAATCTTGCCCATTTGCTCTCCTACCACATGAGGCGTCTTTATTTGGTTTTTGACAAACATTTTGCTTCTGTTGCCCTATGTTAATTGAACAGGAACACTGTTTTTCTTGGGATGACTGACAAGTCAGGCTCAATTTTCGGGTGTCTTTCGGGGAGGGGCTCGGAATTAGAAAGGCTGACAAAGCGGTGTGGGAAGGCATCGGTTGTGGAGGAAGAGGGGTGGAGTGGGCGAGTTGGGTTAATACCTTCCTGCTGCCCTGCCATTCTGCCAGCAGTGGGAAAAATGGCAGAGAGCCCACCTCCCCTAAGCCCAACTGAACTACCTATGTGACCAATTACTGGCCTCCTACTACTACCACTTGCAGCAGGGTCCTCCTCCTGACTCCAACTACCTAGTTGTGAGGGCACACATCCATTACAGTGCCCTCTTTTTCCAGGTGTAGCCAGAGCAGTGCCACTACTGCCAGTGGCACTGCTAAGGCTGCTGAGCTGCTGATTGATTGATTGAACATAGAAAATGAACATCGAACATACAATGCAGAAGAAGGCCATTCGGCCCATCGAGTCTGCACCAACCTACTTAATCCCTCACTTCGTCCCTAAACCCTCCTAAACCTTTTTTGGACACTAAGGGCAATTTATCATGCCCAATCCACCTAACCTGCATATCTTTGCACTATGGGAGGAACCGGAGCACCCGGAGGAAACCACACAGACACGGGGAGAACGTGCAGACTCCGCACAGACAGTGACCCAGTGGGGAATCGATCTGGGACCCTGGAGCTGTGAAGCAACCGTGCAAACCACAATGCTACCGTGCTGCCCTTAAACCTCTTGGGCACTTAATTGTCAGCCACTGATAAAATACGGTCCCGAGGGCACACTCCATACCCGTGTCAATGGCGGGACCGCCAAAAATCCATGTCTGGCTTTCTGAAGTGACAACAGGACTTCTCTGGTATGTGTCAACTTTTGCCATAGAATCCATACAGTGCAGAGGAGGCCATTTGGCCCATCGAGTCTTCACTGATCCACTGAAGGAGCATCCCACTCAGGCCCACACCTCGCCCAATCCCCATAACCCCACATACCCTTTTGGACACTAAGGGCCAATTTAGCATGGCCAATCAACCTAACCTACACATCTTTGGACTGTGGGAGAAAACCAGAGAACCCAGAGAAACCACACACTGACACTGGGAAAAAGTGCAAACTCTACACAGACAATCGCCGAAGACCAGAATTGAACCCGGGTCCCTGGTACTGTGAGGCATCAGTGCTAACCACTGTGCTACCGTGCTGCCCATGTGCTCTTCACTCAATGTCACAGAAGTCATAGCAATCTCTGCACAAAAGAAAGGACCAATTTAAGTTGTTATAAATAAAACAAATTTCTGATTGAAAACGTTTCTGAATGAATTTTTAATGATTTAGTATAAAAGTATACTATAGAACCACCTGGTGACCAAATCGTGTAATTACAGGTCACAAGTTTATGTCATGAGATCCATCATCAGTTTTTAATGGAAAATCTAACTTGCGTACCTCAAACCTAGATTACAACATAACACACTTTAGTAATATATTTAAAGTAAACCTGTTAACTAATGAAAGGGCTGCTGTTGTGATGTTATTTTGTAACAGGTGGATGATGCTACCTCTTTCTAAATTAAACAGCTCTTCACTCATTAAACAGGACATTCCCCCAACAAACCTTCCCAAGTGGAAGCTACTGGTACAGCTGTGCAGGTTCTAGGTGCAGATATCTGTTGTCATTTACTTACTCCCAGTATTGCTCACTTGGGCCCTGGTGAGGAACGTAGATTTCTGATCCATTCGGACAAGTTGCATTGTTTACATGCAGCCATGTTGTATTCACAATTTCAGAATATCCATCATCCAGAGTGAGATTGCAGAGTGGATCTAGAAAATGAGGAATGTGCTTTAGAATTACATTTCATTGGTGGTGTTCTCATCATGCCCCTCAGAGGCTGACTTGCAAAGCAGCAACTCATCCTCAACCTCCCGTTTCCTCTCACCAAAGTCCTTGAAAATGTTTGCTCCAAAATCCATGCCTATCATTCTTGGAGCTCCAACTTTGAATCCCCCCACCCTGCAACCCCATCCAGTCCCAGTACTGAAAGAACTCTTATCGGAGTCCTATGTGACTGTGACAAAGATGAACTTTCCCATGTGTAACCTTTAACGGTTTGACCACACACCATCCTCCTCCAATGCCTCTCCACTGTCATCCAGCTGGATAGAACTACTCTCACATGTTTCCATTCGTATCTATCGAGTCAGTTCCACAGAAACACTTGAAAGGTTTGCGCTACTTGCTCCTGCCCATGACCTCTGGTGTCCCTCTATCATTGAGCCTCCTCCTATTTCTTATTGGCATGCTATTTCACATGTACGCTGATAACATCCAGCTCTACCTCACCATCGCCACTCTCAATTCCTCAATATCAGACTGTTTGCCAGGCATCCAGTACTGGACGAGCAGAAATCTCCAATTATATATCGAGGAGATTGAACCCATTGTTTTCAATCCCCACTTCAAACTCTGTTCCCTAGCCACTAACTTCATCACTCTCCCAGTCAACAGTATTATTGAGTCTGTCTATCTGCAACCATAGTGTCACATTTGACTCAGCGATGAACTTGTGGCATTACTAAGACCAATATTTCCACCTCCATAACATTGCACTACTTCGGCCCTGCCTCAGCTCTTTTGCTGCTGAATCAATTTATTCCTTTGTTATCTCTCGACCTGACAATTCCAATGCACTCTCACATTCTACCCTCTCTAAATGTATGGTATGCAAAACTCTGCTGCCTATGTCTTAACTTGCTTTGTACCACTCAGTCCTTTATAGATCCTATCACCCTGTGCTTGCTGACTTACATCAGCTCCTGGTCAAGCAATACCCTAATTTAAAATTCTTATCCTTGCTTTCAAATCCTGCCAGAGCATCGTCCCTCCTTATCTTTCTAATCTCCTCCAGCTCCAGAACCCTCTGCTAATTGCTGCACTATTCGTGGCTTTGCCTCCAGTTGCTTTGACAAGCTGTGTAATTCCCTCCCTCCACCTCTCCACCTCTCTACCATGCTTTCTGCATTGAAGGTGTTCCATAAATTCTGCCTCATTGACTTGGCTTTTGGATCATTTGACCTAATATCTCCTTATTTGTCTCAGTGTTATATTTCATTTGTTCAAGATTGAGATGGACAGATTTTTAATCAGTAAGGGAATCAATAGTTATGGGGATACATGAGAAAGTGGAGTTGGGGATTATATCAGATCAGCCATGACTTCATTGAATGGTAAAGCAGACTTGATGGACCAAGTGGTCTACATCTGCTCCTATGTCTTATGGTCTTATGGATTTTTAATGCTCCTCTGAAAAACATTAAGATATTTAATTATATCAAAGGCACAATATAAATGCATGTGATTGTTGTTGTTTTCCAATACCGGGCTGTAAATCAGTGAATTTATCTGCAACATAAGTTAACATCTGCTTTCACTCAGCAGGAAAAAACAGTAAAACTGAGAAATAAGAATATCGGTATGACTGTTTTTCCCCTTCCGGAGCCTCAAGAAGAGAAACTCCTCAGCTTGTTTATTATAACATGAATGTTGGCTGAGTGTAAAATGCAAAATTTGCTTTGTTACACTCCCCTTTCCTTTGTTACAAATGTTGATTGCTTTCAGTAAACAACAGATTTGAGTAAATGTTAACTTTATGGGGTGGGATTCTCCGAGGCCACGCCGGGTTGGAGAATCGCCAGGGACGCGGGAAATTCCCGTTACGCCACTCCATCGCTGTGGTGTCAGTCAGGAGCCTCTGCAAGAGGCCCCTGCGGCGATTCTACTCAGGTAACCGGCCAAACTCCCGCCGCCTTCCGCCGAGTCCCGCCGGAGTGGTTCCAACCTGGTGCCACCTGGTTGAAGCTCGGACCCATGGCCGCAGTGGCCATCCTGGTGGGGGTGGGGGTGGGGGGGGGGGGGGGGGGGGGGGGGATCTGACTCCGAGGTGGCCTCCACGGCCATTATCGGGGGCTTCCGATCGGTGGGCGCCCTCGATCTGGAGGGAGCCTACCTCCTTCCGTGCGGGGCTGCTGAAGGTCTCCGATATGTTGCTCCACACTGGCGCAGAGACGGCAACCACGGGCATGCGCCAGCACGAAGACGGCAACCAAGCGCATGTGCCGGGGCGGAGACAGCCGTCGCGTGCATGCACAGACCTGTGGTGACAGTGCAGGGCCATCTTTCAGCGCCAGAGCAGCACGCAGCACTCCGGCACCGTGCTGGGCACCTGGAGACCACTGAATTGCTGGGTCAGGAGACCTGTTGATGCCGGCATACACCACTCCGGTGTTTGGGTGGCGTCAACACTTAGTCAGGATTTCGGGGAATCCCTGCCATAGTTCTCAAAGTTCTCCACCTCTCGGGCTTTCCTCACCACATGTTTGGCTCTGTTGTGGACTAACTAACAGAGGTTGAACAACCAATGCTCCCATCGTTGTAACATGCATCAAACTGTATATGATTAAGTAATCAAGGGTACAAGATAGAGATAGGACTTGGGTGGTACGGTGGCACAGTGGTTAGCACTGCTGCCTCACAGCTCCAGGGTCCCAGGTTCAATTCCGGTCTCGGGTGTCGGAAGCAGAGGGTGGTCTATCCAAGGGTCGGTGCAAACCCAATGGGCTGAATGGCCTCCTTCTGCACTATAAATGCCATGATTCTAAGTGCCTACCAAGGCTATATAATGTAAATTATCATGTTTCTTTCTGGCTTGTACTCCGACACTGCACATATTATTAGTAAGAGCATTTTGAGCTAAATTGCTGGAATGCAGGGAGCTGCTATTTCAGCTTCCAATACTTTAATGCTGCACATATCTCACAGCTGAGTTAATTTGAAATCAACTGTTAAGCAATCTGTGCTGGATGATCTATTAGGTGTGTAGCATCTTGTACCACCCACACTCTCGCACGCTGTACGAGGAATGTGGAATTGCAGTCTAATGAGCTAAAACTGAACCGCACAGCCAGGAGATGGATGTGCTGAGTGACAACGTTGCTATGTGAGAAAATGACTAAGAAGGTTACTGTATGGGGGCACCAGACCATTGCATTTTTTGTTGGCCGATGTAGCAAACAATTTGTGAGTTATTAAATGTCCACACTGTTGTAATTAAATAAATGGTTTATTGTGGCCAGCCCTAATTCCCACTTATTACCCAATCCCCCTCCATTGGCTTCGTTACATAATCTTTACTTTCTCTTCTGTGAAAATTTTTCTTTTCAAAAACCTAACATTCTAGAACTTCAAGTTGACTCTGGAAGGTTCGGTAGAAACTGAGAGTGCGTTCTAATGGCCGCATCGCGCCAGGCACGAATCCAAGCGAGCCGGTTAGAAAGTGGGAGAGGCCAAAATCGGGAACAGCACTGGGTGCCGATCGGTTTCCGATCTAACTGGTTCTCGACATCCAGAACCTGCCACAATGTGGCAAGAGACCAATACTCATCAATTATAACCAATATCCATCCCATTAACGGGGAAGGATGCCTTATCCAATGACATCCTGCGGTCTAACCAGCTCCCCAGCGAATGGTCACACAGGTGCCCTTTAGCACATCTATTTAAAAACATGAAGCGACTGCAATGGCTGCTGTAGGGATGGAGGAGGTGAGTCCTCTTGGAAATTGGGCAATCAGGGCACCGGGGCTGCTGCTGCCAGTGCTCGGGGTAGGTAGGGAAGTCCCCAGGCAGAGGATGGGAGGGGTGGGGGGGGGGGGGGGGGGGGAGGCCAACATCACCAGGGGTCCCTCCTGGGCTGGGGGGGCAAGGGCTTAGCACCCTCAGGTCAGACATGCCACATCCCGGATCGCGTAGACTCATAACAGAGGCACGTTAAGCTGCCACCAGCACAGGACAGATCCCCGTCCATGGTAATATGGTGCAGGTCACTAGCCCCACTGACCATAGCGGCCTCTGGCCACACAGCTGAAGGCTATCACTAATACAGAATTGGTAATGTTACTAATGTGAGCACTTCACAGATGCCAAGTGGATTCCCGTGAGTAGACGTGCCAGATCGCAGGTAAGTGTTACTGCCTGGCATCCCAATCAGACCATGAGGCCTGAACACTTTGCCTGAAAACTGGAGGCATCAACATCGCAGAGGCAGCAGCCAACAATAAAACACCCAAGAGCTGGTCTGTGTGGTGGCATGGCTGCATACCGTCTGGGGTCTGCTCTGCAGGATCGGTTTAAGTGCTGCTTCCCCTCATTAGAGGAGAGGTGCTGGGTGTAGTCCAGGTGAATCAGCTGGCGGGACAGTCATTTCTGACATTAAGCCCGTGGGTCACCATTGCCGGCCCAATCCGTGTTAGATACCAGTGGGGGTCTTGCAGGGTCGAATATTGGGAAGCACCCAACAATTCCCGCTCATTAACACACTTAGAAATCTTTCCGTTAGATTGCATCCAGAAATTTTACAGCGCAGAAGCAGGCCATTCAGCCCATCCTATCAATACCAGTTGAAAAGGGAGCAATATAATCTAATTCCATTTTCTAATTCTTGCTTTGTAGTTTTGAATAAGTTCCCAACTTTGCTACTTGATGACCAGAATTTTATATCCCTCTGGATGTTGAATGGCAGGTGGTGTGGGGCATAAAATTAGGTGGCATGGTGGGGTGGGGTGGGGGGCAGTTAGTTAATGAGTCCATTGGTGGCCAGTCTCCACTGGAATTTTGCAGGATAACGGCAGGTGTTGGGGAGGTTTGCGGATGACTGCACAATGTTCAGCACCATTCGTGACTCTTTAGATAATGAAGCATTCCACGTCGGAATTCAGCAAGACCTGGACAATTTTCAGGCTTGGGCTGACAAGTGGCAAGTTACATTCATGCCACACCAGTGCCAGGCAATGATTATCTCCTGCCAGAGAGGATATCACCATCGCCCCTTGACATTCAATGGCATTACCACCGCTGAATCTCCCACAATCAACATCCTGGGGGTTAGCATTGATTAGAAACTGAACTGGACTAGCCACATTAATACTGCGGTGACCAGAGCAGATCAAAGGCTAGGAAGCCTACAACAGGTTTGCGTGGGTTTTTCCCCCACTGTGCAGGGTAGGTGAATTGGCCACGCTAAATTGCCCCTTAGTTGGAAAAATTTAATTGGGTATTCTAAATTTATACAAAAAAGGAATCCTACGGCGAATAACTCACCTCCTGACCCCCCCAAAATCTGTTCATCATCTACAAGGCACAAATCAGGAGTGTAATGGAATACTTGTCTGGGTGAGTGCAGCTCCAACAACACTGAAGAAGCTTGACACCATCCAGGACAAAGCAGCCCGCTTGATTCCTCCCCCTTCTGCAAACAGTGGCATCCATGTGTACCATCTATAGGATGCACTGCAGTAACTCACCAAGGTTCCTTAGACAACACCTTCCAAAGCCATAACCACAATTATCTGGAAGGACAAGAGCAGCAGATGCCTGGGAAGCCCACCACCTGGATGTTCCCCTCCAAATCACTCACCACCCTGACTTGGAAATGTATCGCCGCTCCTTCACTGTCGCTGGGGCAACATCTGGAACTCTCTCCCGAACAGCATAATGAATGTACCTACACCTCAAGGATTGCAGCGGTTCAAGAAGGCAACTCACCACCAGCTTATGAAGGGCAATTGGGGATTGGCAATAATTGCTGGCCTAACCAGCAATGGCCACATCCTGTAAATAGATAAAAAAATATATCCTTGGGCCAATTGATGCCCATAAATGATAGAATTTACAGTGCAGAAGGAGGCCATTCGGCCCATCAAGTCTGCACTGGCTCCCCGAAAGAGCACCCCACCCAAGCCCACACCTCCACCTTATCCCCACAACCCAGTCTACCCACCCAACACTAAGGGTAATTTTGGACACGAAGAGCAATTTAGCATGGCCAATCCACCTAACTTGCACATCTTTGGACTGTGGGAGGAAACCGGAGCACCCGGAGGAAACCCACGCACACACGGGGAGGACGTGCAGACTCCACACAGACAGTGACCCAAGCCGGGAATCGAACCTGGGACCCTGGAGCTGTGAAGCAATTGTGCTAACCACCATGCTACCCTGCTGCCCAAACAACCAATTAATGGCGAGGTCACCTCCAGATGCTCTTCCCAAGGCCTGTCTGATTGCCCAGGCAAGGCCACCCTGGTTCACCTTGGTTTCACACTTTGATTGTTGATCCAGAAAGGCAACTGATGCGATCCAACAATAACCACGACTCCCAGTGGCCGTGGGGTCATCTTCCCAGATGGGGACGGAAGCCTTGATGTGAGCCAATTAACATGACCAACTTAAATGTGATTGTGGCTTCCCAGTCCTGTGGAGGTGATCTTGACTCTGATTTTTAATGCAGGGTTGGGGGGACACGCTCACTACAAAATCGAGCCTGACCCTCTATTTATAAATCACAAGATCCCATTTATTTTTTTGAAAGAGCTATATCAAATTTTGCTGCCACCTTGTGTAGGTGAATCCTAGAGCTCCCTTCAAAATTTTGGTGATGGTGTGTTTCAGTTCACTCAGGGAGTTCATGTTGCTACGGCAACATGCACACTGTATTGTCGGGCTTTGGATAGTGATAGTAAAGGCTCCATCATTTCATGGATGACCAGGGATCTCTCCCACTCTTATCTCCTGCCGTTGGAATATGTCAAAAGAATTTGCAAGTTCATACTCAACCTGTTTGACCACATTAAGAATAGACTTTCCTTGGCAGTCAAATCATGGATTGTACCTTGAACCCAGAGCTTCTGATTCACAGCCATAGTTCATTAAAGTTGCCCACAAGACTTCCCTTCAAAATTGTATCAAGTAGTTTTACATTGACTTTCCTTGTGCTTCCCTCCAAAAATGGAGGCATTGGTGTGGTGGTATTTTCACTGGACTAGTAATCCAAAGACCCAGGGTAATGCTGTGAAGACTAGGATTTGAATCCCACCAGGACAGATATTGAAGTTTGAATTGAATAAAAATCTAGAATTAAAGGTCTAATGATGACCATTGTCAAAGAAAACCCTTTAGGGGAGCAAATCTGCCCTCCTTACCTGGTCTGGGCTGCATGTGAGTCCAGACCCACAGCAATGTGATTGACTCTGAAATGGCTGTCAAAGGCAATTAGGGATGGGCAATAAACATTTGGCCCAGCTCGTGAATTTTTAAAAATGCACCACATGCATTCTCTTGAAGTTTATTACCATACAATATTTATATTCAAAAGAGGAGTGGCCTTCATTCTGCTCCCTGGGGAACATCACTGTCTATTTCCCTCCAATCTGATAAAGATGCTCCTTATCTCATAGCCAGAATATAAAAGTTAGCAAAACAAAAGGCACGCTACCTTTCGGAGTCCTGCTGCATGTTTCATCTGCGCCCCACCAACTGAAGCAGTCTGCCCACGGCAGGGGGGATTGGAAGGAGGCGAACAAGTAGTACAGGCTGTAGGCAATGATGCAGTTGTAGTAAATGGCCACAAGTGTTGATACAAGGACCATGGTGATCCCCACACCTTTAAATGGATTGAGAGAGAGAAAAACTTGGGTTAGAATATCCGAACCAATGCCACAGGGGTTAATTCCCATCCCTGACTTTTCTTAAATCAGAGCTTCCCAAACTTTGACCAGTTTACGAGCACGGTTAATGCTAGAAAGCTGATCAAACAGGAGGCAGACTCTCCTGTTGCAGCAGGGATGGGGGTTTGGAGTTTCCTGATCACATGTTCAGAAGGTTGGCTCAAATGAAGACAACCCATTAGCTGTCATTGTTCTAACCGCTACCATCTTACCAAAATCCTGCTTCTCCTGGCGACACAATAAAAAAGCTCAAAATATCTCCCGCACCACCTTTTGCTCAAGTTGTCTACTTTGATTGATGATTATGCTACCCGACACCTGAAGGGTATGTGGCCAGTGCTCTGCCCATTTCTTAGATTTTGCAGTTACGTCCGATATTTAGATTTGCACATTTAACCAGCCTAACGCCCAACTGGCTGCTGCTTCAGGTCAGTTGTGACCAGCAAAAGGACTTGTGGCACCCTTTAACTTTCAATTGCTGTCTACCCTCTTTGCAGGTTCAAAATGGGTGGCTGAGGCTTGATTTTCTCCTTCATATAATTGATTTATTGCTTTTTGGAGCAATGCAATTATGAAACCAATGTCAGCATTAATAATGTAAAGACTGACTTGGGGTTCTCCCATTATTGGGTCAAATATCTGGTCACATTTGAACTGAGAGAGGAAAAGTTTTCCCTGCGTATCTGTCTCTTCACTGCCTGTACCTGTATTTGTAAAATGTACAATAGATCAGATTGCAAATATAGTATAAAGGGTTAACAGCTGGGGTATACGGATGTGTGACATAGAGGATGATGTATCACTGATATCAGTCAGTCATCTGTTAGACTCTATAGAGTGGATTCTTCCACTGCGCACGCCACAAGGGCGCCACGGGCAGGACAGGTACCATGTAAAGGTCCATTGATGTTGAGTGGGAATTTCCAGTGACTGGACAGGCGCAGCTGGAGAATCCCGCCCTCTGTCGTCCTTTAATCTGATGGAGCTGGACTTCAACACTGGGCTTTGGGGACCAGCTGCACTACCTGGATTTCACAAAACCCGAGTCGGAAGGCCAGGAGAGAGAGACTCGGATGAAAATTGAAGCAAGTAATTTGGCAAGGAGTGGCAATCCAATGCTGATTGCCACTCCAAAGAAGTTACAGCCGTTAGTTTCACATTGTTAACATGTAGGACAGTTTACATTGGGGAGGTGTAGTGTAAATAGTTAATATATGGGATAGGTATGACATAGATAATGATAAACCACTGACATCAGTCAGTTACGTGTTAAATCCAAGAGCAGGAAAATTAAATAATGCCCAAGGAAATACAATTCAAAGTTCCAAATCAAACCAAAGCAAAACAGAAAGGTTGGAAAGATGCCTAGGAGAAAAGTGCCTACTCTGCAACCTATTTAGATGTAATACTAATAAACAAGTGTTAAGCAGATACCAGGATCTGCCTGCAGTCTGTCTAAGAACTAAGTCACATGCCTTGAGTCCAAGAGAGAAGGACGTATCTCAGAACAGTAAATGGCAGATCAGAAAGTCTAGCTGCACCCTCTGCCTGATAAGGAAAATATAATCAGCACATGAATGACCCAGGACTTGCTGGAGTGGGGCATCTCCAGACAGACATTGTTTGCCTTCAGCTTTAAAGCTTTTTTGCTATATAGCAACGGAAGTATATGTTGATGACGTGATGAGGGCGACAGGACATTTGCGACCCAACAATATTCCTCTTTACTCAATGAGATTCAAGGACTGAGAATAAAACAAATTGATGGAAATTAGGGTGAACTGAAGCCAAATTACATAAAGAAAGAGAAATAAAGTGAGGGAATAAAAGACTGGATGGCGGGAGAAAGAAAACAAAGAAAGAAAGGAAAAGGAAGAAGAGGCAAAAATGTTAAATTTAAATATAAAGACCTGGAACAAATTAATAGCTGCAGGAATGAGGCTCCACAACATCAAGTGTTAACTATCTGGGTTGGAGGGATTCTCCGATCTTGCTCGTGACTGGGATTCCCCAATCCCACTGAAACAGGATGGATTTTTGGTTGGAATGTCAAATTCTCCATTCTCACTTGCAGTGGGATGGCGGAGGGCGAGATCAGAGAATTACACAAGTTAAGTTGGCATTGCAGGACATAAATATCCTCTTTCAGGTGGTAATTAACTTTCATAGAAGGGCATCACGGTGGCGCAGTGGTCAGCACTTCTGCCTCACGGCACCGAGGTCTCCCCACCCTGGTTCACTCTCCATGTGGAGTTTGCACATTCTCCCGTGTTTGCGTGGGTTTCACCCTTACAACCCAAAGATGTGCAGGGTAGGTGGATTGGCTATGCTAAATTGCCCCTTAACTTGAAAAAATGAATTGGGTACCCAAAATTATATTTTAAAAAAGAAAAAAATCTTTCAAAGAATCCCGACAGTGCAGAAGGAGACCATTCGGCCCATTGAGTCTGCACCAACCCTCCAAAAAAGCACCCTACCTAGGTCCAATCCCCCACCTATCCCCATAACCCCACCTAAACTTTGGACACCTAGGAGCAATTTAGCGTGGCCAATCCACCTAACCTGCATATCTATGGACTGGGAAGAAACCGGAGCATCCAGAGGAAACTCATGCAAACACGAGGAGACCGTGCAAACTCCACACAGTCACCCGAGGTTGGAATTAAATTCAGATCCCTGGCGCTGTGAGGCAGCAGTGCCATGATGCCGCCCTTTTCAGGGGCCATCTTTCAGTGGCCATTTTAATGGATACTTAATTTGCAAATGCAGGAATTTCTCAAAAATTACAGTATGGCTGTGAGAGCAAGCCATTGGCTCCTGCAATTTAAGGCGATTTGTAGCACAGAGGGTTTATTTTCCTCACTGAAAACTGCTGAATGATTTCCACGTAAATAACTCTGCTGCGCATTAAACCTTTTGCCAGCAAGCTCTGGGTCAATTTGCCTTTAGCACTATGACTCATTTAAACTGTTACCGAGTTTGTGTTGCTGAGTAAACATTAACCTTGCAGGATAGGCACAGCTTTCCACACTGCAACAGGGCCACGGCTGGCAAACTGCCCGAAAGAGCATTCGAGGAAAAACAGAGGCATCCCTGCAAATATCAACATGACGATGTAGGGAATGAGAAATGCACCTGGAAGATACAACAAAAGGAAATTGAATGAGAATGTTTCCATTTTGGACTGACCAGATTTGTGCGTGTAAACTCGGTGTGAAAGCTCAGAAATTCATCTTAACACTGTTTGTCTTTGTTATTTGATCCCATAGGAGAATATTACTTGCTCTGCTTCTTTTCCCTCCCCTCCACCACCCCTGCCACAATATAAACGTAGTCACGTTTCTTGATTCGGAACAGGGTCTAATCCTATTGTATTCGTCTCACTGGCAGGTCTGAAATACATAAAGCACAATCATTGTCGTCAAGTGACTTTAAAAGAATTCTCCAGAAGGAAAAAAATAAATAAAAATTAGAAAGGGCTTGTACTGGTCTTATACATGTCAAAATGAAACCTCTCTGAACTAGTACCAATGTTTTTCAAGTTCTACTGTTTTCAAATTCTTTGTAACTATATAATTTATTCGAAGCTGAATGGAGTGACAGCTTTCCAGCAGGAGTTTTTCAAGTGCGACAGAACTTTTTGGCCCTTCCTGCCAGTGGGATTTTCCAGATCTGCTGAAATCAATGGCCTTTAGAAAGACACACCATATTTTACAGCCCATCCCTCCCGCCGCGATAGGCTGTAAATTTCTGTCCATAGATTGAACACTGGGCGCAGCAGAGAAGGTCATTCCCGCGGCTTTATCTCACTTCAAAAAGGCACCAACCAACGCAAATTAAAAAGAAAACAATTCCAAGCGTAGAACATCCTGAACGACAAAAGACAATTTAAAACGATAGCAACACAGGCTCCCAAACATTAACTGAAAATTAAAAACATTGCTAGATCTGGACTTACCTGAAAGGAAGATTGATATCTACAGGTACTGATAGCTGAGTTTAAGTTGCACTCACCTTGGCAAAGCCTCTATTATTTGTAATTACTTGGAATTGTTCCAGTTGGGATTTGATCCAATGACCACAGGGGACAAAGCAGCAGAAAGAAACTTTCAGTTACACTTATAATAAAATGAGCTGGCGGATAATCAGATTTTCTGCTGTATAATTTAAATGTTATTTTCCAATGTCATTATGCTGACTCAGAATCACCAACTAAAAGATCCCATCACGGCCCAAAGTTTTCTGCAACTTTTAACATTTCCTTTTTTTAAAATAAATATAGAGTACCCAAATACTTTTTTCCAATTAAGGGGCAATTTAGCATTGCCAATCCACTTATCCTGCACATCTTTGGGTTGTGGGAATGAAACACACACAGACACGGGAGAATGTTTAAACTCCACAAAGACAGTGACCCAGGGCCGGGATCAAACCCGGGTCCTCAGCACCATAGGCAGCAGTGCTGACCACCATGCCGCCCCCTTTTAATTTTACTTAAAGATGGGCTGGATTCTCTGGACCCCAGCCGTGAGTTTCTCAGCTACATGCCGTTCGCTGTTGGCTGCATTCTCTATTCCCGCTGCTTGTCAATGGGATTTCCCATTGAAGCCACCCCACGGCGCTGGGAAACCTGCGGATGTGCTTCCGTTGGGAACAGAGAATCCCAACAGAGAATTCTCTGGCCCATGTCTTTAAGAAATGGAACAAGAGAAAGCAACTGAGGACCATTATAGCACTGCTCCAAGAATTGTCATGTGCTGACTATGTGCTCCCTATTATCTCTCCTCTGTCACCCCCCCCCCCCCCCCCCACTGACTCCACACTAAAATGTCTGCAAGTGACCCAGAACTTAGATAAAAACAGAAAATGCAGGACTCATTTTTGTAGAAGGATCATTTGGATCAGAAACATTAATCTTGTTTCTCTCCAAAGATGCTGCCAGAACTGCTGACATTATCCAGCATTTCCTGTTTTTATTTCGATCACCAGCATCAGCAGTGTGGTAGTGAACCCCTTTAAGGGGGCATTTTCCCGGAGGGTCTTGTGACCTGATCTGCCAATTGCACCTAGTGCATGACCCCCGGGGGTCTGTATATAGTTATTAACTTTAATAAGCGGCTATCATAGAATCATAGAATCCCTATAGTTTAGAAGGAAGCCATTTGACCCATCAAGTATGCAACGGCCCTCAGAAAGAGCATCCCACCTAAGCCTACTCCCCCTAAACCTGTAACTCCACCTAGCCATGGAACACCAATGGACAATTTTGCCATGGCCAATCCAGTTAACCTGCACATCTTTAGATTGTGGGAGGAAACTGGAGCATCCAGAGGAAACCCACGCAGATATGGGGAGAAAGAACAAATTCCACATGGACAGTGAACCAGGACCGGGATCGAACCCCGGTCCTCAGCGCAGTGCGGCCGCAGTGTTAACCACTGCGCCATCATACTGCCCCTATTTTTTTTAAGAAATCAAGGTGGGGTGGGGGGGGTTCAAAATCAACATGTAATTAATGGTCTGTGGGGCTCCCATCTATGATTTGAATCAAAGTCTGACTTCTCCAGATGCCCCTGACTCCAAAACTTTCAAGGAGTTTGTAGAATTAGTCAAGGACCACTTTCACACAAAGCCAGTGATAATAATGCAATGATACAAACTCAATGCAATGACAAGCGCCCCAGCGAAGCTGTTTGGGGCATTTGTGGCTTACCTAAAACGAATGACTCAACAATGCGAGTTTGAATATTCACTCAATTACATGTTGAGAGGCAGGCCGGTCTTATGGTGTCGGCAACACATCCATACAAAATAGATTGTTAGAGAGGCAGAGATTACCTTAAAGAAGGCATTAGAAGTCACCCAGGCCATGAAAAATGCTAAAAATAAGGCAATGGAATTGCAGAGCATGCAAGCAGATGAGGTCCACCAGGTTTGGAAGGAAGCTGCTGGCAGTCATGGTAGCAGAGTTGAAGGTTATAATACGAATGGGCAAAGAGGCTTGGAGCAAAAGAAAGTGCAGAGATACAGGGAATTTGGTCCGCAGAAAGGGGCTATGAAGAATGTTACAGTTGTGGGGGGAGATCAGCCCCCACATTCAGGGTAGCTACGTGTTGTGCCTGCAATCGAAGGGGATACATTAGAAGGAAATGCAAGACGAGACAGAGCCCACAGAGGATCATCAAGAACAAACTTCAACGGCAGTATACAGTGTTAAGAATACCTCTGAAAACAGATCTGAAGTTTACAGTTTGAAGAACATAGAAGCCAGAAATATGCCACCAATAACTATTGTTTTCATGGCAGAAGGTCAGCCACTTAGACTGGAGGTGAACATTGGGACCTTCCCTGCAGTTGGAGATGAACAAACGTTTCATTGTTTGCAAGGTGAAACTAAGAAGCATGCCGGCCAGGCTAACCATGTCTACTGGCAAAGCCATAGAATCCTAGAACAACCACAATGCTTGTAAGCTACTGGCACCAGTCAGCTCAACTTCCCCTGTTAGTATTGGGGGCTAAGGGGCAAGTCTGATGAACTGGGATCGGCTTTGCTAAAATAGATTAAATTAGCTAGAATTAATTCCAAATTAACTAAGGAATTTTTTGTGTCATCTCAAAAACAATCAGGAGGATTTCCAAGTGAGTTAGGTGGATTGGCCACATTAAATTGCCTTTAGTGTCCAAAATGTTAGGTGGGGTTACTGGGTTACAGAAATAGAGTGGAGGTGTGGGATTAATTAGGGTGCTCTTTCCAAGGGCTGGTGCAGACTCGATGGGCTGAATGGCCTCCTTCTGCACTGCCAATTCTTTGATTCTAAGGTACAGGGCCTAAAAGCAAAGATTTACATGGATCCTGAGGCCATGCCCAAGTTTTTCTAAGCTCGACCCAACCCCTATGCCAGAAATAAGAAGGTTGAGTCTGAACTCCAGTGATAGAAGAATTAGGTACCATCAAACGATTTTGGAGTGGGCGTCTCCTAACGTGCCAGTGGTGAAGCCAAACTAAATCATCAGAATGTGCAGGGACTACAAACTGACCATGAATCAAGCAGCCAAATTTTACCGATAACCAACACCAAGAATTAAAGTTTTATATGCTAAATTAGCAGGAGGCTTAGCTTACACTGAACTTGATATGAGTCATGTACCAATAATTAGAGTTAGACAAAACATACAGGGAATTTGTCACTATAAACACCAACAAAAGCCGATACCAGTATAACTGGCTACCCTTCAGAGTCTCATCTGCATGTGCAATTTTCCAAGCGCATAATAGAAAGTTTACTACAGGCCTATCGAAGGTGATTGCCTATCTAGATGATGTACTGATATGTATTGATAACAGTGTCTGAAGAGGAGCACCTAGCAAATCTTGAAGAAGTTTGAAAAGATTTGAGTAGGCCAGAGTAAGACTGAAAAGAGAAAACATACATTCCAAGCTCATGAAGTGACGTACTTAAGGGATTTAGGGTAGACCCAAAGGGTTCCACCCTAAGGAGGAGCAGATCAAAGTAATTAAGGAAGCACCGACCCCCAAAAATACATTGGAATTGAAATCCTTTTTAGGAATCGTGAACAATTGCAGCAGATTTATTCCTAATATTTCCACACGTTTGCACTCTTACATTCACTACACAAAAAGCACCAGAGGTGGTATTGGAAAGAGCATCAGAAATAATGAATGACTGAAAATTCAAGTTTGCCATAGATATCTTCTCAGATTCAGTGATGTCAGTCTCTCTTTTACAGAGTCTAAACATTTTATGCTGTCAGCACTGACTCACACTAACCAATATCTAGATTTATTATTTTAATGTGCAACAACATTGCCTTTGTGTGATTTAAATGGTATATTCGCATCATTCGATACAAACTCTTATTTTGCTTTGGTGCCTATTAAGCAAGCACATTGAGCAATAGTCAATAATCAGATTCACTGAGATCACTATCTTTACATCATGCTTAAAAACATTACACACCATACTCCTCCAAATTGCTGTGTAATCGTATTTGATTTAATTTTGCCTCTGGTATTTCTGACTTAAACTCTATTTAATGCCTTGATTGCTACGAATCTTTTCCATTTGAAAAAGTCCCTTTCTTTTTATCTTAAATCAGTGCAATGGATTTCCCAACACAATTCTTCCATAATCAAGACAGGTTAATGATTGGTTTATATTTTATTCTTTGAAAGAAACATTCAGCGCATGTAATCACTTTTAAAAAGTACTGATGAGAACATAGATTGCCTGAGGTAATAATTTGCTGACACTTCAACCTTTTTGGCATTTGGGTAACTGATGCTACATTTCCTGCTCAATTAAGGAATGAACAGACTGCAACCTACATAGAACATAGAACATAGAACAGTACAGCACAGAACAGGCCCTTCGGCCCTCGATGTTGTGCCGAGCAATGATCACCCTACTCAAACCCACGTAACCCATATACCCGTAACCCAACAATCCCCCCATTAACCTTACACTACGGGCAATTTAGCATGGCCAATCCACCTAACCCGCACATCTTTGGACTGTGGGAGGAAATCGGAGCACCCGGAGGAAACCCACGCACTCACGGGGAGGACGTGCAGACTCCACACAGACAGTGACCCAGCACGGGAATCGAACCTGGGACCCTGGAGCTGTGAAGAATTTATGCTAACCACCATGCTACCGTGCGGCCCTGTCCATGAAATGTCATTTTCTTTTTGCCATCAATGGAACACTTTAAACTCTTCCAATGCTCATTAGCAATTCAGTAACAATGATTAATAAAAAATAATTTTTAATGGAGTATGATTTTATCTCAACTTCAATATTAACCAATACTCAACTGCACAAGAAGCTGAACACTGTGGCTGATGGAGTCCGTTCTTGCAAAGGGTATGTGTGTGTAAAAAAGTGCCACCAGGTAAAAAGTGCCACCAGATTTACACTTTACATAATCTGGCCTGACATTTCAATGCAGTACTAAAGGAGAGCTGTACCATTGGACTTGTCTTTTGGATGAGATGTTAAAATGAACCCTAGTCTGCCCTATGACATAAAAGCCTCCGTGGCACTCTCTGAAGAAGAGTAGTGAAGCACTGCTGGATTCCTTGTCAGTATTCGCCATTCGACTGGCATCACAAAATGAGGTGGTTTCGAAGGCTATTGCGGCAGATGGGATGTGGAGTTGAGGCCACAGTCAGATCAGCCATGGTCTTATTGAAATGGTGGAATAGGTGTGAGGGGCCGAATGGCCTACTCCTGCTCCTAATTCATAGGTTTGTGTGGATCATATACCTTTTCATATCCCATTGCTTTTTTTTGGTACTTTGCTGCATGCTGATTGGTTTTTGCCTTTCCCTGCTACAGTAACTGATCAACTCTAAAGTGTTTTGAGATATGCTGAGGTTGTTCAAGACGGCAAGTCTTTTCTGTGAAAAGTAGATGTTTTTATGCCAAGAAGTCAAAAATTGCTTTTACTCACATTTATATTGGCGAGATCTTCTGGCTGTTCATGCAGACAGAAATTTCTTATCCCACCGCCAGCGGGATTTCCCTGGGACGTGGGGGGGATTCAGTGGGAAATCAAATTGACTGTGGCAGGGGCGAGATCAGAAGACCCCGCCGTCAATAGAACATTCCAAGATATTAATTTCAATTCCTGTTGGGGTCAGTTTTTATCTTGATTTACACTCCAAGGCTACTATTGATATTTGGAATGCAAACGACCCAAGGTACAACCACAAATATTTTCAGATTTAGATCAAGATTGTGCCAACAATGCTCCCACCTTGAGTAATTGATATGCCACCTTTTCCTATTTAACTGAACTCATTGTTCAATTAAGTTGGTAAAGGTCACTACTTCAAACTATCAAAGACAGTAAGAAGTAATAAATTAACAAGTGTCAATTTAAAGGAAGTGTTGTAATGATTTCTTTAAATTGGTGAGTTTTCCTTTGTCTCCCAGCTAAATTTTCCTCACCCACTCACTCTGTTAAAGTCAGCAATAAAATCCATGATCACTGAGCATATTACTGCTGTACCATTAATCACCCCTGACATAAACATTTTTCACGAACATATGTTTACCCAATATATCCCCTTATATTCTGGTCCTGCTATGTTCATCAGTCAAGTGTTTTTTTTATTTGTACTTTTTCTGCCCTATAGGATTTTCCGACAGTACCTCCTCCATTTCTGTAAGCCAGGTAAGGGAATCTCCAGACGTTTCCGAGACCCACAGCATAACCAACCATTGAGAGCAAGTAGTCAGTCTTCGAGGACCAGTTACCTCGCTCCACATTCTTGTCACTTTGACTCACACCTTCGTTAGTGACAGCCTGGGGAGAAAGAGAGAAAATGGCCGACTCAGAAATGAGACTTTCTCAGACTGGAACTCAAGCAAAAAAGTACAGTCTTCACCCACTATATAAACACTGCAGCTCTCCATTTAACAGGAACTGGTTGGTAGTTTGGAAATACCTTAAATTCCACAGAGAGAGACTGCAATTCACAACAACCAAAATCCCCAAATCATCAGCACCTCTCAGAATTTTACATGCATTTACTGTGACATTTTGATAAAATTACTCACCATGTCCTCTGGAGAGTGTGTCTGTGTGAACACCAAAGCTAATTTTCTCTTGTCCATCTTTAAACAGCGATGAACAATTCTTTTACTTTTTATCCGATAGTCTTCAAACTTCTGTCCTGCCACAGAACACTGCTTAAGGATAATTCAGCTTATCTTCAGCGACCGGCACTTCCACACTCAGAATTCAAGTTCTTTATGCAATTTTCAAGGGGGTGTAACCATGTTTAGTCAGGTCATAATGACATCCAAGCTCCCAGAACTTTTACTGCTAATAGATAAAAATGATATACTAACGGTTGTTATTGCAGACTACATGTAATATTTCCAATGATTAATGTTATTGTGATCATTATGTACAGCTACAGGTTTGACAATGGGGACAAGTTACAGTGGTATAATATCAAAGCTCTGCACCTGCCCACTCCGAAGGAACAGTAAGTTCTTGTCAACAGTTGAAACTTGCAAGCAGCTGATTACCATAACTGAGCTCTTGTTGAAATGTAATCCATCTCAGAAACAGCCCAATCAATGGTGTTTTGAGGCCAGATAGTTAGGTTGATCGTCTTTCTCTTCCAAATACTCGCATGCTAGGTCTTAAAGGTCAACCGATGCTAGTTCAGCTGCACTTACTTACATTGCACAATGGAAATGTAATTTTTACTGTTTGGGCTTAAGTACTGGAGTATGATAACTAAGCTCCAGTATCAACCTCCTTTCTCCACTGTAAAGAAACACTAAATTGTGTAAAGTGAACAGCGTCCTCTAAAATAGTAGAGAAATTAATTTGACTGAAATTGAGAGGCGATCAAACTGCGCTCTACAAAATGATAAACAAACTTTATAGGGTGAGTAAAGAAAAATTAAATTTTTCTATAGTATCGTCACACCCACACTTTTTTCCATTTGGGAAAACGTGGTGGAAGGATTCAGTTGAACCTTTGCTATGGAATGAATGCTCCTTCTGTAGCCAACAAGTCCTGCTGTTTGACCTGAACTTGGAGCTTCTGGTCCAGAGGCAGCAGTGCTACCACTATGATGCAAGACCTCCCCCATCTCTTCCAATGATGGCATAAGGGTATTAATATAACAATTGGAGACAGTCCATTTATCGGTGAAATCAGGATGTAAAGGGCAGCACGGTGGTACAGTGGTTAGCACTGCAGTCTCACGACACGGAGGTCCCAGGTTCGCTCCCATATCTGGGTCACTGTCCGTGTGGAGGTTGCGCATTCTCCCCGTGTTTGCGTGGGGTTCGCCCCACAACACAAAGATGTGCAGCTTAGGTGGATTGACCACGTTAAATTGACCCTTCATTGGAAAAAAAAATGAATTGGGTACTCTAAATTAATTTTTAAATAAGGATGTATAGGTAGGGTTTTTCATTCCTGCCAGTCGTTGCATCATCGTTGGCATACCAGAAAATTCAAAGTGCTGCCAAAAGTCAGATTCCCACTGACTTAAGAATTGATTGAAATTTCAGGCTCCCGACTTTCATGGACGGTCAGGTAGCCCAGTGTTTTTCAAACGTTTTTTCCAGGGACCCACTTTTATCAATCGGCGGACCTTCGGGACCCATGCTGGCCAATGTTGGCAACCCAAGCCAGCCGACCTTAGTGACCCACGCCAGCCGATCTTTGTGACACACTACTTTATTCCCGATTTCAGTTTCTTCTTTATTGTTTGTTCACAGAGGCCATCGAGGTCTGGATACAGCTCATACTAGCACTGGTTTGTCCTGCCGTGGACTCTCCTGAGAATCTCTTACCAACAGATTCAATTGTGAGATCCTGACCTATTTGTGTCTCTGGCCCTCTCTTTCTTATTTTCAAAATAATCCAGCTTCAGTTCTTCACACAGTCCTTTTGCTTGCTTGCTGGCAGCTACAAAATGGAGGACACTCTCCTCTGTGATTTCATGCCCAAAGCACAGGGTGTGTGGCATAAGTGTACATGCTGGGCGCGTGACCTTCTCTCTGCCTCTGGTGGAAAGACTCGATTGTCAATATTCCGTTTTTTACTTTGAAACGCAACATGCCAAACACAAACAATGTCACAATATTTCTTACTGGTTCCACTGCTTGCACTGTCTAAACATTGAAGTAATCCCCTTCTCCATCCTCACCAAAAGCACTTACTTCCTGGTTTCCAGAGGGTGGCGACACAAAGTGATGGCAGTGGGTTTCTTCCAATGTTGACATGTGTCAGCCATATTGACTGGCCTCGTTAGAACCTGGCCTCGCTTCCCTCTCACTTTCCAATAGCTGCATCCACCCCAGTCACAGACCACTTCCCCACCAGTACTTCACATCGTGGGAGTGCAAGTGGACGTTGTGCTGGCTGTTGAACCGCTTGACCACAGAGCCCCAGGTCGCATATTGCCGATCGGTGGCAGGGGCGAGCCGAGCAGCACACAGAACACTAACACCGGAATGGAGCTCCAAGCTGGGGCGACAACTGTTAGCATTGCATGTCCATGTGAACACCCTTCAATATCCCTCAGCCCCTCCCATGCATGCGCGGTGACCAACACAGCCCAGCCTCGCACTGCCCGTTCCCTCAAAAGCTGCAACCAATCGGGGACGGTCCACGGCCGTCATTCTTAAAAGTCGGTCGCGACCGTTGGAGACTTCTTCCTGCGATCAGGAATGCCACAAACGATTGCTTAGTGACCCTCCTGACACCTGCCTGCGACCCACGCACAGGTCACGACTTTGAGTTTAAAAAACCCTGGGGTATCCCATAGTGCCACGTCGGGAACCACATTTTCATATGAATATCATGAATATCATTAAATAGCCAGCTCAACAGAATCATTTCACCACCCCCTCCCGCCAACAATTCAGATGACGTGGCCATACCAGCAGCTAATTAGATTGTCGCAATTCATGGCATCATATAAAGGATGTGTACCTGGCGAACTGCACATCACTGATCTCGAGTATGTCTGCAAATTTCTTGATTACCTTTCACTGTGTTGCGGTTGCCGCTGCTCTGACTCAGTGTCAGGGCTGCTCAGGCAAGGCCAGTAAAATGTTCGGGGTGGGGTTGGGGTTACAAAGCACAGGCTTGACTGGGGAGATGGGAAAAGGGGGGGGGGGATGTGGCGATGGAGCTGAGGGAAGAGAGCTCAGGGACACATGACAGTATGTGGGGGGCAGACAAATGGTTATTAATCAGATCCAGTGTTATTCACCAGGCTTTAGAGAACCCCAAAATGTATCATGGAGTTCACCTGACCCACAAATTTTAATACATTGTGGTTACGGGGAGCACATGGGCCTACTCTGCAGGTGTTATGCAACAGAAATCTACAGTACTTTTAAATTAAAACAATATTTATTTATGAAACCAGTTTACACTTTATAAACCCACAGTAAACATCTTAACAACTATCAACACCAATAAATCCCCAAAGAATACAGTACTCTAGAAGTAACTCTTAATCTTTCCTTGCAACATCCATCAGACAAAAAAAACCTTTTTACAGAAAGACATCAGATTTGACTTCTCTACAGGAAAAGGTATTATTTTTAAACCACCAAAGGATCTGGAGACAGTCTTTAGATTGCAGAGAGAGAGACTAATACACTTTCTTGCTGTGATTGCAGCTATCCAACTCTCAAAATGAAACAAAAACACACCCTGTAGCAGACAGCCGAAAGTGAAAGTAAAAGCAGACAGACACCCCAGCTCCAGCCACACTCTGACATCACTGATAAGCACTCATTTCTTAAAGGTACATCCACTATAACTATTTTATAAACACCCATTTCTTAAAGGTACATCCACTACAGCTATTATATAAACACCCATTTGGTAAAGGTATTCTCACATGACACCAGCAAGCATAGACACTCCAGGGCAATAGCATAGGTAGTCAAGCAGAACTCATAGTCCGCCATGGAGATTTCAATCAAAATTTATGTGCTGTGCTTGGCACGCCTGTTCTGGTCACAGTCCAGGAGGGGGACGATCTGTCAGTCATGTCAGTTGTGCCCAGCATGGTGTTCAGGTCATGATCAGTCCTGCATACACATTGGTACTGGGGATTGATGGCTTGATACTGGACCACAGACGGCACAGTCATAGTCAGGGCAAGCTCTTGTATCCTGTCAATTCCACAAAATGTAGGGGACCGCCGCTTATGGCAGGTGGGAGGTGTCAATATTTGGCAATACAATGGGCCTCAAGATGGGAAGGGGCTGGTCAATATGGGGCATCAGGACATTGTTAGAAATCCATATCTGCAAGAACTCTGTTTTGTTAAATAAAATTGGATGGGCATTGAACTATTTGGGCACTCTGCTGAGGCATTTTTTTCATAGGTGACAAACTCACCTTGGTCTGTGAGCAAGCTGCTTTTTCTGAGAAATCACACAATGTCAGCTCAATGACCAGCCAGACACCTGGAGGAATTCAATATTTTGTTTGCTTGTGTTAACATGAAATTAAAACTGCTGTTGCCAGGCTGTGTACTCTTGCTGGTTGCTTAAAAACATGCGGCCTGGGAGAAGTTCTGGCTGAACATGGTTTTTTTTTAACTATGTGCTTTGGGTGCTTCACACTGCCAGGGGAAAGGGCTGAAAAATCACACCCAGTGTTTCACAACAAATTCCTTTGAAAGGAGTTCAAAACTACCATGCCCAGCACTCTATCTTCACGCACAGGAACACCAAATTGGCAGCATCAAGACCTTTTTGAACATAATCCTTTTTTCATGAAATGATCTCTTGCACCAACCTTGTGTGTGTTTTGGGGTTTTAAAAGAGGCAAATAATTGCACTTCTGGATTACAAGTTGTATGTTAACCAATTTTACAATGTGTTTTAAAAAAAGAGCTTTTGTTACAAAATTAATCAAATATGCTGAGTTTATTCAAATGAGGCTGGTTACAGTATATTTTACTCTGGATCGAGCAGTAGCAAAGGTAAACAATTGGCCATCTTAGTGAGTGAATTAAACATTTACACTTACGGTGCAACCTGTGGAGTACTGGGGGTCGATAAACTGCGCACTCCTCACATCCTCATCAAAACACTATCAATATCAAATAGTTCATAGAGAGGGACAGGGATATCAACAGCAATGGCTATGGGATCAAGGATGGGAGGAAGAGGAAAGAGAGCGTTTAGTGGGAGGGAAACATGCACATGATGCTCTCCCAGTATAATGATGTGGACTTCGACAATCACTGGCGTGGTGATCTTTGTGAGGGGTTTGCAGGATCGAAGGTGTAGTGATCACAAAGACATGCAAAGCTCTTTTGAAGAACTAAACTATTTTTTTTAACACTACTGAATTTGAGTTTGACATTCTAAATATGAAACATTCATGTATGAATTCAACTACACTCACTAACACTATCTATAGCTACTAACTGTAACTATTATATCTTAACTAGCTCTGCAATACACTTTGAATCTTGGCTTCTTGAGCTCCAATCTAATCCCCCCCCCCCCCCCCCCCCCCCCACCACCAAGCATAAGAGCCAGTGCAATTTGTAATACTGTCCCTTAGCTTAACTCTCTTTGGCTTAACATGACATTAACTCTTCACATTTAGCACACTGGTCTAAATCGCTGGTTTTTAAAGCAGACCAAAGCAGGCCAGCAGCACGGTTCAATTCCCGCACCAGCCTCCCCGAACAGGTGCCAGAATGTGGTGACTCTAGGCTTTTCACAGTAACTTCATTTGAAGCCTACTTGTGACAATAAGCGATTTTCATTTCATTTTTTTCTCATGCTGTACATTTTTAAATGTCAGAACTGGGGTGGGGGCGGGGCGTGGGGTGGGGGGGCGGCGTGGGATGGGGGGGACGGCGTGGGGTGGGGAGTTCGGAGGCACTGGAAGTTGGTCATGTTACAAAATCTCAGCACCACCATTTCCAAATTGATCCAATGATGCTGTTGAAAATTATCACCAGGGAAAGGTTCTCAAGGATTATGGGAGGAGTTGACTATTGCACCTCTGGGTCAATTGAGGGGCTTCACCAAATGGAGTGGAAGGCATTGCTGAGAAATGTTCTGTGCCATCAAATGCCAACTAAGGGATTCTGGGAACGCTGTGCCTGTCTTAGGATATCGCGAGGATCAAAAGGATCTAACTGTAAAAGAGAAATAGCCTCAACACCTCTAAACCTCGCACCTGTCAGGTTTAGGCTTTGTATGCACACCTCCCCTCCTCCTGCTCTCCAAATACTGTCATAACATTAATGCAAGTTGGAGCTGCTGTGTGATCCAAAGGATTCAGTTTGATTGTCCCATGACTGAGGTAGCTGACTCCTGGAGAAATTCAATCAGATCCAAGCCCCTGTGTGACAGCCTTGTCATGCCAGTGGCATGTATGGGTGGGGCTGTACATGGGTTGCATCCCAGAACATTGAAGGAAGTATCTACAGTGATAATGGACTAACTGGACAGTAATCCTATGAGAATGCTAAATTCTGGAAAAGCCTCAGAGGATTATAAAACTGACAATGTAACGCCTTTATTCAAAGAGAAGTGTGCCTAAAAACAAATAACTGGTGTCATTGGAAAATGTTAGAGTCCATTATAAAGGAACAATAACATAGCATATAGAATTGTATAATATAAGCAAGCAGAGTCAACATGGATTAATGAAGAGGAAATCATGCCTGACAAATTTATTAGAATTTTTTGAGGTGGTAATGACCAGGATAGAAGGTGGAAAACCAATTGGTGTAATACACTTGAATTTCCAAAAAGTGTTCGATAAGGTACCACACAAAATAATTAATAGGTCAAGAGCCCATGGTGTTGGAGGGCGGAGAGTAGCATGGAGAGCAGAATGAGAGTTGGGATAAGAGGGGCATTTTCAGGATGGCAACCTGTAACTAGTGGAATGCCACAGGGATCTGTGCTGGGGCCACAGTTATTTACAATATATATTAATTACTTGGGCACGGGAAGTGAAACCACTATTGCCAAGTTTGGGAATGACACAAAAATAGGTGGGAATCCAAGTGGTGAGGATGACACATGGGCCGGGATTCTCCCTTCTGGGGACTAAGTCCCCACGCTGGCGGGAAAACCGGTGCCAATGACTCTGGCATCAACGGCCCCCCAAGATGAGGAATTCTCACCTTTCTAAGGGGGCTAGGTGGACGCCGGAGGGGTTGGCACCGCTCCAGCCAGTGCCGGAATGGCCGCCGCGAGTTCACGCTTGCACAGAAGAGCCTGCGTGATCCCACGCATGTGCGGATCCGCTGACATGATTCTGCGCATGCGCAGAGCAGCCGGCATATTTTCGCTCATGCAGAGTTCTCTTCTCCACGCCAGTCCCGAGCAATATGGCAGAGCCCTATAGAGGCCCGGTGTGGAAGGAAGAAGTGCCCCCATGGAACAAGTCCCACCTGCAGGTCGGTGGGCCCTGATCGCGGGCCAGGCCACCGTGGGGGGCCCCTCGGGGTCGGATCAACCCCGCGCCACCCCCCCCCCTCCCCCCCACCGAGGACCGCCTAAGCATTCTCACCTGCCAAGTTCCAAGGACCCGAGTAACCCACGCCGGCGGGACTGGCCAAAAATGGACAGCCGCTCGGCCCATCGGGGCCTGGAGAATCGCCGGAGGGAGCTGCTGCCAATGGCCTCGGATTGGCGTGGCAGGAATCCCGCCCGCACCCAAAAACGGCACCGGAGAATGCGGCAGCCGGCATCGGGGCGGCGGGGTGGGATTCGCGCCTCCCTCCGAGGATTCTCCGACCCGGCGGGGGATCGGAGAATCCCGCCCAAAGTGCCTCCAGAGGGATGTGGTTAGGTGAGTGGGTAAAAACTTGGCAGGTGGAATATAATGTAGGAAAATGTGAAGTTATGCACTTTGGTGGATATAATAAAGGAGCTGAATATTATTTAAATGGAGGAATACTGCGGAAAACTTCAGGTCAGAGGGATTTGGGGCCAACATGTATAATTGCTAAAAGCTAGCATGCAAGTTCAACACGTAATTGGGAAGACAAATGGAATACTGGCCTTAATTTTTAAAGGAATGGAGTATAAAAATAGGGAAGTCCTGCTAAAACTATACAAGGCCCTGTTAGACTGCACCTGGAATACTGTGAACCATTTGTTTTGGTCCCCTTATCTAAGGAAAGATATACTGGCATTGCAGCAAGTCCATAGAAGGTTTGTTAGGTTGATCCCTAGGATGTGGAGGTATTTTCTTATGTGGAGAGGTTGAGTAAGTTGGGTCGATACCCTGAGTTTTGGAGCTTAACAGGGTAGATACTGAGAGGATGTTTCTTTTTAACCCCCCCTTCTCCGCCACCCGTCTGTGTTTGTCTGTCTGGTGTGTGTGGATAGAGGATGGGACACTTACAGAGGTGTAGTAAGTTAGATTGCTTGTTATCCAGTTGTAACCCTGCATATTTCATCATTATTCATGTGATAATTAAACAATAATTGTGTTTCAACTTACAAATCTTGCGACTGTAATTACTGGGCAGTTAAGGGTCAAATATCTTTTATAAGAATTATTGGTCAATTTACTTGTGCTGTCAACGCCCCCATGATGAGTGTACGGACCAACAATACCAACTCCTAATACTTCCAGCTGCACAGGGGCACCAGACAAGGATGCCCACTGTCCTCGCTGCTGTTCGCACTAGCAATCGAACCGCTAGCAATCACGCTCAGGGCAGCAAAAAATTGGAGGGGGATCTGAAGGGGAGGCAGAGAGCACAGAGTCTCACTCTATGCAGATGATCTGCTCCTCTACATCTCGGATCCACAAAGCAGCATGGACGGAATCATCGCGCTCCTGAAAGAGTTTGGAGCCTTCTCGGGCTACAAACTCAACATGAGCAAAAGCGAGATCTTCTCAGTACACCAGCAAGGGGGGGGGGGAAGTGGGGGGGGGGCAGCACTAAAGGGGCTGCTGTTCAAACAAGCCCGACATAAATTCCGCTACCTGGGGATCCAAATAGCCAATGACTGGAAAGGGATCCACAAATGGAACCTCACCAGCCTGGCGGAGGAAGTAAAAAAGGACCTGCAAAGATGGAACACACTCCCACTCTCCCTCGCGGGGAGAGTCCAGACGATCAAAATGAACGTATTGCCAAGGTTCCTCTTCCTGTTTAGATCCATTCCGATCTACATCCCCAAGGCCTTCTTCAAAGCGCTGGACAAACTTATCATGGCGTTCGTATGGGGGGGTAAAAATGCTAGGATCCCAAAGAAGGTCCTACAAAAAACAAAATCCAGGGGGGGGCTAGCCCTCCCGAATCTACAATTCTACCACTGGGCGGCAACAGCCAAGCGAGTAAGGGGATGGATCCAGGAGCCAGAAGCCGAGTGGGTGCGTGCGGAGGAGGCCTCCTGCATGGGGAGGCCTCCTGCATACTACTGGACGCAAGTATCCTAGAGAAAGGGAACTGTAGCGACATGTATGACCGACCGGTAGAAAGGGACGGCACCGTACTGGACTCAACAAGAAGGAAATGGGAGGACGACCTGGGGATGGAGATAGGGTGGGGACTCTGGAGCGAAGCACTGCATAGGGTCAACTCCACCTCCACGTGCGCAAGGCTCAGCCTGACGCAACTAAAAGTGGTACATAGAGCCCACTTAACAAGAAACCGTATGAGTAGGTTCTTCCCGGAGGTGGAGGACAGATGTGAACGGTGCCAAAGAGGCCCGGCCAACCACGCCCACATATTCTGGTCTTGCCCCAGACTTGTGGAGTACTGGACAGCCTTCTTCGAGGCTATGTCCAAAGTGGTGGGGGTGAGGGTGGAGCCATGCCCGATAGTGGCGGTCTTCGGGGTTTCAGACCAGCCAGATCTATTCCTGGGGAGGAGGGCGGACGCCCTTGCCTTTGCCTCCCTGATCGCCCGCCGTAGAATCCTGTTTGGCTGGCGGTCAGCAGCACTGCCCAGAGCTGCAGACTGGCTGTCCGACCTCTCGGAATCTCTCCAAATGGAGAAAATCAAATTCGCCATCTGAGGGTCGGACGACGGCTTCCACAGAACGTGGGAGCCATTCATGCAATTTTTCCGGGACCTGTTTGTGGCCAACGTACAAGAGGAAGAATAGTCGGGTAGCCAAGAATCAGGGGAAAATGGACGGGAATCGGGGGAAGGTAGCCGGTGGGGGGGCGGGGGGGGGGGGGGGGGGGGGGGGGGGGGGAGGGCTACGGGTTCGTTACGGGGGTTTGATGGCTAGCTAAGGCCCAAAACCAAACTGTAAATAAATGCCAATAAACATGTGCCTCGGCCATATTGGGGAATGTAAAATATGTATGCCGGCTAAAAGGGGGGAGGCCACAGTTATCATTACGAAGATGCTTACCTGTAAATATATATGTTAATTTTTGCGTGTTCTTTTTTTTTTCTCTCTCTCTAACAATTTGTAATTTGTTCAATATAAAACATGAAAACTGAATAAAAAACATTTATAAAAAATGTTTTTACTTGTGTTGTAACTCCAGGGTGATGGGGGCTGTAATTGACCATGCATTTGCCCAGGACGTAATAACAAAGGGCCGTGGAAATCTTGAACTTGTGTGACAAATGCTGTGGACGCTGGAGCAATTGATATTTTTAAGGCGAGACAGAAATAGATTTTTGTTCTAAAAGTGCTTCATGGGGCAGAAGGCGTAGGCAGGCAAATGTAACTGAACTACAGATCCAACTAAATGATAAAACGGTCTCAAGGGGCTGAATGGCCGACACCTCATCACATAGTATGTCGACTATTTGTAAAAATAATCTTGCTTGCAATGACTTTCAGGCTTCTGTTCTCAAGGGTTAGTAATTAACAAGTATGTCACACATACACTCACGCGCACTGTTGATTTGCGAGCACTTTCTCCTCTATTGACGTCTCGGTTAAACCAATGCCCTTTTGTATTGACTCTTTTTACCCGATCTGTTATCTCCTCTATCTTTTTGTAATGCTGAGTTTAAAATGTTGAACCATCAACGATACAGAATTCAGTCTCCTCGATCACATTCTCGTGTTTGAAAGATTCCCACAGGATCACTCAAAGCAAAGGGTGACATTTTTAACAGGCGGGGGTCGATTTGTTTTCTTTGGTGAATTCACCTCGTGGGTATTAAGCTGCTTGTTCATGGGCCTCCGTTTGCGGAATCGGATTACGCAGGGATTTCATGGTAGCAAATATTAACAACTCTCAAATGGTTTTGATACTGTTTGATGAATTTCCTTGTCAGATTCTTTCTGTGAATTGTTTGTTCAGGTGGCACGGGACTAATTTGTAACTCATTGTCAAAGTTAATTGCACTGATTGTGTTATCACATTACTAGATGCGTGTTAATACTGCCATAGTCTCACCAAAAGCACTGATAACATTACAGTCAATTGACACAATGGTCCCATTCTAGAGCCATTGTCAAAGAGATGGAGGGTTGGAGCATTAGCTTAACTTTATTACTTCCATTGATTAATGATATTGTGATCATAATGTACAGCTACAGGCTTGACAATGGGGACATGCCACAGTGTTATAATAGCAAAGCTTTGTACCGGCCCACTGCAAAGAAACACTCAGTTCTTATTCTTCGTTGAAACTTGTAGGTAACTGATTAGCTTTGTTTGAATTTAATTCATTTCAGAAACAGCTCAGTCAATGGGGTTGAGGCCAGGTACAGTTAAGCTGACCATCTTGCTCTCCAAAGTAATCTTGTGCTAAGTACTAAAGAGCAGCTGATGATAGTTCAGCTGCTCTTGAATCATCGCGTACAGGAGCTGTAACACTGAGTTCAAGTTCCACTTGTTAACTTGATGACCATGGAGTAATCAGCTTGAAAATCCTTTCAATGGCTAGTCCTCAAAGGGAAAATAGTGTTTGAAACAAAAATCAGCCTAGTGAACTCTTTGGGAGCGCTGGATGGGTCAATATATTTATGTTTTCTTATGCTTCCCCTCTCATCTATTAACACTTTTGAAGTCTACTCCTTTCTATAGACCCCCCAATAGCAGCAGAGAGATAGAGGAACACATTGGTGGCAGATCTTGGAAAAGTGCAAAAGTAAAAGAGTTGTTGTCATGGGTGACTTCAACTTCCCTAATATTGACTGGAACCTCCTTAGTGCAAATGGTTTGGGTGGAGCAGATTTTGTCAGGTGTGTACAGGAAGGATTCCTGACTCAATACGTAGATAGGCCGACAAGGGGGGAGGCCATTTTGGACTTGGTGCTTGACAAAAAACCAGGCCAGGTGTCAGATGTCTCGGTGGGAGAGCATTTCGGTGACAGTGACCACAACTCCTTGACCTTAACCATAATCATGGAGAGGGATAGGAACACACAGTGGGGGAAGGTATTTAACTGGGGGAGCGGATATTATACTGCTATTAGACAGGAGCTGAGGAACATAAAGTGGGAACAATTGTTCTTGGGGAAACGCACAACAGTAATGTGGGGATTGTTCAAGGAGCACTTGCTCCGAGTGCTGAATAATTTTGTCCCACTGAGACGAGGAAGGAATGATAAAGTGAAGGAGCCTTGGATGACAAGAGAAGTGGAGCTTCCAGTCAAGAGGAAGAAAGAAGCTTACGTAAGGTTGGGGAAGCAAGGAACTGACTCGGCTCTAGAGGGTTACAAGGTAGCCATGAAGGAACTCAAAAATGGACTGAGCAGAGCTAGAAGGGGGCATGAAAATGCTCTGGCGGGAAGGATTAGGGAGAACCCCAAGGCGTTCTACGCATGTGAGAAATAAGAGGATGATTAGAGTGAGAGTAGGGCCGATCAGGGATAGTGGAGGGAACTTGTGCCTAGAGTCTGAGGAGATGGGGAGGCCCGAAATGAATACTTTGCTTCAGTATTCACGAGAGAGAGAGATCTTGTTGCCCATGAGAACAGTGTGAACCAGGTTAATAGACTCAAACAGGTTGATATTAAGAAGGGGGATGTGGGGTGGCATGTGGTGCAGTGGACAGCACAGGGACTGCAGCGCTGAGGATCCGGGTTCGAATCCCGGCCCTGGGTCACTGCCCATGTGGAGTTTACCCATTTTCTCCCCATGTCTGTGTGGGTTTCACCCCCACAACCCAAAGATGTGCAGGTTAGGTGGATTGGCCATACTAAATTGCTCCTTAATTGGAAAAAAAAAAATTGGATACTCTAAATTTATTTAAAAAAGGAGAATGTGCTGGAAATTTTGAAAAGCATCAGGATAGATAAGTCCCCTGGGCCTGACGGGAAATATCCAAGGTTACTACGGGAAGTGAGGGGGGAGATTGCTGCGCCGTGGGTGATGATCTTTGCATCCTCACTCTCCACTGGAGTAGTACCGGATGATTGGAGGGAAGCAAATGTTGTTCTGTTCAAGAAAGGGAAATCCCTGGGAATTACAGACCCATCAGTGTGGTGGTATGATTAGCATAGCTGCCTGCCATTGGTGCAGAACACCGGCTTACCATTGGCCCTGGTCGGTCATGTGCCTCTCAACCAGTTGGTTGAGACCAGTCATGTGACGGCTCCCCGATTGGTCGAGATGCTGAGAGGCGGGGTATAAATACCCAGTACTCCCGGCGGTGGTTCTTTTACTGTAATCGACCGCAGGGCTAACATCTAGTAGATTAAAGCCATACTTTTGTTCAGCAACTCGTCTCGCGTTCAATTGATGGTACATCAATCAGTCTTACGTCTGTGGTGAGCAAAATATTGGAAAGGATTCTGAGAAATAGGATTTATGATTATTTAGAAAAACATAGTTTGATTAAAGATAGTCAGCATGGCTTTGTGAGGGGCAGGTCATGCCTCACAAGCCTCATTGAATTCTTTGAGGATGTGACGAGACACATTGATGAAGGTTGGGCAGTGGATGTGGTGTATATGGATTTCAGTAAGGCATATGATAAGGCTCCCCATGGTAGGCTCATTCAGAAAGTTAGGGGGCATGGGATACAGGGACATTTGGCTGTCTGGATACAGAATTGACTTCAAGGAGCTTCTAGAAAAGAAATTGGAAGGCAGGGGTGTCAATGTTTAGGTTGTCCAAGGACTTGGCGACAGTGCCACAATATGTTTAATATCCTCATGTAGGTGAGCAAAGTCAGTGAATGTATCTTTAAATGAATTTCCTACCCACCTCACCATCAATCTCTCATGTTACTTAATGTATCACTCACACACATCACACACCCATCAGCAGCCCCTAGCAATCAGTTTGCCGATGATACAACTGTGGTGACAATCTATAAGTTTGCGGATGATATGGCAGTGGTGGGTCGTATCTCAAACAATGACGAACCAGACTACAGAAGGGAGAGAGATCAGTTGTTTGCATGGTGTGCCGAAAACAGCCTCTCTCTAAATGACGGAAAGACCAAGAAACTGATCATCGACTTCATGAAGCGTAGTACGACACCCCCCCCCCCCCCCCCCCCCGCCCCCCATCTGCATCAATGGCTCCGAAGTGGAGATGGTCGATAGCTTTAAGTCACCATCACCAACAGTCTGCCCTGATCCACTCACTTTGATGCACCAGTCAAGAAAGCCCAACAATGTCTCTACTTCCTACGGAAGCTAATGAAATTCAGCATATCTGCATCGACTCTCACAAATGTCTCCAGAGAGCATCCTATCCGGCTGCATCACAGCTTGGTATGGCCCAAGATCATAAGGAACTGCAGAGTGTGGTGAACTCAGCCCAATGCATCACACAAGCTTGTCATCCTCTCATTGATTTTGTATACAGCTCCCGCTGCCTCAGGAAGGCAGACAGCATTATCAGAGACCCCTCCCACCCAGGCTCTGCCTTCTTCCAGACCCTTCCATCAGGCAGAAGGTCCAGAAGTCTGAAGACCTCACATCCGGACATAGGAACAGCTTCTTCCGCACAGCTACTAGACTCCTTAACGACTCTCCCTCAGACTGATCTGTTCCCTGTAAGAACACTATTCATGACGCCCTATGCTGCTCTTGCTCATGTATTTGCTTAGTTTGGCCCCTTGTTCCAAACTGTAACCAATCACTGTTTGTCGATGTACCATTTGTCAATGTACTCTGTTGATTATTCTTTTTTTTTGTCTACTATGTACGTACTGTGTATGTTCCCCTGGCTGAAGAAAAATACTTTTCACTGTACTTTGGTACATGTGACAACAAATCAAATCAATCAATCAAAAATTAATCAAATCAGGCTTAATTTCCAGATGACCCACTTAACCCTCCCACAGTCATCGATGATGCTGACCTCACGCCTAACTGTATCCTCCGCAGACGTTCAGCTAATTAGCTACAACAAGCACATCACTCAAATATATTGCGATGCACTCACTGACATCCGGTCTTCTCACTTGCAGGGCAGGATTGCCCATAACTGCAGGGAGCAGTGTCTAAGTGGGTCATCTGAAAATGAAGTGTTTTTTTTAATAAATTTAGATTAGCCAATTATTTTTTCTAATTAAGGGGCAATTTAGCGTGGCCAATCCACCTACTCTGCACATTTTTTGGGTTGTGGGGGCGAAACCCACGCAGACACGGGGAGAATGTGCAAACTCCACACGGACAGTGACCCAGAGCCGGGATCGAAACTGGGACCTCAGCATCGTGAGGTGGTTGTGCAAACCACTAGGCCACCGTGCTGCCCCTGAAAATGAAGTTAACGTGTGTTAAATCTGCCTGCCAGTCATCTGTCCGGTGAAAGCTTCCAGCACATGTATGGCACACGTCAGCCAGCCACCTTCCAAACATTCAATGACGGAAGTGACCGGAAGTGATGTACCCGCCATTTTGAGGACCTTTAGTTTTCTTCGTGCTTGCTCCAGCTGCACTCTGGAGCCAAAGAAGAAGATTTATCATTTTAGAGCAATTACTACGAGAAACTCATCTATCACATTAAAACCAATTCTGTCAATCAGCCCACTAAAAAGATCAACATGAAGCCATAAGTTGAAAGGCACTGCCTAACCAAAGGGTAAATTTCTGTTTGATCGAAAGGGCATAGTGAAAAAATGGAATATAATATCATTGTGCTTTGACATCAATCACACTACACTAACCACATAATTAGCATGCAAACAGGACGAAAACATCTGTGGACAGAATAATTCCATATGATGGAGTAGCTTGACAAAAATGCCAGATAATAAGGACAAAAATGGAAGTAAAAGGAAAATAAAAAAGAGCCCCTGGGAACAATGCAGCAAACTTATTATTACCTCTATAACTGCAAAAGCAACATACACACAGTCCCAGAATCAAATTAGGGGAATAAAGGGAGCTTCAATACTGTATAACACTTATGAACTGAGATTCAAGGAATCCATTCCATGAAACACTGATGTAAAAAGTCAGAATCCTGTGGGATAAAAGTTTCCATTCTTCCTAAAAAATGACAAAGGGTTCAAATTAATGGGCGTATTGCACTTAAGTGAAAACGCAACAAGGCCGTTAGTTCGTGGGAGAGGCCAAAAACAAGAACCGTGCCGGGAGCAGATCGGTTTGCGATTCAACTGGCCTTCTCCCGTTGGCGAAAAACTAATAAGCACCACTTAAGGCCAATCTCGATGCAATTAACGGGGGCGACTCACTGTCTAACGGCCTCCCGTGATCCAATGGCCTCCCCCAACAAGTGGTCATGTGGCCAGGGATTAGCATGCCTTTTTAAAAACGTTAAACTGCAGAAGAGCTGTTGCGGGCACCTGAGGAGGTGAGTAACCATCTTCGCTCCTGGGCAATGAGCCTGGGGGAACTGGGGTTCCAGTTGCAGTGCTCAGATGGGGAGGTGGGGGAGCCCCCAGAGAGGAGGGGGGGGGGGGGGGGGATGTGGAGCCCGGGGGGTGGGAGGGGGGGGCTGCCCATGGCCTGGGTGTGGGGAGGAGGGGATGGGTGTCTCAGCGCCCTCAGGTCTGCAATGTCATCCCCTGGATCGAGTGTTCCTGTCCCGCGAGCAACACCAAACAATGCCTGTCTGCCCCGCCGAGCACCCTTAACCCTCACTGGCTGTGGAGGCCTCTGACCGTGCGGCTGAACACGTTTGCTGAATGGAAATTGGCAGTCATGGTTATGTGAGCACTTCACACCTTCCAAGTGGAATCCCATGGGTAGGCGTGCCATATATCACGTAGGAGTTACTGCTTAGCAATGAGTCCGTGAGGCCTGGACACTCTGCCTGAACATTGCAGGAGGAAACACCACGGATGCAGTGGCCAATATACGAATACCCAGGGGCTTGGCCCCAGCACAAGGGAGATATTGGCGACCAGAGGGTGGGTGCACTTGAGAGGGGACTAGCACTCGGTCCAGGTAACGTTACGTGCGCTTGTCTAGGGTATATGATGTAGGGTCCAGTGAGCAGCGGTCCTCGCTGCGCCCGAGGCGCTTGAGCAGGGTGGGTTAGATGGCAGGGGAAGTGGGGGATGAGGAAGCAATGGGGAAAATGGAGGGTCCTGGGATGGAAGACACCACTGGCTGTTAGTCTCAAGCCCACTCTAATTCCTTACAGATGTTACACGGAATGGATGATATGTTGGACGCCGCGGAACCTGCCCTCATGGTGCTGCTGGCAGGCCAGGTTGCCAGGCGCCAGAGAACGAGGCGACAGCACCAACAGAGGCTCGTGTGCAGGGCCTCACCCCACACCCTGAAGACCCAGCCGCCCATCAGGCTGGAGGACCCAAGGTGTACAGATGTCGCAGTGATGCACAATCAATTACGACGAGACGAGAGTAGGATGTAATCGAGGCTTTATTACACTGAGATGTGTGGCCTCCTACAGCAGCTGACAAAATGGCTGCTGTATGGGGAGCACACATATTTATACTTCGCCTACTGGGTGGAGCCAGCAGGCAGGGATCTACCCCAGTACCTGTAGTACAGGGGCCTTACCGTAAAACCCATATATATATATATATATACAGTATATACATCAGAGGTGACTACCACAGACGGACAGTGTGTGCGCCACAGGAGGCCCTGCACAACAAGGGGACAGTGCAGCACATGTGCCATGTCCTAGCAGGCTTGTGTGGCATTTCACAAGTTACAGCCCACGTGTTTTTGCATGGGCAGCGAACTACATAAACTTTGATGTAGACAAGGCCCAAAAGGATGCCCAGGCAGCAGGATTCTCTGCCATCGCCGGAATGTCCTAGGTCCAGGGATAGTGGATGGCATGCATGTCGCCTTGCCCTCAACAGGCTGCGTGGTAGTGCCCTACGTCAACAGGAAGGGGTTCCACTCCCTGAGTGTTCAGTTCGTATGCCATTACCACGTGAAGATCCTGCGCTTGTGTGCACACTTCCCAGGCAACTACATCCTGGGCAGTTGGACACCCCTGGTCTCTTCGAGGACCACCCCAGGATGGCCAGTTCACTCTTGGAGGATAAGGGGTACCCACTGAGGACATTGTTAATGACTCCAGTACAGAGGCTGATGACCAATGCGGAGATCCATTACAATGAGGCCTTTGCGGCCATCCGGTGTGTCATTAAGCGGTGCATCAGAATCCTCAAAATGCGGTTCAGGTGCCTCAATAGACTGCTTCATTATCTGAGGAGTTACAAATGGTGCTAAACATTGTGCAGTCATCCGCAAACATCCCCACTTCTGACCTTATGATGGAAGATAGGTCATTGATGAAGCAGCTGAAGATGATTGGGCCTAAAACACTACCCTGAGGAACTCCTGCAGTGATGTCCTGGAGTTGAGATGATTGACCTTTAACAAGCACAACCATCTTCCTTTGTTCCAGGTATGACTCGAACCAGCGGAGAGTTTCCCCCCTGATTCCCATTTACTCCAGTTTAGCTCAGGCTGCTTGATACCTTACTCAATCAAATGCTGACTTGATGTCAAGGGCAGTCACTCACCTGACCTCTGGAATTCAGCTCTTTTGTCTAAGGCTGTAATGAGATCAGGAGGTGAGTGACCCTGGCGAAGCCCATCGATTGGATTGGATTGGATTGGATTTGTTTATTGTCACGTGTACCGAGGTACAGTGAAAAGTATTTTTCTGCAAGCAGCTCAACAGATCATTCAGTACATGGGAAGAAAAGGGAATTGAACAGAATTCACGAAAATACATGAGAATACATAATAGGGCAACACAATATATACAATGTAACTACAATGAGCAAGTTATTGCTGAGTAAGTGCCTCTTGATAGCACTGTTGATGACTCCTTCCACCATTTTGCTGATGATGGAGAGTAGACCAATATGGTGGTAATTGGCTGGGTTGGATTTATCCTGTTTTTTGTGTACAGGACAATTTTGATACCATGTGGAGTGAATCGTATTGGCTGAAGACTGACATCCGAGATGCTGGAGACCTCCGGAGGAGACCGAGATGGATCATCCACTCGCCACTTCTGGCTGAAGATTGTTGCAAATGCCTCAGCTTTATCTTTTGCACATATGTGATGGGCTCCTTCATCTTTGAAGATGACATATTTGTGGAGCGTCCTCCTCCAGTGAGTTTTTTAATAGTCCACCACCATTCACGGCTGGATGTGGCAGGACTACAGAGCTTAGATCTGATACGTTCATTGTGGAATTGCTGAGCTCCATCTATTACTTGCTGCTTATGCTGTTTGGCACATAAGAAGTCCTGAGTTGTCGCTTCACCAGGTTGACACCTCATTTTTCGGTATTCCTGGTGTTGCTCCTGACATGCTCTCCTGCATTCTTCATTGAACCAGGGTTGATCCCCTGGCTGGGTGATAATGGTAGAGTGGGGGACATGCCGGGTCATAAGGTTGCAGATTGTGGTTGAATACAATTCTGCTGCTGCTGATGGCCCACAGCACCTGATGGATGCCCATAGTCTGATACCTGCATGCCCACTGAGTGCTCGCACACACCCTTCACTTGCACGTGATGTGCCAGGGGTGTGGGGGGGGGGGGGGGGGGGGGGGGGGGGGTAGGTGCAGAGGGTGAAGAGGCATCCAGGACTTTCATGTCCAGGGGCTGGGGCAGTGGATTGGTGCTCGGCCCACATTGCGGAAGAAAGTGCCAGAGAAGTCATATTTCTTGAGTGCAAATCTTTTAAGGCTAGTCAACTGCCCCAATCCCCAATTCTGCTACCCCTTCCAAATCCTCCCGCAACCCTCCCCCCCCCCGCCACTCATCGTCCCCTCCCACCCTTGCTCCCTATGCCCTATGTGTCCTCTCAGTGATCCTCGACCTGTTTAGCCTTCCCTGCTGTGCCTAGATGTGTCCCCAGGATGCACATCATAGGTGGAGGCAGCCTGCTGGCTACCACGTCCCCTGACCTTCGATGCCCCTGGCGGGAAATCTTTGGGGACTTAGGCTGGAGGCCCTGGCGCACTTGCCGGTGGCACATGCCCTGCTGTGACACCCTGTTCCAGGTGGTAACTCCGAGATGCGGGTGGGTCTACGGGGAGCCCTGTGCTCACTGTCGCCACTCCGTAGAGTGGCTCTGGGTTGGCATCCCGCGCCTCTGCCTCCCTGTCGGTGCCCATAGGGCCCGGGGTTTCAGCTCGGGATGGAGGGGCAGCTGGATCAAGCCCCGAAATCCCCTCCGTCATCTGGATCTGGCTGCCCTGGCAACTCCCCAATATGTGCACCATGGTGTCTACTCCCTCAGCGATGCCCCTCTGTGAGTGGAAGATACTCTGGTGCACCCCAACAATGCCCATCTGCGACTGGGACGTGCTCCACAGAGCCTCGGCTATGCCCATGTGAAACTGAGACACCGCCCCCAGCGACTGGGACATGCTGTCAAGGTGCTCAGTCATGGCCATCACCAACTGAGCCACGCCTTCCACACCTCCAGCAATGCTGCTAATGTTGCGCATCAGGCTCTCCACTGCGGTCGCGCCCTCGAAGTCTTGGTCTTGGTGTCATGCATTACCGGCACCATCTCCTGCGCCCGTAGCCTCTTGGCCTCCTCCAGTAAGTTATGGACCTGCTAGAGTGTCGCTGACATCCCCCTCTGAATCTCACAGCTGCACACAAGCTTCTGCATCAACTCCAGGTAAACCCCGGTCCAGAGGTTCAGCATCTAACTAGGACCCAGCTGGGCCCTGAGATCCAGCAGACCTCTGACTGTTATCTTGCTTGTACATCCCTCCTTCCACCTGATGTGCATCAGCAACTGTGTGGTGTGCAGCAGATTGTGCCCCATGAACATGTCCACTACTGTTGCCCACCAAGGTCTGTGTCTCTGCACTGGTGGATGGTGGGGATGACAACTGTGCCATGAATACAGTGGTTTCCTTGGAGCCCACCTCCGAGGTGTTCTCATGGGAAGTGGGGTGGGGGGGAGGTGGCTGGTGTTGTGTTCTGTGTTCTTGTCTGGCAATTAATCTACAGAACTACTGGTGACTGAGCCAGGACTAGGATTTATTAATGTACACGTGGTAAGGTAACAGCCAAATACAAAGCAGGTTATCACGGAGTTACTTTAGACTCTCCTGGAACTACCCTTATGCATGGCTGTCCTTCTCCCCATAGCCAGATGTGGCCTGACTTATATCTGATGCCTACTGCTGGTGGGAGGTCACGCTGCTGAGTACATGTAATATTATCTACTGACTATCACCACATGTGGTACCATCCCGGACAGGCCGTCACTGTCGGATGAGAACATGTTGGAGAATGGAGATGTAGTCAGTGTGTGGTATGGGTCATTCTGTCTGGCATGAACAACTTACTTGCGACAGGTCATCTGGGTGGGGGTGGGCGGATCTTCAATTCAGCGTCATACGCCAACCTCTATGTCGGTGACAGATCTGGCCTTGGCCACCCCCATAACCTCCAGAACCCATTCCTCATAGAGGATGATGACTCTGATGTCTGGCATCCCACCACCCTCTGTTGTGGGCCAATGTCTCCTGCGGGGTCACAGAGGGGGCATGCGTCGTTTATCATGGGGGTGGGGTGAGGGGAGATGGGTGAGATGGGAGGTTTGGGCAGTTGGGCAGTATGGGAGGATGGCTCGAGTGACAGTTTTGGACATGTGTGGGAACTGTGCTGGGCAATGGCGGTGCCAGGCGTATGCTTGTGAGGTGGGGGGGGGGGGGGTTGTCTGGGGCTGGTACCAACCCACCCATCTGGCCCGATGGTGGTTTTTACTCTTCTTGTGGCACTAGTTGCCAATCCTCCCCGAGCTGATGACCACTGCCACTTCCTCACAGGCGGTACTGGCTGCCCTGTGGCTGATCTCCAAGACCCACGGGGAAACAGGGCATTCTGTCTGAATTCTACCATGTCCAACTGTCCAACTACAGTGCCCAGTTCCCTTGACATCAGGCGTTTGGCACACAACATCCTCTTTTGTGTCCTTGCAGGAGAAGATGTCACACAACCACTGAGGGTGAAACGGGCGGTGGGTTGCCCAATGTAAGGATCCTGGCACATTTCGAGGAGAGGGCTATGGAGTTTCCAGAGGCTGTTTAGCACAGGGCTAAATCGCTGGCTTTTAAAGCAGACCAAGGCAAGCCAGCAGCACGGTTCAATTCCCGCACCAGCCTCACCGAACAGGCGCCGGAATGTGGCGACTAGGAGCTTTTCACAGTAACTTCATTTGAAGCTTCCTTGTGACAATAAGCGATTTTCATTTCATTTCATTTTTCATTCAACAGTCTGGCCAGGTCAGCATTCCCAAATAGTGGGGCTGGTCTCCTCTGAGGTATGGCTGCGAGCTGTGTGGGGGTTAGCTCTGCAGATGCGGCTCAAGTGCTGCTCTCCCTTGTTCGCAGAGGCCGACGAGTGCAGTCCTGGCGAATCAGTCAGTCAGACAGTCATGTGCGTGGGGCCTCGTTAATTGGCCCAATTAATGTTTTATTGCGGTGATGGCCTCACCGGGCCAAGCGAAGGGAAGCTCGCAACAGTTCCCGCTCGCTACCACACTTGGAACCCAAAGTGTAATTTCCAACACGAAAATCAGTGTGATTCCCGCCAACAATGGCAGTGCAGTCACAATCTTTTAGCAATTTGAAAATGATGTGCTTACCCATGGGAAAAACACGTGCCTGAGGCGCAAAGCAACTGATTCACCCATCACGGGTTACGTGAGCACTTTAATGAATGGGGTGCTGCTTTTAAAGAACTTCCCAGCACTCATTCTCATTCAAGCCAGGAGAATGGCAGCTAGAAGACCAGCTCCCAGGTTCTCGAATGGGGCCCTCACTCGATTACTGGATGCCGTGGAGGAGAGGCGGGCCACGATCTACCTGCATGTTGGCAGGAGGCACTCTAATACAGTCACCAATCCCGTCTGGGACACGGTAGAACCACAGGTCAGTGCCAGCAGCTTGACCAAGATGATAGGGATTTAATGCAAAAAAAGATGAATGGCCTCCTACGATGCACCCAATCTCCTCTTGGCATTCAACACAATAGTCACCTCCGAAATGTCACCTTGGTCCACACGCCATCGCCTCACAGGTTCCAAGCTCGCGACATCCCTGCATCATCCTCAAAGTCCCTGGCACTCCTCATCAGAACCTTTCCTGGTTAGGTGCAGTGCCCACACATGCCAGTTCCCTTGACGTCAGGCGTTTGGCACACAACATCCTCTTTTGTGTCCTTGCAGGAGAAGATGACACACAACCACTGAGAGAGGGGGAAACGGGTGGTGGGATGCCCAATGTAAGGATCCTGACACATTTCGACGAGAGGGCTATGGAGTTTCCAGGGGAGGACCAGAGGCTTGTACAGAGTGCGAGGTTGGCCTGCGAAAGAGAAGTGAGGAGCCACTGCATCTTCATCCAGATGACCAATATCAAGTGAGATATTTAAAACCCTAGACCATGTCATTTGCTAAAACCATGTTTGTTGCCTTGCAGGAACATCGACCAATGAGCCTCGTCCATCCATGGGAGAGACCCCCATCTTCCACCCTCAATAGCACCTCGGAGGAGAATGATACATCACAGCTATCACCCACACCATCCATAGAATCCCATCCACAATGCAGACTGTGGCCATTCGGCCCATTGAGTGTACACCGACCCTCTGAAAGAGCACCAGACCCAGGCCTACTCCCATACGCTATCACCTTATTACTCTTGAATCCACCAGGATGATAAAATGACCAATAGTCTTCTTGTTGAAAGATGAACTATTTAATGAGAAATAAAATAATAAACTGTGAGTCCTTTTACTCAATACTAAACTAACGATAAAGAACAATACAGATACTATATAACTATAAACTATTATAACAAACTAGTTCTAACTTCTCTCACTCTAACTATTCTATGTCTTGCTTGTTCACTTTTCTGAATCACATCATCATGTCATCTAATGTAGAAAAGGCGGGAAAGCAGGGGCAGGATTCTCCGCTATCCAGCAGGGCAAGGCGTATCAGCAGCGAGGAATGGCGTGAACCACGCTGGCATCAGGCCGCCTGGAAGATGCGGAATCCTCCGTACCTTCAGGGGGTAGGCCGGCCCGGTGGGGTTGGCGCTGTGCCAGCTGGCGCCGAAGGGCCTCCGCTGGCCGTCGCGAGTTGGTGCATGCGCCGGAGGGCCAACGTGTACTGGCGTCATCCCAGCGCATTTGCGGGGGGCTCTTCTCCGCGCCAGCCATTGCAGACTGTTACAGCGGCTGGCGCGGAGGGAAAGAGTGCACCCATGGCACAGGCCTGTCTGCGGATCGGTGGGTCCTGATTGCGGGCCAGGCCACTGTGGGGGCCCTCTCTGGAGCCAGATCCCTCCGTCCCCCCCCCCCCCCCCCCCTCCCAGGACTCTGCAGGCCGCCTGCAGAGCCAGGCACCGGCGGTACGGACCTGGTGTAATATACGCCGGCAGGACCGGCCACAAACGCGCGGCCGCTCGGCCCATCGTTGGGCGGAGAATCGGCAGAGGCCGCTGCGAACAGCCCCGACCGGCGCGACGCGATTCCCACCCCCGCCGAAAAACCGGCACAGGAGAATCTGGCAGCTCGCGTCAGGGCAGCGTGGCGGGATTCACGCCACCTCCCCCCCCCCACCCCCCCGGCGATTTTCCAGCCCGGTGGGGGGGGTCGGAGAATCCCTCCCCAGTTCTTATAGTATCTGACTGCGAGCCATCTAGTGTTGAAATGAATGCACTACATGTACAACTCCACCCTATCCAGTGAAACTACCCAAGAATGAAACTGTTATGCACGCTCCCTGGAAAATGGGCATAAGCGTGAATGATCTTCACCTGGAGGTCACAAGACGCTGTACATTAAGGGAGTTTAAACTTTTCCTGTTAATATACAAGACTCCCTGATGCCATTGCTTTGTCTGGTTGCTCTAGAATGGGATTATGGTCTAGGGATCACACAATGTTGTTCCCCTGCACCTCTCGCAGAATAGTCTAGTTATGTATCAAATCTTCTTGTCTTCTATGTCTTCTTGTCCTGATGTACTTGATTCAGATCAAAATAAATGCAGTCTGATGCCCTGGCATAGATTGTATCATACCATCATGGATGCATTTGTGTTCAGATGACTATGAAATGCCACAAAAGTCAACCATTGATCCCTCAAATGATCCAATAGTGTAAATGGCATGGGCTACCGTGATCTTCACTGCACTTAGTGCAGATTCCCTTCTCCTTCACGTGGTGCTCGGTTTGAAGAAATGTTGCATGGATACTGCAGTGTCTCTCTTGTGAGGCGGAGTGTCCAATGGCGTATGTTGTCTGACAGCTCCATGAAGGATATCCGGGTCATGTAAACCCTCAGTCTCCTTCATTGTCACGTTTGAGACCCCTGTTCGGCCTGAATTGAGGCTGGCCATTGAGTCTGTCATAGAATCCGAGAACTTACAGTGCAGAAGGAGGCCATTTAGCCCATTGAGTCTGAAATGGCCCTTGGAAAGAACACCCTACTTAAGCCCACAACTCCACCCTATCCCTGCAACCCAGTAACCCTACCTAACCTTTATGGACACTAATGGTCAATCCACCTAACCTAATTGAGCATGGTAAATCCACTTAGCTTGACTGTGGGAGGAAATCGGCATCACGCAGATACGGGAGAATGGGCAGACTTTGCACAGAGAGTGACCGAAGCCAGGTATCAAACCTGCGACCCTGGTGCTGTGAAGCAACAGTGCTAACCACTGTTGTGTCCTGTTGGCCTACTGGTTGCTGGATTATTTCTGGGTGTGGCCTCTCATATCTACCAGAGTCTGTGCTCCTCCAGCGCAGTTATTAGTAGAACTACCAGCTCCACTGGTTCCATCCTGAGAACTCTGCACAGAGAGAAAGAGATAGAGAAAGGGAGAGAGAGAGCGAGCAAGAAGAGAGAGAACTAGTACTCCTTCTCCTGGAAGGTTTCATTCCTTCACCTTCTCCAGTGACCAGTGCTCATTCACATAATAAAATATATTTATTGTCACAAATTGCAAATTACATTGCAAAGAAGTTACTGTGAAAAGCCCCTAGTCGCCACATTCCAGCAGCACATGGTCAGGTACCCGGAGGAGAATTCAGAATTCTCAGCTGTTACAGTAATTGAACATGCGCTGCATCACAAACCAGCTGTCTAGCACACTGAGCTAAACCAGCCCCTGTCTGTCACCTTCAACCTTCATTGCTTGACCGGCATCAGTGAATGTCCTTGCCCCTTCATAGCCACTTGTGGGTTCCCGCCTGGTTGTTTCCTCCCTGAATATCTACATCACAAGGAGTTCTGTCATGCTGATTCAATGGTCACCCATCTCTCATGGGCAGGGTCAACTGGGTGCCTATGGAAACATTCAAAGTTGTTGAGTGGGATTATCTATTTTGGAGTCTATGTTCTCCAAATAGAACTGAATTGCACCAGTTTTCCAATCCCCTTCCGGTCGTAAAGCAGGATACAATTTAGTGTACCACGCCATGCAAATTTATGCATGGCATGAAATAACATGCCATTGGGCTGCTATCGTGCGGGTAAGTGCAGTGAAATCACATGCTTGAGTGACTGGAATGCACTTAGTGCTTGGAATGTATTTACATCTCTTTGGCGTGGTCACTGTATAAAAACATTGGAATTTCGCCACTTAGGCCAGTGAAGCATGAAGGGATATGAATGAATCAAAGCTGCAGATGCTTTTTACACACTGTCAATCACAGACCACACAAAGCTATGAATGGCTTGCAGATAATGAATCCATGGTTACCAGATGCAGGCACAGCTGCTCTCCTTCAAGGAATGGACATGTGGATCTCCCCTTTTCTGGAGGAGAACCAGGATCGGGGGGGGGGGGGGGGAGATGGGGGCGGGTACGGGTGTGGGGTCTGTGGAGTGGGTTGCTTTAGGCAGGGGTCAATTATAGGGGTCCTGTCAGGGGTCCCCCTATTATATCGGTCCCTCTGGAGGTCCCCCGATTACAAAGCCCCCGGGGGAGTCTCCCTCGTGCAGGATTCTCTTTGGAGGGGTTGCCGTATTACAGGGGTCCCTGTTGGGAGGAGGGAGGGTTATTTTAGAGGAGGCATGAGCAGACATTGTTGAGGGCAGAGTGGCACTCGGATCTGCTTGGATGGTCGCTACCAATGTGGCCCAGTCATGGTGGGTCAACAGGGCAACCGTTGTCCTCTTGGCCCACCATGAGGTGTACCATGTCAGGTTCACGATTGCTGAGTGGTTCACAAGTGTTCCATGCCAACGGGATTCCCTGCCTTGGGGACCGGGGAATTATGGCAGACCAGAGCATAGGACACCAGGCCTGCTAAATAGATGCAAATGGGTCCTTAATACCCATTTGCATTTATTTTAATTTAATTTAATTTTTTTATTTAAAAAAAAATTTAGAATACCCAATTATTTTTCCAATTAACGGGCAATTTAGCATGGCCAATCCGCCTACCCTGCACATCTTTGGGTTGTGGGGTTGAAACCCATGCAAACACGGGGAGAATGTGCAAACTCCACACGGACAGTGACCCAGGGCCGGGTTTCAAACCCAGGTCCTCAGCGCCATAGGTAGCAATGCTAACCACTGTGCCACTGTTCTGCCCTCCATTTACATTTATTTACAGACCCCCAATGGCACGCATCGTGGACTTGGTTCACAAAACCAGTGAGGCACTGCATGTGGGACAAGAACAGGAGGAGTGCGAGCATGAACAGGTGACTAAGCAGTAGATAGAACACTACAGCGCAGTACGGGCCCTTCGGCCCTCGATGTTGCGCCGACCTGTGAAACCATCTGAAGCCTATCTGACCTACACTATTCCATTTTCATCCATATGTCTATCCAGTGACCACATAAATGCCCTTAAAGTTGGCGAGTCTACTACTGTTGCAGGCAGCGCGTTCCACACACCTACTACTCTCTGAGTAAAGAAACTGCCTCTGACATCTGTCCTATATCTACCACCTCTCAATTTAAAGCTATGTCCCCTCGTGTTGGTCATCACCATCCGAGGAAAAAGACTCTCACTGTCCACCCTATCTAACCCTCTGATTATCTTATATGTCTCTATTAAGTCACCTCTCAGCCTCCTCCTCTCTAATGAAAACAACCTCAAGTCCCTGAGCCTTTCCTCATAAGACCTTCCCTCCATACCAGGCAACATCGTAGTAAATCTCCTCTGAACCCTTTCTAAAGCTTCCACATCCTTCCTATAATGTGGTGACCAGAACTGCACACAGTACCCAAGGAACGGCCGCACCAGAGTTATGTACAGCTGCAGCATGACCTTGTGGTTCCGAAACTCAATCCCCCTACTGATAAAGGCTAGCACACCATATGCCTTCTTAACAGCCCTATTAACCTGGGTGGCAACTTTCAGGGATTTATGTACCTAGATGCCGAGATCTCTCTGTTCATCTACACTACCAAGAATCTTGCCATTAGCCCAGTACTCTGCATTCCTTTTACTCCTTCCAAAGTGAACCACTGCGGTAATCATTGGCAACACTAATGGCTTCTCATCCATGAGCCTTTTCTACAAATGTGTGAGAGGCAGTACAGGGTAAGGCTGTGATTGTCCGGAGATGTGCTTTGCCACATATGCCACATGCTTGGAGAAGACCTGACACCATGTGGCTTTGGAGGTTTCCCCCAGCCAGTGGCCCTGTAGGTGACGGCTGCACTCAAGTTCTTTGGCTCTGGCTCTTCCCAGGAAGGAACTGGAGACCTGTGCAGCATTGATGGATTCCGGAGATCACCAATGTCCTTTAATAAGGGCCCATCATTCTGTGAACATTTCCCTGTTTGGGGATAGCCAGGCTCAGATGATTGTGGTGGTCGGTATTAGGGGTATTACGGTATTCAGGTTGATGCTGTAAGACCATTGGTATGGAAGTTACCTGAGACAGAAATATCATTGGTGAAGCCTGCCTGCTGTTTCCGCCCAGTAAGGCGGAGTATAAGAGTCTGTGTCTCCCTAGCAGCTGCTGGGGGAAACATCTAGTCCAACAAAGCCTTCAATTGTCATCCAATCTCGCTTTTGGAGTCATTGATTAAGCATCAATTTATTGTACTAGATTTTAAAGAATGGAGCTCCGAATCAAGCTGGAGTATCTGGAGCTCAGCCTCCACGCGGCAAACGCAGCGGCAACCTTGAAACACTGGCTGGCGTGCTTCAACGGGTACATCAGGACAGCCACAGCTACACCCATGGAGGACCAGATGATGCAAATTCTCTACTTGAGGGTGAGCCAAGAGATCTACACCCTATTCGAGGATGCGGACGATTTCGAAGCCGCAATGGTCCTGTTGAAAAGATACTATATTCGCCCAGTAAACCAGGTCTACACCCGACATCTGCTAACGACGAGGCGGCAAATCCCCGGGAAATCGCTGGAGGAGTTCTACCGTGCACTCCTAGTGGTAGGTAGGAACTGTGACTGCCCGCAAGTTTCAGCCAGCGACCACACAGAACTTTTGATCTGGGACGCATTCGTTGCAGGTATGCTGTCCTCCCAAACCCACCAGAGGTTGCTGGAGAAAGAGACACTAGGCCTCAAGAAGGCACGGGCCCTTGCTAGCTCCCTGGATATGGCCTCCAAAAACGCACACGTACGTCCCCGACTGCGCGGCAGTCCCTTGGGCAGCGTATAACCTGCCGCGGCTGACTCCGCTGCATCCCCCATCCCCCCCACAAGCTTGTGCCGCGCGACTGCCAGGCAACCCTGGGGGGCCCTGCTGCTATATTTTCGGGCTAGCCAAACACCCCCGGCAGCACTGCCCGTCCCGCTCATCCATCTGCAAAGGGTACAGAAAAATGGGCCATTTTGTGGCAGTATGCCAGGGCCCGTGCGGTGGCCGCGGTCTCCGGGGGCGAACCGGGACCACTACCCCAACTCTTTCCACGAGCTACGTGCGGCCAGTGGGCGTCGCCATCTTGTTCCCCAGGGGCCACGTGCGACGGATGGGCACCGCCACCTTGGCTAGAATCTCAGGACCCCGATTCGGATGACCACACACCACCTGAGTAAAAGCTCCAACTTTTGCCACGGCTTGCCTCGGTCACCCTGGACCATCAGTATACACATCAGTATATAATGATGCAGAGACACATACTGACTGACGCACTGCAAGACCAATCAACACACACAACAGAGCAGCCAATCACCAGTTAGGGCACGCTCACTATAAAGCCAGAGGGCATTAGTTTTCACGCTCTTTCGGGATGTAGCCTCTGCAATGGACAGAGCTCGTAGCTCATATCACAGACCTTCACCATGTGCTAACAGTTTAGACTGGTCAAGATAGTCATAGGTCTTCAGTTTAATCTAACATAGTGTCGACCCACAGTGCAAGTATGTTCAACAGTTCTTAGTTTTATAAAATAGTGTTGTACTATTACAAGTGTTAGTAGCCTGTCTATGTTACTGCTAAGGTAAACGCAGTCTCCACAGATCCAGAGTACCCAACACATCAGACCAGTCTCAGCCCCGAACACTCTCGACCGCGACGATGACCGTGCTCATCAACGGGCACAAAACATCCTGCCTGATCGACTCCAGGAGCACAGAGAGCTTCATACACCCCAACACGGTGTTCTCTTCCCATCCACCCAGTTAACCAGAAAGGACGTGGAGGCTTTAGAGAGGGTGCAGAAGAGATTTACCAGGATGTTGCCTGGTATGGAGGACATTAACTATGAGGAGTGGTTGAATAAACTCGGTTTGTTCTCACTGGAACGATGGAGGTTGAGGGGCGACCTGACAGAGGTCTACAAAATTATGAGGAGCATAGACAGAGTGGATAGTCAGAGGCTTTTTCCCAGAGTAGAGGGATCAATTACTAGGGGGCATAGGTTTAAGGTACGAGGGGCAAGGTTTAGAGGAGATGTACGAGGCAAGTTTTTTACACAGAGGGCAGTGGGTGCCTGGAACTTGCTGCCGGAGGAGGTGGTGGAAGCAGGGACGATAGTGACATTTAAGGGGCACCTTGACAAATACCTGAATAGGATGGGAATAGAGGGATACTGGGCAGCAGCCTCCTGGGCCGCAGAGGTGAGGTTGGTGTGCTTCTTTGAGCCGTCCCTGGGGTAGGTGACATGTCAGTGGGCTTGAACCCCCCGAATGAGGGCCCTGGCACTGATAGCTGTTGCTGCCTTCTTCCTGAGGCTGCTAACCTTTTCCCTCTGGGTTGCTGACATCCTGGACAGTCTGGTGAAGACAGGTAGCTGGAGAGAGTGATATGAGTGTGCTCAACTGGTGTTTGAATATGGTGCAGGGACCTTCGAACATGCCAATGGACAAACCAGCTGTCAGCCCAACAGAGGATTTGGAGGGAACTCGCCAGTGCATAATTATTGAAGTTCCAAGAGCTGAATTAGGTGCGGAGTCTCACAATCTCACTTAGGACGGGGTTCTCTGACCACATCTGCCCGGCGATCAGAGAATCCCGTCCGAGGTCAATGGATTTCTCCATTGTTGGTGTCTCGCCCGTGGCATTCTTGTGGTGGGCAGAGCGGAAGAATTCAGCTTTTAGTCTCAAAATGGGAGAATTCCACCTCAGTTGAAACTCATTGAACAAGTCATAACATTTTCAAGGGTTTTAACTGCGATGTATATGAGGAACAAACCCGTTTGGAAAATAAAGCTATGCGACTAATTTGATGAATACCATCGTTGCTATTTAGGGAGAATAGGAATCCATGATCTGAAGAAGGTAGGAAAGAATTTGGGACATAGGACTACACAAGGCAGGTCCTGCATAACAAAGGAAGTCCAAGTCAACTCATGCAATTTAAAAAAAAAATAATTTGTGGAAACTTCAAGAGCACACACACTTGAGGAATGAAATGTCACTGACAGCAAGATCTGGGTTTCTATGGTCAACTACATATGTGAAGACCCAACTTTAACAGTATGATGAGGGCAAATGCTGACAGTTTTGCAGTCATTCCAAGAATGAAATCTCGGCAATTATTCTTTCTTATCCCACAGGATTCTAGCTTTTTTTAAACCAGTGGCACAGTGGCACAGTGGTTAGCATTGCTGCTTCACAGCTCCAGGGACCTAGGTTAAATTCTGCCATCGGGTGACCCTGTGTCTGCGTGAGTTTCCTCTGGGTGTTCTGATTTCCTCCCACAGTCCAAAGGTGTCCAGGTTAGGTGGATTAGCCACCCCAAATTGCCCCTTAGTGTCCAAATGATTGGGTGGGTTGCCGGGTTTCGGGGATGGGGTGGAGGTGTGTATTTAAGTGGGATGTGATTTCCAGTGGTCAGTGTGGACTCGATGGGCTGAGTGGCCTCCTTCTGCACTGTGGGAATTCTGTTTGAATTCTTTGAATCTCAGCCACTAAGTGGTGTACAGTATTACGGCTCCTTTTGTTCCTTTCATTTGATGCTGGGACTATGGGTACGTTGCTCTTGCAGTTATACAAGTAATAATCAGTGTGTAGTGTGGTGATCACAAGTTAACCAGATGCAACACAACTGAGCGACCACTAGAGGGAGCACGGGAGAGCCATATAAATAGATCAGGACAGGAAGTGAGGACACACTCTTCACAGCAGGCGGGCTGGTAAGCAGGACACACAGCAAGCAAAGCTGGTAGTTAGCACTGGAAGGTAGTTCTAGGTCGAGCTCTGGAAACTGAACGAACTCACAATAAAGCATCTTCTCCACACTTGAGACTACGAGCTTTATTAAGACACGAGGAACAACACATGGTACCAGCAGTGATTTCAGGACGCTTACTACAGGACAACTCAGCTGCAGATACAGAAAGCACAAAATGGCATGGAAATCTCCTACTGGACATTTGACTGGGGAAGACATCGCTAATTCGAGGATGTGGCATGGATACCCACCTCAGCTGGACACGACTGGTAATGTAAGAAATGTCTGGAAAAGGTTTAAACAAATGTTCGATTTTTATCTCATAGCTAATGATGTAGCAGAAGCCTCAGACAAAATTAAAATAGCAATTCTCATCGAAGGGCCTGTCAATAGGAAAGTGTATAATGGATTTAAACACTCAAAAGGTGAAGACAGGAACAGCTTACAAACGTTACTAAACAAATTTGAAGAGTACTGTGAGAAATTTGAACAGCAAGGCATGCTCACAGTCCAACCTGCACAGAGACTGAGTGATGCAAGACTTAAAAAATCACAAAAAGATCAGGAAATCGCGAATGCACAGTACAGATCAAAAAGAAGAAATAACATGAATTTTTCACAAAGCCAAAACGCTGAAATCCAGTCCAGATCGGAAAGAAAAGGTAACTTACAACTTTTAAAAAGAAAAAACGCTGAAATCCGCGATAAAATGGCGTCGGAGCACATTTTGCAGTCTCTGGTAAGCAAAGAACTACAAATCGCGTCTGCGCATGCGCCGGAACCGGAAGTCGCGCATGCGCCGGAACCGGAAGTCGCGCATGCGCAGTTTACAAAAGATCGCGGCGCCGATCGTTATGCGCATGCGCAAGCCGCGCATGCGCAGTCAAAAAAAGTCTTCGTCGCGGACCGTCATGCGCATGCGCAAGCCGCGCATGCGCAATGGACACCGAACCGCACAAGGAAAGAAAGCCGATTTGCGCATGTGCAAGTCGTTCCTACGCGTGACGTCATGACGTCTGAGAATCCTGACCACGCCCACTTAAAAGGGAAATGCCCGAAAATTGAAAACAAGACACTTAAAGTGGTAAAACCAAATTTTCTTGCCTCAGAACACAGAAAAACGCCTGAACTTAAACCAACAGTGAAAAACAACTTGCACAAAACCTTGGAAAAAGCTGCCTTCACCACACACAGTGAAGCGAACAAAAAGAATTCCGAAACAACAAAAGATGATTTGTTTTTCGATGATTACCTCTCAGACCTGACTGGGTCAGTCGGATATGCTTATCACAGCATTAGCGACACGGTCGCAAAGTACAACACGAACCAACTCGTGGTAGATGAATCCAACCAAAATGCTTTGGTTTTCAAAGAATACTATTCAGACATGGCTGAGTCAGTCGGATATGCTTATCACAGCATCAGCGACACGGTCGCAAAGTTCAACACGAATCAACTCGTGGTAGAAGAATCCAACCAGGATGATTTGGTTTTCGGAGAATACTACTCAGACACAGCTGAGTCAGTCGGATATGCTTATCACAGCATTAGCGACACGGTCGCAAAGTTCAACACGAATCAACTCGTGGTAGAAGAAGCCAACGAAGATGAAATGGGTTTCAAAGAATACTACTCAGACATGGAGGAGTTATTTGGACATGCTGATCACAGCATCAGCGACACCGTTGCAAAGCTCAACACGACTCTACTCATGGTGGATGAATCCAACACCATGGTGCCATGGCAGCTCGTCGATACATTGGATGACAGCAATACCCAAGACGAAGACGACGCCACACAGAGAGCACAGGAAGACTCCACGGAGCGAGCGATGACAGGCTCCACAGTGCGAGTGATGAAAGACGCCAACAGGGATGCAAGCAAACACTCCCGGGCGGACACCAAGCATGAACAAGACCATGAAGGTAAACCCGCTGTACCTGAGCAACCGCAAGCAGACTATGAAAGTCTACCAAGCTCACAGGAACAAGAAGAAAGAGCGGACTATGAAAGTCCAACACGCTCACAGGAACAAGAAGAAAAAGCAGACTATGAAAGTCCAACACGCTCAGCAGAAACGAGAACGACAACAGCAAGAAGAAAAGCAACATGAAGCGCGACAAGACAAACAACAATAGCAAGAAGCACAGCAGAAACGAGAACGACAACAGCAAGAATAAAAGCAACATGAAGCGCAACAAAACAAACAACAACGTCAGGCACAAAGATAGCGACAACGACAGAGGCAGAAACAACAAGAATGGCAACAAACACAACAAAGTCAGGAGCAAAGATAGCGACAACAACAAAGACGGAAACGACAAAAACAGCGACAAGTACGGCAACGGAAACAACAAAAACAGGAACGACAGAAACAACAGCAATGAAACAACGACTTGTACACAATGGCACTACTTGGCACATGATGGACGATGCCACAGCACACTGCAAAACGATAACAAGACTACAAACATGTCATGGGATGACAACGAATCGCACAAACTCACGTCTGCTCCAGAACAAGCAAGCACACCAGCATCCAAGGCGGATGAGACAATAAATCAACACCACAAGCACAAAAAAAAGTCCATGCCAGTCAACATCAGTAATGTGACCATGCAAACACCTCGGGATGACGCATTGGGTACTTAAGATAACAAGGAACACCAACAACATTCACAGCGGACTTGCAATATCAATATCACCACGTCATCAACAACAAAAAGAAAAAAAAAAAAAGCTCTGAACAAATTCATCAAGTTTGGACTCATAAATGTGTTTATTAAGTTTGGACATATAAATACATTGGCTTTGTTAACCAAGGCAATAGCATCATCACTTGTATAGATACGCATATCATAAGTTACTGTTTTGTATAATTTTCCTTAATGATGTACAGAAACTATGTAATGAGAAAGAGGGGATGTGGTGATCGTAGATTGACCAGATACAAAAACAACAGAGCAAACACGAGCGGGAGAGCTATAAATACACTGGGACAGGATGTACAATTTTCTTTAACGATGTTCAGAAAATATGTTAAGAGAAAAAGGGGGATGTGGTGATCACAAGTTAACCAGATGCAACACAACTGAGCGACCACTAGAGGGAGCACGGGAGAGCCATATAAATAGATCAGGACAGGAAGTGAGGACACACTCTTCACAGCAGGCGGGCTGGTAAGCAGGACACACAGCAAGCAAAGCTGGTAGTTAGCACTGGAAGGTAGTTCTAGGTCGAGCTCTGGAAACTGAACGAACTCACAATAAAGCATCTTCTCCACACTTGAGACTACGAGCTTTATTAAGACACGAGGAACAACACATGTAGCATCATTCCTGGAGGCTCTTTTATCTTCTTGTTTGGCCTTTTTGTTGTCTGACATCTTTGCTGGAGCCTCTCCATCATATGGAAATACTCTGTCCACAGATGTTTTTGTCATGTTTCCATATTAATTATGTGGCAACCTTAGTGTGATTAATGTCAAAGCACAATTGTACACTATTCCACTTTTAACTACATCCCTTTAATCTGTAAATTCATCAAACAGAAATTTACTTCTTGGTTAGGCATCGCCGAATGGCTTAGTGTTGTTTCTAAGCGCCCAATGACTTACGCAGTTTGTCTAGCAACTTAGACCATAAGCAGTGTCCATTCCTGTCTTAATAGTTTTGTTGTGTAGTATAAATGAATAAGAGAATGAATATGCTAATCTGTGAGGTACATGATGATATAGCACTGATCTCAGGCAGTCATGTACTCAGGGACGAAAGATAAAATGCTGGAAAATCTCAGCAGGTCTGGCAGCATCTGCAGGGAGAGAAAAGAGCTAATGTTGAGTCCCCTGACTCTTTGTCAAAGCTAACAGAAAGAGAAAGTGGGAAATATTTGTACTCTGGAGTGAGAATGAAAGATGAGTAATAGCCACAGAAACCTAGGGAAACCGGGTGCTATTGGCCACCGAGATCAAGGAGAAAGAGTGCTAATGGCAGTCCCCAGAGAGAACAAAAGATGTGAAAGGCCAAACGGCAGGGAAACAAACATCAGAGGGTGAACTGTAGGTGTGAAGGGAGGGGAAGAGGAAACAAAGAGAAGAAAGGGTAAGGAAATGTGGATAAGTGGGGAGGGGTGGTTAATATATACTCAGGGACCCTGGACATAAGACAGAAGACCCTGAGGGGAGATGTATCTTCCCTTTAATGCACTATGTTCAGATTGTAAATGGTGTAAGTCAGCTAGTTTCTTAGGTAAATAGATTCACTTGTTAGAATCCTGGCTAGGCATATTATACAACACCTTGGACCACATGTCTGCTTGTTGAAAACCATTTATTTATTAGGATGATGCATAAATAATCGATAGCTAATACAGGAGTCACAAAATCATATCAAATCATGAACAGCAAATCTATAGAGGAGATTCAGCAATGAACAAGCAATGGTCTTGTTGATATAACCTATCAAGGTATCCCTGGGATAGTCTGCAGTACTCTAGGAGAAAATAATCTCACCACCCCCATAAACATGCACGCCACCCCCTCACCCCCCATAAAACAGGTGCCACAGTGGTACAACCTGGACTCAAAAGTGGCACAATCTCGGTGGCGTAGCCACATTGGGGTCAAGCGGCCTGAACCACTTTGGGGCTCAAGTCCTTTGAATGGCATCAGATGGGTAAAATGTGAATGTCGCTACAATCGCAGAGGACCATAGTCTACTCTCCCCCTTTTGAGAGAGAGCTTGGCTGGCGGTGATTTAACCACATCTCAGGTGAGGAGCAAGGTTCCTCCTGCTGCACTGTGCCAGTTTATGAAGCCAGGGTACTCAACAAGGGGTTGCTAGGAACTTTAGGGGGCGGGAAGAACATTCTTGCTCCTCACAGTCCCACAAACCATCTTCTCCTTCCCAAAATAAATGACCCAGGCCTTTTATGAAGGAACAGTTAAGGATCTCTAGTTAGGCTACTCACTGCCCAGTACAAGAGGAAAGGAGTGTGTATGTGTGTGATGCACCCTCTCCACTTGTACCAGACTCCCCAATCCTCGAATCCTTCTTAAGAATAGTGTGAAGATGAAATAGTCGGAAGATTGCCACATTTAATTCTCTCCTCAGGATCAATTTGGTCTTCGTATCGTGCCCCTCTGTGTTTAAGCAAGAATGGACCCCAGTCAGGAGCTGGTTTCAAACCCGCAATAACTTTCTGTGGAAACAAAATTGAATTGGTTGTTAAATCACAATTATGTAATGTGTCATTCATCTGAATGCACTGCAGTAATAATGACATGCCTTGTCTGGTCCCATGACCCAAATTCTTTCCTATCTTTTTCAGATCATGGATCTTATTTCCCCCTCAAAAAAGCAACAATGACATTCAGCAAATTAGTCGCATAACTGTATTTTCCAAACAGGATTCTTCCTCATCTCAACACAGTAGCATCTGTCCCCACCCCAGGTCCAGCATAGCTTTATGTTAGAACTATATAAAACACTAGTTAAGCCACAGCTAGAGTGGGCTAGGGTTGCTTTCTTTGGAACAGAGGAGGATAAGCAGAAACTTAATCAAGTTATCAAGTATTAAGCGGGGCCAACATAGAAAATATTAGCAGGAGGAGGCTATTCTGCCCTGCGAGCCTGCTCAGCCATTCATTATAAACATCCAACTCAACAGCTTAATCCTGCTTTCCCCTATGTCCTTTGATCCCCTTTGCCTAAGTGCTATATCAAAGTGCTTCTTGAAAACATGCAATGTTTTGGCCTCAACTACTTCCTGGGTAACAAATTCCATAGGCCAATCACTCTCTGGGTGAAGAAAGTGCTCCTCATCTCTGTCCCAAATGGCCTACCCCATATCCTCAGAGTGTAACCCCTGGTTCTGGACTCACCCACTATTGGGAACATCCTACTGCATCTACTCTGTCATGTCCTGTTAGAATTTTATAGGTTTCTACGAGATCCCCCCTCATTCTACTGAATTCCAGTGAATATAATCCTAACCAATTTGATCTCTACTCATATAGTAGTCCCACAATCCCAGGAATCAGTCTGATAAACCTTCACTGTAATTCCTCTAGAGCATGAACATCTTTCCTCAGATAAGGCCAAAACGGCACACAATATTCCAGGTCAAGCCTCACCAAGGCCCTGTATGACTGCAGCAAGACGTCCCTGCTCCTGTACTCGAATCCTCTCGCTATGAAGGCCAAAATATTATTTGCTTTATTTATCGCCTGCTGTACCTGCATGCTTACCTTCAGTGACTGGTGTACGAGGATATCCAGGTTTCTTTGCACATACCACTCTCAGATAATAGTCTTCCTTCTTGGTTTTGTTATCAAAGAGGATAACTTCGAATTTCTCCAAATTATACTGCATCTGTCATTTATTTGCCCACTCACTCAACTTGTCCAAATCACAGTGATGGATCTCTGCATCCTCCTCACAGCTCATCCCCCCACCCAACTTGGTGTCATCTGCAAATTTGGTAATATTACATTTTGTTCCTTCATCAAAATCATTAATGTAGATTGTGAATAGCTGGGGTCCTGTCACCGATTCCTGCGGTACCCCATTCTTCACTGCCTGTTCGTTTAAAAAAGACACGTTAATTCCTACTCTTTGTTTCCTGTCTGCCAAGCGGTTTTCTATCTATCTCAATACACTACCCTTAGCCCCATGCACTTTAATTTTGCACACTAATCTCTTATGCAGAGCTTTATTAAAAGTCTTCTGAAAGTCCAAATAAACCATGTCTACAAGCTCCCCCTCATTAATTCTACCAATTACATCCTGAAAGAATTCCAGTCGATTTGTCAAGTATGATTTCCCTTCATAAATCTCATAAAGTGGATAGGGAGTACCTACTTCTTTTCCGACCAACAGTCAATGGATGTAAAATAATTGATTGAAGGATTAGAGAAAAGCAAAGGAGTAATTTTGTTCACCCAGACTTTGAGAGGGATTTGGCCCTAACTGACTGAAAGGGTGCTAAAGGCAGAAATTTTCATCACATTTAAAAAGCGTGGATATGGCTGCGAGGTTCTGCAATCCACAGAGCTATAGATGAGGAGCTGAAAGGTGGATTTGATTTATTGCCACGTATACCAAGGTCCAGTGAAAAGTATTGTTCTGTGTACAGTCATAGGATATACCATAAATACACAGTGTAAATACACAGACATCAAGTGAAGCATACAGAGTGTAGTACTACTCAGAAGAGGTGTGGGGAGATCAGTTCAGACCATAAGAGGGTCATTCAGGAGCATGGTAACAGTGGGGAAGAAGCTGTTTTTGAACCTGATAGTGCGTGTTGTCAGACTTCTGTATCGCCTGCCTGATGGAAGAGGTTGGGAGAGAATAACCGGGAATGGAGGGGTCTTTTATTATGCTGCCTGCTTTCCCAAGGCAGCGGGAGATGTAGATAGATTCAATGGATGGGAGGCAATTTTGCGTGATGGACTGGGCTGTGTTCACGATTCTCTGTAGTTTCTTACGGTCTTGGGCCGAGCAATTGCCATACAAGGCTATGATGCAGCCAGATAGGATGCTTTCTATGGTGCATCTTTAAAAATTGGTAAGAGGTAATGTGGAAATGCTGAATTTCCGGAGTTTCCTGAGGACGTACAGGCGCTGTTGTGTTTTCTAGGTCGGAGCGTCAATGTGATTCAACCAAGACAGATTGTTGGTGATGTGTACACCTAGGAGTTTGAAGCTGTCAACCATCTCCACCATGGCACGAGTGAGAGTTGGTTTTTGTGACCATGGACGCAGTGTGCTGAATGGCCTCCATCTCTTCCATAGGTCTTTCTATGGTTCCATCAAATCCTCCAAACATTCTACCTTATCCATCCCAGCATTGTAGCATCTGTCTCCATTGCATTAATGCGCCCTCTTCCTTCATCTCAACAGACACAATCTTCTTTCAAACACTGCAGGATCCTGCTCTATCTCAGCAATACAGCACCCTGCTCCATCACAGCAGTGCAGCACCCTGCTCCATCACAGCAGTGCAGCACCCTGCTCCATCCTAGCAATGCAGCACTGATGGAACCATCAATTCACCAGACACGTGTTTCCAATATGAATATAGGCTTTAATTGACTTACTACAGAACCAGCCTGTTACCCGTTGATGAACTCCCAGTGAACTGCAGGCTGACTCTGGACAAGGGTATTTATACAGCAACACTAGGGGGATGAGTCGTTGGTGGAGGCAAGGGTAGAGACCTGTGCAAGCTCCTGAGCATTCCCAGAGCTACTACCCCTAGTGGTCGGATAACGCCACTGCGCTTACAAAGGTATAGTGTGAATTACCATGTTACATTCACCACATTCACCCCCTGCAAAAAAATCAAGTCCGGCGGGGGTGGTGGTCTACAAAGTCAGTTTGCCCAGTGGTCGAATTGTCCGCTGTGATCTGCGGAGCACCAGGGTTGCAGCCTCTTGCGGTGGCTGGATGGGTGTTGTGTGCTGGGGTACGATGGCGGACTCCAGGGAGGGTTGTATCCGAGCTTCATACTCTTCTGGTTCGACTGGGGACTGGGGGTGCTGGGGGCTGGCCGGCGCGGGTGCGCGGAACTGGTGGAGCGAGCTGGTGGGCTCGGGAGCGCGAGGGGGCGGCAGCATGGGGTGTAGGGTGAGGGGTCCTTCTGTGGGGGTAGAGGGGGCGCTGGATCCAGCGGGTGCCAGATCCCGGAGGGATACAGTGTCCTGACGGCCATCAGGGAACTCGACAAATGCATACTGGGGGTTGGAGTGGAGCAGGCACACTTTTTCACAAGGGGGTCGGTTTTGTGTTCCCTGACGTGTTTCCTCAGAAGTACAGGGCCCAGTGTCCTCAGCCATGCCGGAAGTGAGACCCCCGTGGTAGTGCCCCTGGAAAAAATAAAGAGCCTCTCGTGAGGGGTCTGGTTGGTCACTGTGCACAAAAGGGACCTAATAGTGTGAAGCGCGTCTGGGAGGACTTCCTGCCACTAGGAGGCTTGGAGCTTTCTAGACCGGAGGGTCAGTAGGACGGTCTTCCAGACCGTCGCGTTCTCCCTCTCCACCGGCCTGTTCCCCCTGGGGTTGTAGCTGGTAGACCTGCTCGAGGCAATGCCCTTGTCGAGCAGGTACTGATTCAGCTCGTCGCTCATGAAGGACGCACACCGGTCGCTGTGTACGTAGCTGGGGAAACCAAACAGGGTGAAGATGCTATGCAGGGCCCTAATGACTGTGTGGGAGGTCATGTCAGGGCACGGGATAGCGAATGGGAAACGGGAGAACTCGTCTACGACGTTTAGAAAGTAAACGTTCTTGTTAGTTGAGGGGAGTGGCCCTTTGAAATCAATCGCGAGGCGTTCAAAGAGCCTCGAAGCCTTGACCAGGTGGGCCCTGTCTGGTCTATAGAAGTGCGGTTTGCACTCCGCACAGATCGGACAGTCCCTGGTGACCGCTTTTACCTCCTCGTTGGAGAAAGGCAGGTTTCGGGCCCTGATGTAGTGGGCGAGCCGGGTGACCCCCGGGTGGAAGACGTCATTGTGGATGACTTTCAATCGGTCAATCTGCCCGCTGGCGCATGTCCCGCGGGATAGGGCATCCGGAGGCTCGTTGAGCTTCCCGGGTTGATACTTAATGTCGTAATTGTAGGTGGAGAGTTCGATCCTTCACCTCAGAATTTTGTCGTTTTAAATTTTGCCCCTTTGCAAGTTGTCGAACATGAAGGCAACCGATCTTTGGTCGGTGATGAGGGTGAACCTCCTACCTGCGAGTTAGTGCCTCCAGTAACGGATAGCCTCCACAATGGCTTGTGCTTCTTTCTCGACTGAGGAGTGTCGGAGTTCTGAAGCGGAGAGGGTACGGGAGAAAAACGCGACTGGTCTCCCTGCCTGATTTAAAGTGGCTGCAAGAGTTACCTCTGAGGCTTCGCTCTGTACCTGAAATTGAGTGGATTCATCCACCGCCCGCATAACCGCTTTGGCGATGTCCTCCTTGATGCCGTCGAAGGCCTGGCGTGCCTCGGCTGACAGGGGAAATCGTGTGGCCCTAAAGAGTGGGCGGGCTTTGTCCGCATATTGGGGGACCCACTGGGCGTAGTAGGAAAAGAAACCCAAGCACCGTTTGAGGGCCTTGGGGCCATGGGGGAGGGGGAGTTCTCAGAGGGGGCGCATACGGTCTGGGTCTGGGCCCAGGACTCCGTTTTCCATGACATAGCTGAGGATGGCTAGTCTGGTTGTGCGGAAAATGCATTTCTCCTTGTTATACGTGAGATTCAGTTTCTGTGCCGTCTGGAGAAAACGGTGAAAGTTAGCGTCGTGGTCCTGCTGGTCATAGCTGCAGATGGTGACATTGTCCAAGTACGGAAATGTGGCCCACAGCCCGTACTGATCCACCATTCGGTCCATTGCTCGTTGGAACACCGAGACCCCATTAGTGACGCCGAAAGGGAGCCAGAGGAAATGGAAGAGGCGGCTATCGGTCTCAAATGCCGTGTAGTGGCGGTCCTCCGGGCGGATTGGGAGCAGGTGGTATGCAGACTTCAGATCCACCATTGAAAAGAGCAGGTACTGGGCGATCTGGTTTACCATGTCTGCAATCCTGGGGAGGGGATACGCGTCGAGGAGCGTAAATCTATTTATGGTCTGACTATAGTCGACAACCATGCGGAATTATTCCCCTGTCTTGACGCCCACCACCTGAGCTCTCCAGGGACTATTGCTGGCCTCTATAATCCCCTCACTGAGAAGCCTTTGGAACTCTGCTCTGATAAACACCCTATCCTGCAGGCTATACCGCCTGCTATGAGTGGCTACGGGTTTACAGTCCTTTGTGAGATTGGCGAAGAGAGGAGGGGGGAATTTGCAGCATAGCGAGGCTGCAGATCGTGAGTGGGGGCAGGGGCCCGCCGAAGCTGAGGGTGAGGCTCTTGAGGTTACATTGAAAGTCTAGGCCTAATAAGAGTGGCGCGTAGAATTCAGAAAAAACGTGGAGTTTGAACTTTGAGTAGCTAGCGCCTCGGATTGTGAGTGTCGCGGCGGTGCGCCCCTGGATCTGGATGGAATGGGAACCTGAAGCGAGCGAGATAGTTTGCCGCACGGGGAAAACGGGGAGCGTCTTACCAGGTCTGGATGTATGAAGCTCTCAGTGCTCCCGGAGTCGAAGAGGCATGGCGTTTTGTACCCGTTGATATGGACCTCTGCCATCGCATTTCGCAGATGCTTCGGGCGTGATTGGTCCAGAGTGACTGCGCTGAGTTGCGGGTAGTCGGCGGCTCGATCAGCTGTGCTGTAGTGGCCCCGTGATGACTGCCCTCTGATTTCATAGTTGTATTCTTCCGATGAGTTGTCCGAGCGCGGAGATGCAGGTCGGGCCCGTGGATCGCACGGGGCGGGCGGCGAGGAAGATGGCGTCCAAGATGGCGGACCCCATGAGTCGCACGTGGCCGGCCGCGTGGTGGAGGTTTGCCAAGATGGCGGCCCCCATGGATCGCACGTGGCGGGAAGGGGCGGAGTCGGGGCATAGGCCGCAGCGTTTCGGGCCCCGCGGGCCTGTGGGTGTGGGGAGCGATTACTTCGTGCCGCTGGGGAGTTGGAAGCAAGGGGCCCTTTTAGCGAGGCACACTCTTGCGTAATGGCCTTTCCGCCCTCAGCTGCTGCAGTTCGCATTGCGGGCCGGGCAGTGCTGCCGTGAGTGCTGGTTCTGGCCGCAGAAATGGCAGGCTGGAGCAGCGTAGTGGCTGGCTGGAGCAGCATAGTGGCTGGCTGGAGCAGCATAGCGGCTGGCTGAGGCAGCATGGTGGCTGGGCGGCCGCATAGAACAGGCCTGGGGGAGTCGCTGGTCAGGGCCCATGATTGGGTCGCGGGGTCCGCGGGGAACGAGTTAAGTCTGCGGAAGGAGACCTCCATCGTGGTAGCAGCTTCCACAGTCATTTCTAAGACTTGGAACCCCTTTTCCAGCAGTCGTTGGCGCACATAATTAGACCTGAGTCCCGCTACAAAAACATTGCGTACAGCAAGTTCTCTGTGTTCGGCCGCGGTAACCGCTTGATAATTACAGTCATTTGACAAATCATTGAGTTCCCTTAGAAATTCGGCGAGTGATTCTGTAGGCCGCTGGCGGCGAGTCGTGAACACATGGCGAGCGTAAACTTCATTAATGGGCCTTACATATATCTTATCGAGTACCGCTAGCGCTGCAGTATATGAACTGGCCGAGTTTAGTTGCGTAGAGATTCTGTGGCTCACCGTCGCGTGCAATAGACTTAACTTCTGTTCCTCTGTCGTTTCACCTGTGCTCGCTTCTGTCAGGTAGGCCTTGAAGCACCGCAGACAGTGGGAGAAGATTTCTTTAGCCTCTGCATCCTGCGGGTTGAGTTTCAGGCGTCCAGGCTTGAGGGCTGATGCCATGATCGATCTTGACTGTTCTTAAGCCGATTAAATTGATGGAACCATCAATTCACCAGACACTTGTTTCCGATATCAATATTGGCTTTAATCGACTTACCATAGAGCTAGCCTGTTACCTGTTGATGAACTCTCGGTGAACTGCAGGCTGACTCTGAACAAGGGTATTTATACAGCAGCATTAGGGGGAGGAGTCATAGGCGGAGCCATGGGCGGAGCCCTGTACTAGCTCCTGAGCAATCCCAGAGCTACTCCCCCGAGTGGTCGGATAACGCTACTGCGCTTACAAAGGAATAGTGTGAATTACCATGTTACATTCAGCACAAGCACCCTTCTCTTACTCAGCAATACAGCACCCTGATCTATCTCAGCAGTGCAGCACGCTGCTCCATCTCAGCAATGCAGCACCCTGTTCCATCACAGCAATACAGCACCCTGTTCCATCTCAGCAATGCAGCACCCTGCTCCACCTCAGCAATGCAGCACCATGTTCCATCTCAGCAATGCAGCACCCTGCTCCATCACAGCAATACAGCACCCTGCTCCATCCCAGCAATGCAGCACCATGTTCCATCTCAGCAGTGCAGCACCCTGCTCCATCCCAGCAATGCAGAACCATATTCCATCTCAGCAATGCAGCACCCTGCTCCATCGCAACAATGCAGCACCATGTTAAATCTCAGCAATGCAGCACCCTGCTCCACCTCAGAAATGCAGCACTATGTTCCATCTCAGCAATGCAGCAGCCAGTTTCATCTCAGCAATGCAGCACCCTGCTCCATTACAGCAATGCAGCACCCTGCTCCATCACAGCAATACAGCAGCCTGCTCCATCTCAGCAATACAGCACCCTGCTCCATCTCAGCAATCAGCACCCTGCTCCATCCCAGCAATGCAGCACCCTGCTCCATCACAGCAATACAGCACCCTGCTCCATCTCAGCAATACAGCACCCTGCTCCATCTCAGCAATGAAGCACCCTGCTCCATCTCAGCAATACAGCACCCTGCTCCATCACAGCAATACAGCACTCTGCTCCATCTCAGCAATGCAGCACACTGCTCCATCTCAGCAATGAAGCACCCTACTCCATCTCAGCAGTACAGCACCCTGCTCCATCTCAGCAGTACAGCACCCTGCTTCATCTCAGCAATCAGCACACTGCTCCATCTCAACAATACAGCACCCTGCTCCATCTCAGCAAGACAGCACCCTGATCCATCTCAGCAATACAGCACCCTGCTCCATCTCAGCATTGCAGCACCCTGTCCATCTCAGCAATACAGCACCCTGCTCCATCTCAGCAATCAGCACCCTGCTCCATCACAGCAATACAGCACCCTGCTCCATCTCAGCAATGCAGCACACTGCTCCATCTCAGCAATGAAGCACCCTGCTCCATCTCAGCAGTACAGCACCCTGCTCCATCTCAGCAATCAGCACCCTGCTCCATCTCAGCAATACAGCACCCTGCTCCATCACAGCAATACAGCACCCTGCTCCATCACAGCAATAGAACACCCTGCCCCATCACAGCAATACAGCACCCTGCTCCATCACAGCAAGACAGCACCCTGATCCATCTCAGCAATACAGCACCCTGCTCCATCTCAGCATTGCAGCACCCTGTCCATCTCAGCAATACAGCACCCTGCTCCATCTCAGCAATCAGCACCCTGCTCCATGACAGCAATGCAGCACCATGTTCCATCACAGCAACACAGCATCCTGCTCCATCACAGCAATGCAGCACCCTGTCCATCTCAGCAATACAGCACCCTGCTCCATCTCAGCAATGCAGCACCCTGCGCTGTCTCAGCAATAGAACATCCTGCTCCATCTCAGAAATCAGCACCCTGCTCCATCACAGCAATCCAACACCCTGCTCCATCACAGCAATACAGCACCCTGCTCCATCTCAGCAATGCAGCACCCTGCTCCATCTCAGCAACACAGCACCCTGCTCCATCACAGCAATAGAGCACCCTGCTCCATCACAGCAATACAGCTTCCTGCTCCATCACAGCAATAGAACACCCTGCTCCATCACAGCAATAGAACACACTGCTCCATCTCAGAAATCAGCACCCTGCTCCATCACAGCAATGCAACACCCTGCTCCATCACAGCAAAACAGCACCCTGCTCCATCACAGCAATACAGCACCCTGCTCCATCTCAGCAATACAGTACCCTGCTCCATCTCAGCAAGACAGCACCCTGCTCCATCTCAGCAATGCAGCATCCTGCTCCATCACAGCAATGCAGCATCCTGCTCCATCACAGCAATGCAGCACCCTGCTCCATCTCAGCAATCAGCATCCCGCTCCATCTCAGCAATACAGCACCCTGCTCCATCTCAGCAATCACCACCCTGCTCCATCTCAGCAATACAGCACCCTGCTCCATCACAGGAATACAGCACACTGCTCCATCACAGCAACACAGCACCCTGCTCCATCTCAGCAATCAGCACCCTGCTCCATCTCAGCAATACAGCACCCTGCTCCATCACAGCAATACAGCACCCTGCTCCATCTCAGCAATGCAGCACCCTGCTCCATCTCAGCAATACAGCACCCTGCTCAATCACAGCAATACAGCACCCTGCTCCATCACAGCAATAGAACACCCTGCCCCATCACAGCAATACAGCACCCTGCTCCATCACAGCAAGACAGCACCCTGATCCATCTCAGCAATACAGCACCCTGCTCCATCTCAGCATTGCAGCACCCTGTCCATCTCAGCAATACAGCACCCTGCTCCATCTCAGCAATCAGCACCCTGCTCCATCACAGCAATGCAGCACCATGCTCCATCACAGCAACACAGCATCCTGCTCTATCACAGCAATGCAGCACCCTGTCCATCTCAGCAATACAGCACCCTGCTCCATCTCACCAATGCAGCACCCTGCGCTGTCTCAGCAATAGAACATCCTGCTCCATCTCAGAAATCAGCACCCTGCTCCATCACAGCAATGCAACACCCTGCTCCATCACAGCAATACAGCACCCTGCTCCATCTCAGCAATGCAGCACCCTGCTCCATCTCAGCAACACAGCACCCTGCTCCATCACAGCAATAGAGCACCCTGCTCCATCACAGCAATACAGCTTCCTGCTCCATCACAGCAATAGAACACCCTGCTCCATCACAGCAATAGAACACCCTGCTCCATCACAGCAATACAGCTCCCTGCTCCATCACAGCAATACAGCACCCTGCTCCATCACAGCAACACAGCACCCTGCACCATCTCAGCAACCAGCACCCTGCTCCATCTCAGCAATGCAGAATCCTGCTCCATCACAGCAATGCAGCATCCTGCTCCATCACAGCAATACAGCACCCTGCTCCATCACAGCAATACAGCTCCCTGCTCCATCTCAGCAATACAGCAGCCTGCTCCATCTCAGCAATGTAGCACCCTGCTCCATCTCGGCAATGCAGCACCCTGCTCCATCACAGCAATACAGCACCCTGCTCCATCACAGCAATACAGCACCCTGCTCCATCACAGAAATACAGCACCCTGCTCCATCACAGCAATGCAGCACCCTGCTCCATCACAGCAATACAGCACCCTGCTCCATCACAGCAATACAGCACCATGCACCATCTCAGCAATGCAGCACCCTGCTCCATCTCAGCAATGCAGCACCCTGCTCCATCACAGCAATACATCAACCTGCTCCATCACAGCAATCAGCACCCTGCTCCATCTCAGCAATGCAGCACCCTGCTCCATCTCAGAAATCAGCACCCTGCTCCATCACAGCAATGCAGCACACTGCTCCATCTCAGCAATGCAGCACCCTGCTCCATCACAGCCATACAGCACCCTGCTCCATCTCAGCAATACAGCACCCTGCTCCATCACAGCAATGCAGCACCCTGCTCCATCTCAGCAATACAGCACCCTGCTCCATCACAGCAATACAGCACCCTGCTCCATCACAGCAATGCAGCACCTGCTCCATCTCAGCAATCAGCACCCTGCTCCATCTCAGCAATACAGCACCCTGCTCCATCTCAGCAATACAGCACCCTGCTCCATCACAGCAATGCAGCACCCTGCTCCATCTCAGCAATACAGCACCCTGCTCCATCACAGCAATGCAGCACCCTGCTCCATCACAGCAACGCAGCACCCTGCTCCATCTCAGCAATACAGCACCCTGCTCCATCACAGAAATCAGCACCCTGTTCCATCACAGCAATGCAGCACCCTGCTCAATCTCAGCAATGCAGCACCCTGCTCCATCACAGCAATGCAGCACCCTGCTCCATCTCAGCAATACAGCACCCTGCTCCATCACAGAAATCTGCACCGTGCACCATCTCAGCAATGCAGCACCCTGCTCCATCTCAGCAATACAGCACCCTGCTCCATCTCAGCAATACAGCATCCTGCTCCATCTCAGCAACGCAGCACCCTGCTCCATTTCAGAAATACAGCACCCTGCTCCATCTCAGCAATGCTGCACCCTGCTACATCACAGCAATACAGCATCCTGCTCCATCACAGCAATGCAGCACCCTGCTCCATCCCAGCATTACAGCACCCTGCTCCATCTCAGTAATGCTGCACCCTGCTACATCTCAGCAATAAAGCACCCTGCTCATTCACAGCAATCAGCACCCTGCTCCATCACAGCAATGCAACACCATGCTCCATCTCAGCAATGCAGCGCCCTGCTCCATCTCAGCAATGCAGCACCCTGCCCCATCTCAGCAATACAGCACCCTGCTCCTTCTCAGCAATGCAGCACCCTGCCCCGTCTCAGCAATGCAGCGCCCTGCTCCATCTCAGCAATGGAGCACCCTGCTCCATCTCAGCAATCAGCACCCTGCTCCATCACAGCAATACAGCACCCTGCTCCATCTGAGCAATACAGCATCCTGCTCCATCTCAGAAATCAACACCCTGCACCATCACAGCAATGCAGCACACTGCTCCATCTCAGCAATGCAGCACCCTGCTCCATCACAGCAAAGAGCACCCTGCTCCATCTCAGCAATGCAGCACCCTGCTCATGTCAGCAATGCAGCACCGTGCTCCATCTCAGCAATGCAGCTCCCTGCTCCATCACAGCAATGCAGCACCCTGCTCCATCTCAGCAATACAGCACCCTGCTCCATCACAGCAATACAGCACCCTGCTCCATCTCAGAAATACAGCACCCTGCTCCATCACAGCAATACAGCACCCTGCTCAATCACAGCAATACAGCACCCTGCTCCATCTCAGCAATGCAGCACCCTGCTCCATCACAGCAATAGAACACACTGCTCCATCTCAGCAATGCAGCACCCTGCTCCATCAGAGCAACACAGCATCCTGCTCCATCACAGTGATACAGCACCCTGCTCCATCTCAGCAATACAGCACCCTGCTCCATCACAGCAATGCAGCACCCTGCTCCATCTGAGCAATACAGCACTCTACTCCATCACAGCAATACAGCACCCTGCTCCATCTCAGCAATGCCGCACACTGCCCCATCTCAGCAATACAGCACCCTGCTCCATCTCAGCAATGCAGCACCCTGCCCCATCTCAGCAATGCAGCACCCTGCTCCATCTTAGCAATACAGCACCCTGCTCCATCTCAGCAATGCAGCACCCTGCTCCATCTCAGCAATGCAGCACCCTGCTCCATCACAGCAATAGAACACCCTGCTCCATCTCAGCAATGCAGCACCCTGCTCCATCACAGCAACACAGCATCCTGCTCCATCACAGTAATACAGCACCCTGCTCCATCTCAGCAATGCAGCACCCTGCTCCATCACAGCAATAGAACACCCTGCTCCATCTCAGCAATGCAGCACCCTGCTCCATCACAGCAACACAGCATCCTGCTCCATCACAGTAATACAGCACCCTGCTCCATCACAGCAATTCAGCACACTGCTCCATCTCAGCAATGCAGCACCCTGCTCCATCACAGCAATACAGCACCCTGCTCCATCACAGCAATGCAGCACCCTGCTCCATCTCAGCAATCAGCACCCTGCTCCATCTCAGCAATACAGCACCCTGCTCCATCTCAGCAATACAGCACCCTGCTCCATCACAGCAATGCAGCACCCTGCTCCATCTCAGCAATACAGCACCCTGCTCCATCACAGCAATGCAACACCCTGCTCCTTCACAGCAACGCAGCACCCTGCTCCATCTCAGCAATACAGCACCCTGCTCCATCACAGAAATCAGCACCCTGCTCCATCACAGCAATGCAGCACCCTGCTCCATCTCAGCAATGCAGCACCCTGCTCCATCACAGCAATGCAGCACCCTGCTCCATCTCAGCAATACAGCACCCTGCTCCATCACAGAAATCTGCACCGTGCACCATCTCAGCAATGCAGCACCCTGCTCCATCTCAGCAATACAGCACCCTGCTCCATCTCAGCAATACAGCATCCTGCTCCATCTCAGCAATGCAGCACCCTGCTCCATTTCAGAAATACAGCACCCTGCTCCATCTCAGCAATGCTGCACCCTGCTACATCACAGCAATACAGCATCCTGCTCCATCACAGCAATGCAGCACCCTGCTCCATCTCAGCATTACAGCACCCTGCTCCATTGCTGACATGAGCAGGTTGCTGCATTGCTGAGATGGAGCAGGGTGCTCTTTGCTGTGATGGAGCAGGGTGCTGCATTACTGAGATGCAGCACACTGCTCAATTACAGCAATACAGCTCCCTGCTCCATCTCAGCAATACAGCACCCTGCTCCATCACAGCAATGCAGCACCCTGCTCCATCTGAGCAATACAGCACCCTACTCCATCACAGCAATACAGCACCCTGCTCCATCTCAGCAATGCAGCACCCTGCTCCATCACAGCAATGCAGCACCCTGCTCCATCTCAGCAATACAGCACCCTGCTCATCTCAGCAATACAGCACCCTGCTCCATCTCAGCAATCACCACCCAGCTCCATCTCAGCAATACAGCACCCTGCTCCATCTCAGCAATCACCACCCAGCTCCACGTCAGCAATGCAGCACCCTGCTCCATCACAGCCATGCAGCACCCTGCTCCATCTCAGCAATCAGAACCCTGCTCCATCACAGTAATGCAGCACCCTGCTCCATCTCAGCAACACAGCATCCTGCTC